>NW_027211604.1:22657500-23057500 GCF_022749685.1 Semicossyphus pulcher | reverse complement strand
CAGGTAAACTGTAGATGGATGGATGGATGGATGGATAGGGGGTATACCCTGGACTGATCACCAGTCAATCACAGGGCGGACACATATACCCCTTTCCCTCCAAAATTAGCGCTTTGATGCAGGTTTTTCGGACTCGGGAAGACTTGCTTATTCAATTGTCTCTTTTCCCATTGCCAGTGAAGTATACGCCTTTCGGTCTCTTTTCTGCTGCATCACCGTCTGACGTCACAAACGTGCCCGAAAAAGGGTCGCAGAAGTGACAGACGGAGCATAGCATCGCACCGGATTAGGGGCGGAGATTCGGGTTTTATGTTCCCATCAATGCTGATCGGAGCTGAGGCGATAATTACCTGGGTCTACTGCAGAGTCATTTGATCCGGGTCTGAATGCCAGTTGTAACATTTCCCACTAAGCAAAAAGCCGGGTGTTAGCGGGTTTTTTGACCAGTGGGAAAGCAGCTGTAGAGACAGACAACCTTTCACACTCACACTCACACCGACAGGCTATTTAGAGTCACCAATTAACCTAACGAGCATGTCTGTGGGAGGAGGCCGGAGTACCTGAACAGTGAACGGGGGGAACATACAAACTCCACACAGAAAGGCCCACTACATTTGAACTGGGATTCAAACCAGGAACTTTCTAACTGTGAGGCGACAGCGCTAACCACTGCATTGTAATGTAATTGTTTCTCTCTAATGAAATAGCCATGAGTATCTTCGGCTACCTTTAACAGCCAGCTTGATGCATCATCTGGTGTTTCCCCTGTGTCCCCTGAAGATAGGCATTGAATAAAAAGTAGACACCTTGAGAAACAAATACTTTTTAATTTTTTCTTAACATCTGGAACAAAGTAAGTACACAGATCTGGTCATTTTTAGACGTTTTAATGTTGAAATGTTACATATTATAACCATAAGAGGCCTTTAATTCAATTATAGACAACACAGGTTTAAACCTATCTTTAACCTTATCTTCAACACCTTTAACCACAGCTGTTGTGTGTTTGTGTTTTTAGCTCAGTACGGTGATGTAGTATAAACTCTTAACGTCCATGTTTTACACTAAAGACACTTTTCTCTCTCCGGGCGCACAGAACAGACGTCCCATCCAACTCCCAGTGCACTGAGTGTTGTGCATTTCTTGCTCTCATTATCCAGAACCATCAATCTTGTCTTATTTCTGTCAAAGCGTCTCACCTCTGCTCTGATCAGCTGCTTTCTGAAGCTCCACTTTCTGCAAAAGCCACAGAGAAACATCTCTCAGAGGACGACACAGACGCACGCTAATTAGCAGCTAATTAGTTCAAACCGCTGGACTGAAAATGTTAACAGCATGTTTAAACACAGTGTTCTCCTCCAAAAACAACACGAGGATACAAGTTGGTGCACCTGAACTGAACAAAGAGAATCACATGACATCATTTTTGTGCTTTTTTTTTTGAGTCTGCACACATTTTCACACCTCGGCCTGAAACTCATCCCCTCGACCTGCGTGGCAGAATTAATGACCAGCTAAAATTTATGAGGGAAAAGTTATGAATAATGTTTACGTATTAATCATTCATGGTGGCCAGCCAAGCACAGAGACGACTGCTCCCCTGGAAATTACAGGCTCACCTCCACAACATAAATTATCCATCAGATTTCAATCAGCCCTCTCTGCGCGGAAAGCCAAACTATCCCTGCAAAATACGGACTCATGCAGCAGGAAGCATGCAGCATTAATGAATCAATCAATCATCTGTGTTTTTGTTTACAAATTAAGGTGCATTGTGTAAAATATCCAAACAATGCATCACTATCGTATCATTCTTTTATCTGTTGCTGCAGATAAGCTGCCATTAGTGCTGTTATTAGGGCTAATGTTTCCCCAAATTAACATCACATTACCCATAAATCCCCTCCCTGGTGTCCCTGGCTTTGCTGAAGAGATAAAATACTGGGAGTGATTTGTCTCGTCTGTCTTCCACTCGCTCAATCATTCATGCTTTACAGAGACTCTGCAAACTTTTCTTTAGTTTATTGTAAGAAAGCAGCCGCGTTCCTGTTTCGTCACTGCAGCGCACTGAAGCTCTAAGGGCAAGCAAACCCTCTTGACCTTCAGATCCATTCAGTATTCCCAGATACAATTACAGCAAAGTAAATGGATATGAATACTGTGTTGATTGCAAAATGAAAAATTTAAACTGACAAAATAAACATTAGAAACTCTGTACAGGCTGCAGATTGTGAGATAAGCTGCCCTTGAACTGAACCGTCCTATCCTCCCCTTTAAGCGAGACACTGATGCCGTGTAAGTGTCATTATGTCTGACGCAAACCCGAGCTGCATTTACCTTTTGTTTCTCAGCGTGATAACAAACAACACATTTGTAACTCTCCTCGCTCTCTGCATGTGATGATGTGGTCCCCCGCCCCCAGCACAGACGTAGCCGGGGGGGCTGGATTTCACGTCTGGGAGTGAGACCAAAATACCGGTATGTACAAGGACAAGAACATCCTGAAATATTCAGCATGAAAACAAAAGAGGAGCGGCACCTGCAGTAGTATTATGAGGTATGCAAGTTTGTATTATTACTCAGCGTGAGTGTGTGTAGTTGAGTAGTTTAATGCTTTACAATGTGATAAAAAAAAAGTAGCAGCAACTAGAGCTGTTAAAAGATCAATATTTCCCCCTGAGGTGTGGAGAAAAATAAGCTTTAAATGGGAAATGCTCTGGTAAATTCTAAGTAACAAGTACATCAACTTTGTTGTCACATTTGGTAAAAATAACAAAAAGGGAGAAGAACCCAGATGCAGACTAAATGCTGTACAATGTTCACAAATCAAATGTCCAACCTAAATCCAACCAAAACCTGAAGTCCAGGTAATATCTTAACAAAGTCCGCAGAAGAAAACACAGGTGACTTGACGAAGGATTCGACAAAAGTTGACAAAGTTGGTAAAAAGTTTTACCAAGATATACGAAGACGAGCTGGCACGGAAGGGAAGGAACACAGAGACTAAATACGCATGGGGTAAACAATGACTGTGTCACAATTCAGGGTCTGCAGTCTTTGTCGGAACTATTTGAAGGCCGATTGTCTCACAGGGGTGCGTCGAAGGTTGTACCATTTCGAAGGCCCCTTCAGATGCGGCCAACATATGCGTCCTCCTTTTCCCGAGCTGCAAAGGATGCACCCGATGGATCCTTCGTGGCCTGGGAAAAAGGAGGACCAACATATCCCGGGATTCATTGTGCGCCAATTCAAATGAGATGGTGGAGTCTTTAACAGCCAAGAAACACTCTTAAATGTTAAAGTTTTTGGTTTTCAAGTCAATCAAATGTTAAAATAACAAAAGGGGCCTTTAAACAAATTATCTTTGAAATAATAGGTTAAGTTACGTGACGTTAGTTATGCTAGCTAGTTAGCCCGCTCGCGACCTGTTGCTAGGTGACTGGGGCTGACACAAACAGGAAATCCCCTGTAGACCAGACCATCTTGTTTCAGTTTGGCTTTAGCGTCTACACAGGCATCCTCCGTAGACCGCCTCCTTTGAAGGCTGCAGCCCCTGGATCGGGACACAGTTACTAAAGGCAGGAAGTGAGCAAAATAAGGGTAGTAAATGACAAAATAGAATAGGAAATGATTTGTAAACAATGAAATAGATTAAATACAAAACCTTCCTCCTCTACTCTGCTAATCCAGAACAGATCGGCTGCAGGAGCTGTCAATCATCCTTTAGAGCATCAAATAACTAATTAAAAATAAACTTGTCAGAAAAATGAACACTTGGAAGTAAATCAGCATGATAAGAACTAACTATAATGACAGAAACCATGTTTGAGAAAAATGCATTTTGGCGTGTATTATGATTTTATAGTTTGACTCTTGTCCCATCTGTTAACATGGAGGAGGCGGGCTTTATGAACTATACTGTAGTCAGTCAGCAGGGGGCAATAGAAAGGTTTTGGCTTCACTTCAGGGAGCTGTCATGTCGTCCATTTTTTTATACAGCCTATGGTATATATGAAATTTGAAAATATTTTTTACTACAAACATGAACGATTGTGTTTATTAACAGTCACCTGGGATTTGGTGTTCATACCCTCTCAGTACTGGTTAGTTTCTGGATCTCATGGCAAATTTTGAAGATGTCATGTCTGCAATGTACACTGTACTTCAAGGTTATTCCTATATTGTAAAACGTGGGCCCTAATTTAACATATGTTTAGGTCCTAATGACTTAAATACTGTACACTGCCTCAGTGGACATCTGCAAATTGGGCTCCAGCATTATCCTCGAGGGCAACTGTGCCACGTTAAAGTACCTCCACTAAAAGTGCCTCTTATTCCACTGAGAGGCTCAGATTGTCCTTACACTCACTCTGATTCACTTTTCCCAGGTCGTCTCCCTGCAACAACTCACCTCTCACAAGATTTAAGAGCGAGACTTCTGTTTCTGCTTAAACAAAAAGCCTCTTACCCTTTAATGGCAACTTTTGAGGGGGAAAGTGAGGAAGAGGACAGATAATTGCAAAATAAAGTCTCCTGCCAAACGCCACCACTCACATTTTTTTTTCTTTTAAACATACGGTGAAGTGTGAATCTGTAAATATGTAAAAGTCTCACTTGCTTGTGTGGGAGGATGTGTGGATACAAATTAAAGAAAGTTTGGATTCACTTCCTCTTACCACCAGGAAACATTGGCAGCGTTCCCTCTCGCCTCAAGACTTAAGCACTTCAAAATGTGAAGCATTGTTGCTGCGTAAGAGGAAGGAAAACGTATGATTCAGATTGACTCTTTGACCGTGCAATTTCACCACTGAAACATCTGAATCATCACCTGAGTGGGACTCAGAGAAGAGGAGTCAAAAAGGACAAGAGAGAGGAGCGGCTGGGCTGGAAATCCTCACACTTTTTTTAACGTTACTGGTCCGGCGACAAAGCGGCAGAAAGCCAGCACAATAATTAGTTTCACAGGAGCGGTGTGTTTAAGGACGATAAGCGTTGCTTTGGGTGAAGAGGAGTCAGCAGATGAGTGCGGCTGCTTGTTATCTGCGTGGAGCAGAGGGAGAGGAGCGCACGGCTGTAATAACTTTGAGGGATGGAGCCGAGGGGGAAGGAGGGAAGCTGAGGAAGACAACGATAAAACCGAGTTGAGATCAGCATCTGACACATATTTTCCTTCATATGCTGCTTTTACATTTGCATCACAACATTTCTTATGACTCTGAAAGCTGTTTGTGTTCTTATGTTGGCCTTTACAAGTCATTGTGCTCTGCAGCTTTCATCCTCTGCTGCAATCCCACGAGAGTAAACACACACACACACACACACACACACAAGTCTGAGCTGCAGAAAAACACCCAACAATTGACATCAAACCGCGGCTCTGCTGCTCGCACGAGTTAGCATCATCAATACACGCCACGATCATTATTCATGGTGCGTCACAGCTGCAGAGCTGCTCAGGATGCAAAGCGTGTCAGGATGCGCTTGTCAAGTACGCCTGACCAGCGTATGATGTGAGGGAGAGGAACATGAGAGCGTGAGCTGAAGTGGCTGCTGGGAAATTGGTCGGAGCTGCATGAAGAGATGATTTTCAAAGAAGCGGTTCAACAACAATGTAAGACTGATGCGGCTGATTGGACAGATGATAGGGGCCAGAGGTCACGTTTCAGAATTAAGTCACATTTTGAATGTTCAGGGATGTTTTGAATGTTACAAAATGTGTGTGAAGATTAGATACAAACATTTGGAGCTCAAACACTCAGTTTGAGTGTTAATTGATTTTGTTCCCCCTCTTTTCAACAAGTCCTGTTTTTGATCAGCGGATCATTTAAGGATTCTCCACCATTTTTCTTTTCACTTTAAATTACTGGAGGCATCTTCAAAGCTGAGCGCATCACAGAGGACCTCTTTACTTTACACTATTCTTATCAGTGTCTTCTTGCAGAAGAAGAAGTTTTAGGTGCATTATGAACATAAAATTTGCTTCTTCCAAGTAAAAATCTAATGTCGGGTGCATTGATTGATTGAAAATGACTCATCAATCTGTCATTTAATTGCATTACATTAAAGGGGAACTTCAAAGCCACTGGGAGAGCTCAGACCTTAGCAGAGTCTTTTGTGATGCATATCTGCAAGAGTAAACATAAACCATTTCTTGGTACACTTTCAAAACTATTAGCATCATTTGAAACTATGGTTGTCCCCAGCTGGAACAGCATCAGCTGTGACTCAGCTGTGCATTTACTTTCCATTCTAAAATGGGATCATCTGGAAGCTTAACTAACATAAAGAAAGTACTCCACTATAATGTAATGTAGCCCTGTGGTTGACGGGCGATAAGTTCAGGGTGAAGCCCGCCTAGCTCCAGGCGCCCCTGCGACCCTGAAGCGGTATAAATAATGGATGATTTAATGTCTCCTGTATGTGCATATATCTAACTTCATAGATACTTTCTTGACCCATGCTTAGTGCTGTGATGGTAACCGCATGACCACAGCACCGTGTGAAACCTTGCTGTCAGAGCACTGCTGTTTCAACCCTCGGTGCATCTAATCGGCGCAGACGAGCACATGTGAAGTCTGACGACATGCTAGCTGCTACAACAACAGCTAGACGGTCACCACAGATTTCCTTTCAACAATTAAGGAAACAATCTTTGTAGTAGTAAATAAACTCACGTGTCCACCACTTTGTCACTCATGACCATTATGTTTTACCATCTGGGGGACGCGCTCTAGTGAAATTAACAGAACATACCCTGGCAGTTGGGGTAGCGGTTAACTGCCGAACTGCAAGGGGGCGTCAGTGTTTCACCGCGGATAGAAACCATAAGTACCATCCCAGCCCTATCCATGCTACTTTCTTTCAATTATTTTTAAGACATAAAATGTTGAAATAATAAATTGTGTCCGTCATGTTTTTTCTGCAAAATACATTTAATGACCCGCTCACTATGCACATTTCCAACCGCCCCCTCCGTCTCGACAATAAAACACGTCTCTGCCATCGTTTAGTGTCAACTAGTTAAAACTTAGCTAGCTTGAAATGTAGTGATTAGTAGTAGTAACGTTAACGTTAGTCGTCAGTAGTGAGTTTGCAAAAATTACGATGAAGGTTACAGCTGGCTCGTGCATCGCTGAAGTGGTTGCCATAGGTTACACATAATGATATGCATAGCGTCACCCCGTCCATTAACGGGATTGGCTCCTTAGGTTTGTGACGTCTCAAACCCACCAATCTGAAAACGTGTTGTTCAGCCTGTCCTTGGTACACTGCAGTTTAAAAGCAGACAGGCCCAGCCGTGGAGATGACTGCTGATGTTGTCCCTGATATGTCTTGCAGCACATGAAGAACACCACATGGAGATGTTTACAACTTTATTTTTTACACGAGGGGGTCTTTAAAATCTGGCAAAAAATGTCACCATAATTCTGCTGACAAACAGAAACACAAACGGCATAAAAAAACCTCTTTCAGGTCACTAACCTCAACTTTTCTTTAGAGCAACTCACAATGAGCTTGTTCAACCTCCACACTAATAAAGGCTCATCTAATGTTATACAGTAAGTGCATCACTTCCAAACCTACAACTAAGAGAGTGTTTGGTGTTGCAGTGCGAGTGTGAGGTTTAGATCAGATTAGGGTTTAGATCTGGGCTGAGATCAGCTTGCGGCGGAAGATTGGTGGTGACTCTGCTGCTCTGACTACATCCTGCAGTTACTTTAGAAGAACAGTGCAGAAAATAACATTCACGAACAAGCACAGGAAGGAGTATCTCTGTCAGGGGTAAGGAAGAAATCCTGTGCTGTAGATAATTTTCCAAGATGCATATTAACCGTAATGGAAGAGACATTTCTTGATCAGAGTAAATCATGTATAATTTCATCTTTGCAGCCAGCTGAGGTCAGTTAACCTACTTACATTTGCATAGAGCTTGCCCACCATCCCATGAGTTCTTAACATGTAGCACTTCCCCCAGTGATGAACTTTATTAGGCGCTGAGTTACTGAAATGTCACAGTTCTGATATGCAAGCCCGTCCTGGATCAGAGCTACATTTCACCCCGACATGGAGGCAGGAAGGAGCAGTTTACTTTCCAGGATGTTCAACTGGACTTTGAGATTTTCTTCTTTTAATTGTTGTGCACATGAATAAAGATTTGTACTGTCCTTAAAATGGAAGTTAAACATGTATAAATGTAAGAAAATCTGCATCCTGCCACACAGTTCACTTCAGGACATCTTTTATGTGAACATCTTTGACCCTAAACTGAATAAATCTTTGAAAAAGAGATAAATATATGACAGAGATGACAATAGTGACCGTGTGTGACTTTTCCTGTAAAGCTCCCATTTGGTCCTTTGGCATCAGGACGAGCCTGTCGAGTCGGGCTCAAGAGGTTTTATTTGAATTCTCTCACCTTGTCAAAGCTATTCTTCTCGCTGTCAGGAGGCAAAAAAGCTCTCAGCAGGTGTTAGAGGCAGCTACACATTTTTCTGTATGTTCACTGAGGACAAAAAGAGCAACAAAGCTGCCTTTATCTAGGAATGTTTCAATACAAAGAACACTGTTTTTCTTTCATTGTTTGCACTGCATCTATTAACTTATTCTACTGTTAGGGATGCTTGTTATGCAACTAAGATATCAAACACAAACAATAAATACATAAATAATATAAAAGAAAAAAGGTGCATGTATTTATTGTTCATTTGTGTACAAGTCTGTAGAGGAAAAGGAAAAGACATATCAACTGCTATTGTAACAATGCAGGGGATGCTAGAGTCTCAATCATAATGTGGACCATATATCTGTTATACAAAATGAAAAACCACCTTTGCATTGTTGCCTGTGTTACACAGAAACTAATTCTGGACAGGACCACACCACTGTTACGTTATAAAAGTAGTTTAATGTGGAATGTGCTAAAGCAGGGGTCTCCAACCCTGCTCCTGGTTGATAACGAACAGATCGTTCAAATCAGGTGTGCTAGAGTACAAAGATACCCAAAACATGCAGAAAGGTAGCTCTCCAGGAGCAGGGTTGGAGACCCCTGCTTTAGCACATTCCACATAAACTACTTTTATAACGGGTGGGATGAGAAGGGGTCGAATGGGGTCGAAGTAGTGCGGGATGAAAAGAGAGTCAAATGGGGCCAAGTCAGCTGGAGCCGTGGGTCGAGACTCAGGGTGGGGGCACGTCTCGACGAGCTTTCTGATTCAGCATCCCCTGGTGGTTCCTGTGTTGAGATAGGAGATAGGAGAGAGGAGAGGAATGGTGTTTGGGGGAGGAGGGTTTGGCTGTGGCTCGAGTCGGTCGTCTTTCAGGAAGGTCGGAGGTTATATCCCCAGCTCCCTCAGTCTACATGTCGAAGTGTCCTTGGGCAACACACTGAACCCCAAATTGCTCCCAGTGGCATAGCCAACGGGTATGAAGGTGATAACTGATTGACAGATGGGCACTTTAGCAGCCTCTGCCATCAGCGATTATATGTGTGTGAATGGGTGAATGTGATATGTAGTGTAAAAGCAGCTTTGACTGGTCGCAAAGACTAGAAAAGCGCTATATAAGTACAGCCCATTTAGCATTTTGAGAACTGAGACAAACAGGAGAGAAGGAGTTAGGTAGGCTTATATGTGTGCGCAAAGGTAATTGCATTAGGGAGGCACAGGTGGGAGAGCTAACGAGACACAGGTGATTGAGTTCATGAGGGAGGCGTGATCCTGTTCCTGAACTTATATTAAAATAACTCCATAAATGAAAAGACAGCCAGAGACTCTGTTAGGTTGCTAAATGCTAATGTCAGAATGCTAACATGCTCACAATGAAAATGTCAGCACACAGATATTTATCAGGTATAAAATTAGCTAATTCTTGAGTGCTGGTTTAGCTCAGTTAGTAGAGGAGGCGCCCCACATATTGAGGCTACAGACCTTGATGCACTGATCGCAGATTCAACTCCTGGTCTGCTGACCATTTAGTGCATGTCATCCCCTACTCTCTACTCCCCACATTTTCTCTCTCTTCAGCTGTCCTACAAAAAAAAAGGTAAAAGACAAAAAAAGTAAGCTGATACACTAAAACTTACCTATCAGAGCGTGCAGCACAACTGCTGGTACAGGCTCTCTTAAAATCTAAAACACTCCCTACTGGCAGGCCTTCCTGCATGCACATTCAAACCTCTGCAGATGATCCAGAACGCAGCAGCACGACCCAAAACAGCACACCTCACTCCACTGCTCATATCCATCCACTGCCTCCCAGCTGCCGCTCGCATCAAATTCAAAACCCTGTTGCTCGCTTACAAAACAGCAGCAAAAACGGCTCCTGCCTAGCTGAACGCCCTCATCCAGGTCTACACTCCCTCCCGCTCTGCCAGTGAAAGGCGTCTGGTGCTCCCATCACAACCGGGCCCTAAGTTTCTAACTAGACTCTTCTCCTCTGTATCCCCCGATGGTTGAACGAGCTACCAAACTCCATTCGGTCCGCAGAGTCCCTTTCACCTTTAAGAAAAAGACCCAGCTCTTTCATGAACACCTCTGACCTTAATGATATTGATGCTAGTGATGATGATATTGAGGATGTTGTTAATGTTGATTAGGATATTCATGATATTCATCAGTCTGTGCACTGCCTGTTGGCACCTGTGTCCGATCACACTTAAAGCTGTTTGTCGGCACTTACTGACTTCGTTCCCTCCTGTCTTGATCGTTGCTTGTGTTGTCTTAACTCTCAGATGTACGTCGCTTTGGACAAAAGCGTCTGCTAAATTAAATTGTAACATTGTAAGTTAGGGGATGAACAAAGTGATTACAAGTCATCCTGAGGGGAACATGAATGCCAAATTTTATTTCAATCCATCAGAAACATTTTACTCAAAGCCACAAATGTCAACCTCATGGTGGCTGAGAGCAGAAAAGTCAGTCATTAAATTATTCTGGGGTTTTTTTTGCCTTTATTGACAGGACAGCTGAAGATAGATAGGACTTATTGGGAGGAGGGAGTGAGGGATGAGATGCAGCAAAGGGCTCAGGGCGAGAGTTGAACTTGCAGCCAGTGCTTCGGGGACTGTAGCCTCTGTATATGGGGCGCCTGCTCTACCAGCTGAGCTAAATCATTACATTAATTATGATATATCATCTGGGAACCGTGAAAATCACCCAGCAGTTGTTAAGAGATTTCAAACTGGACCAAAGTGTATGAATAAACTGATCAGCCAAACTAGATTGATGCAACTAGCACGCCTAAAAAGCTTAAAATGTACCATGACGACAAGGCCCGACCTCGTGCCTGCTGTCATTTTTGTTTCCGACAAAATAGAGAATGCTGCAAGAAACAATAAAGTCTCCTTTATGCTGATTCCCTCTGAACCAACACTGTAACTCGCTCTGATATTAATCACAGTGATATATTTTCAGTGTTTCTGTTTGAGCTTTTCTCCAAGGACCGAAACATGAAAACAATTTACTGTCTGCCTTTTATTAGATTTGGAACTGTGTGTAATTACTGTCTGAATTAAGAAGCAGCAACTTGTCATCCAATCAGGGAATAGAAAAGCCTCCTAGCAGCTTTCTGCACGCTGACAAGTAGTTTAAACTGTGTAATGTGAAGCCATAAATCACGTCTGGAGTCGGGGAGAAAAGCTAAATTAACTGATTACAGCACTGAAGTAAAACTGGAACATTATGTAAAGACTAAATGTACTCACACTGAATATTACGAAGAGGATTTAAAACAGAGATGCATCAGAATTCACAAAACTTACTTCTACGAGCAAAAGAAGAAGAACAGATTGGGCATAATAAAAGCGAGTCCTGTGGGAGTTAGCCGACCTTGACTGAACACTGTGTCCAGAACAGGCTGTTACAGGAGCAGTCAGAGGACGTGGATGCCACCCAATCCAGCGAAAGAGTGTGGTGAGCATGTGCAGAAGTAGTTAATTTAACATCCACTCATTATCATGCTCGTCTACCACAAGGTCGTGCTCTGTTTTTTTCTTTCTTAGAAACCATTGTCTGTTTGAATTCACTTGTTGAGGTGCAGCTCCTCTGCAAACTTAATTGTCATGCTGCTTATTTCCTTTATGACTGTTGTGGTTTTTGAGGGGGTCGTTGCTGTTGCTGCAATCGTAGAATGTGTTGGTCTTGGGGTCAGTAAGAACGGAGAGCACGCTGGTGGAATCAGGATATCTGAAGGTCAGAGGTAAATAGATTAAAAGGGCACTTGCTTCATCCAGGCGTCCCTTATGAGCTGAAAGCTGTGATGCATTTCAGCCAGACAACCCATGTTTGTTGAAATGTCTATTGCAGCAGCAGAACATAGCTTGTGTTAGACGGCTAGGCTCCGACCTCATCATGATGGATGGACGCGGACCCTAACCGACCTGAGGATTTTTTATGAGATGTGCTCATTATATTTATTATTTTTTCAAGAATAAAGCATAGCGTTAGTTCAGGCATGCCACGAAGTCAAGCTCTATATTAGCTGTCAACAGCGAACCAAGCCGATCCTCAATCAGCTGATGGCTCAGCTGACTTCCCCTATGCCTTCTATTGGAAAATTACATTCAGAGCGCTCTATTTGAACAGCTCTAGCCCAGCTTCCTTTGCTGCTTCCTCTGCTGGCCGATTTGCAACCCACCTCCACCCTAGCTCCTCCTATCATGCTGTGTCCAAAATAATCATTGTCATTCATGCTGTTCTGTTTGGGGGGTGCGTGGAAGAGCAGGGGGTCCCAGAACAGAACCATACCACCAAATATAACTACAATGTAAATAAAAACACTTCGAAAAAATGGTCCTGACTGAATTATGTTTTTGTCCTTTGCCTTTATTTGACAGGACAGTGGACAGAGTCAGAAATATGGGAAGAGAGAGTAGTGATGACATGCAGCAAAGGGTCGTGAGTCGAAGTCGGACCCGTGGCGGCTGCATCGAGGACGGAGCCTCTGTACATGGAGCGCATGAACTAACCGCTGAGCTAAACCTAAATATACCCAACCTCTTTTTTGCAGTAACATAACGGACCCGACTGGATGCATGTTTTTGGACTGGCAGTAATTGAATCAGACTCCATAGCAACCTGATTGACCATAATAAAACACAAACCCAAATCTGTCAATGCTGAACCGGAGACGAGGACTCAGCTACAGACTCAGTAACACAATGTATGAAACAAAGTCTGTTAATCACAAGCAAGGTTCGGCACATAATTGATGCCATATAGCAAAGTTTCATCGCACTCTGCACCGCTCCCTCCCACCCCTGCTCTTTTTGGCTGACCGCCGGGGTCAGCCCTACACATGGGTCTGTATGTGACTGACTGAGTGAGTGAGTGAGTGAGTGAGTGACGGTACTTTCAGAGGCAAATAAAGTAAAAAAAACAAACAACAACAGCCTGGGTGACGCTTCAAAATAAAAGCATTGTGCACAAACGAAGGGGGGGGGCAGAATTCCAGATCAGGCTTTTACTTTGAAAAAGAATACCGGAAGTGTTGCCCTACTTTACTCTCCATGCCTGTGACTTTCACTACAGGAAGAGATGTTAATATTGCTGTCAGAGATCAATAGGATTTTTTACCGTGTATTTTGTACAGAGAACCGCGTGCAGCTCGCGGTACAAATAGGCGAGCCTCCTATTCTCTACATTTTCAGCGCGTTAGTCGTGCGATATACGCGTGTGTCACACCAGCATTGTGAAGACGCATCTGTTTTCATGCATTTCAAATGAAAATGAACACGTCACGCAGCCGTCACGAACAAGCCACGCACACGCCGGGCTCGAGTGCTGCCCACAAAAGCGCACATTGACCTGATGCGGTCAGCCACATACTAGGTTTTCACCTAGTCTTGTTCTGTTTATTTCTGTCCTCCAGGTTCACCGTGCCTGGTGGTGCTATGGCGGATCCCCAGTGAAGTTTCCCCAAAACATCAACCTCAAGAGGTTTGACCTCTCCAAGTCCAAGCCTCATTATCATCAATGTCATTAATCAATAAATTGTTAAGTCATATCCTATTGATGGTTTGGTCCTTGCTGGTGAATAAGTCAGTCAAACAGGCAGACGTATCCAAATCGACAGACAGAAAGGCAAAGTCCAAAAAACACAAAAGGTCAGATCAGTAGACTGACAGTACACGAGGGAACGCTGGAACGTGGTCACGAGGGAACAAGACAAACTGGCACAGAAGAAGGGGAGCACAGAGACTAAATACTCTAGCTGAGTGGAGACAATTGGACGCAGGTGAAACACATTAGTGCAGGGCAGGTAATCACACAGGCAGGAAATACATGAAACCAAAGTGTTACAAAAGGGAACTTAACTAGAGACATCACAAAATCTGCACTCGCAGTTTTCAGGTCCCAGTTCTGAAAGAAAATCTCAACACTTGATCTTTTTCTCAGTTGTAAGGAAATATCACAATCTGTCCACCATAGGGACGAGGAAGGAGTGCTGTGGCTTGGTTTTCTTTTGCTAACATGTGGGCAGAAGGATAGAATGATCACCTTCGAATCCTCCACTCTGAGCTCTTTTCAATGATATATGTCAACGCCAAATAAGTTACAAGCAGCTGATCCGTCACTGAGCTGAATGGTGAGCTTTTATAATCTCCTAGATTAAATTAAACTTTGGATATCTTGAATGAGACTCTTGTTGAAAAGACTCTTTCGATGTCGTTCCTACCTCAAACTTCCTTTGGTATATCTGCAGTAATTTGCTCCTGCTCTTCCAATGCGAAGAATTTTTCATCAATTTGCCCTTGAATATTAGAATACAACGTGTTAGTAACATTTTTTATATATATATTCTTAGCTATTTCTTGCAAACAGCTGCTTTAATCATTAAAAAACTTCAGTTTGTGTAATTGAAACATTTCCAATCTCTGTGCCCCCTAGTGGTGGAATAAGGAAACACACTGTGGTTGGAAAATGAAGACATACACACATGTAAACTGCACAAAATGTCACTTAAATTGTCTCTTATAATATCATATATGAGCTACACGTTATTTCAGTTTGTACTGTATACATCTTAGCATATTCAGACTTATGTGTACACAACTCTGCACTTTACTGCCGTTTGCATTCCCAGTGTTTTGTTGTCTCAGCGCAATGAAAATAAAGCTGAATCAATTTAATCTCAAAATGTGGATAATGCTATATCATATATATGCTAATAAAGTGCATTATTTTGCAGTATAATTTAGAATTAAACCAGATTTGTTTGTAAGGAAATGCAATGCACATAAAAGACGTGCACTGTCCGTGACACACTGATGATGGTGATGCAGGATGGCAGAGTGACAGATGTCCTTGTGCTGACCTGTGTTTTGAGCAAAGATTGATGTGTGGTGTGTGTGTGGGGGCCTGTGCATTTGGTGTGAACATTTGGGGATACATGTTAGCCCTTAAAATCTGTATAATGTTTATATTTGGCAGGATCTTTGACAGGAAAATAAAGAACTTCAAAACTGATTGCGATAACGGAAACACTTGACTGTGAGGACCTCTTCCTTAAAAAAACAAGCATTGAAATGAAAGTATTAGAGAATACTACTTAATATTCATGCCTGTATTCGCAGCATGCATACATAATGTATGTCAGTATTTGTGTACTTTGTTTGGTCTAAGTACTGCAGGCGCTCTCTGCTCTCCTCCCTGTAAACAGGAACATCCTTGGAGCTTCTTCACGACACGACACGGTGGGAATCTGTGATTGGGAAACATTCTGTACTGGTGCAAGGACACGGCTTTTATTCGTGTCCGTGTTTACGCTGCCCGCCATCATCCGACGGCAGAGTGGCAGCTGATGTCATCTTTCCTGTCACTCGTCAGCCAGCCTGTCAGCCTCGCGCCCTCACAGCCACAGCAGGTGATTTGAAACACTGTTGTCTCTTATTTTCATGTCAAACTTGACTCTGGGCCTCACAGTGTGTACAGTATGTCAACATCGAGGGAGTACAATATCAGTGTCCCTTCTGTTTTTAAAATCAGACACCAAGACTTTAGATTTTAGCTGTGATAACTGCATGGCTTTACTGATGGCAGCACTTTGATCCAGACTAAAATGTCTCAAACTAATGGAGGAATTACAATTTAATTTGTACATATATTCATGTTATAACCTGAATCTGTCTCAAGTGCCAACATGAGGATGAAATATTAGTTTCACATGTAAATATCTCCTAACCCTAACCCTGTCATTAAAGGTAATATCATGTGTTTACTGTTCATTAGCACGTTAGCATGCTAACACTCTAAACTAAGATGGTAAACATAAGTAAACCTGTGACTGTGTTTGAAATCGCATACTATATACTGCATACTGCATACTACGTTTGGCGGTAGTATGTATGCGGTACTGTTCAACTTTATTTTGCAGTATGCTACACCAGGCGCCTGTTCCCAGTTTTGGAAAGCGGAAGTAAACAATAGCCTTGCCAAAAGCAAACTATAGCCAGTGTTGGGACAGAGTAATTTTTGCTCAAGTCTCAAGCAAGTCTCGAGTAATTTTTTCTTGGGCAAGTCAAGTCACAGGTTATATCAAGTCAAGTCGAGTCAAGTCCTTAGTTAAGGCAAGTCAACTCCCAAGTCAAGTCCTTTTTTTTCCCACCCAAACACAGCACTCTTACCTGTAGTATCCGGTCTTTATAAAGAGAAAAGACAAAGTATTAGTAACCCGTCTAATAATGATATTATTGGTCAATTTATATAACCTGTTCAAAAAGTATGACAGTGAATTGTATCAGTATTATCTTGGCACAGACGCAGCCATGATGATGGTCTGCTCTGAGACCGTATTGAGTAGTAACGAGTACGACTGATGAGGCTTCTCTTTGGGGAGAAAACATCAGGTAGCGGGGGTCTTTGATGATGCCTGTTGTTATAGGGAGGAGTTTGTCTGACATTGTCATGATTGTCATCCAATCAGGACAATCACATACCGGGGAGCTTTTTGAGTCGTCCAATCATGATTCCCAGTTTGCGCTGCATACATACTTGATAGTTAGACAGAAACTTGACAACATTGAATTTTATCATTTTATATTTAACAGCTTACATTCAAACTGATGAACACACGCGAGTCATCATGTCTCAAGTCAAGTCGAGTCTCAAGTCATTAACTTGGAAGTCCAAGTCGAGTCTCTTGTCATTTATTTTTTGTCAAGTCGCAAGTCATCAAAACAGTGACTCGAGTTGACTCAAGTCCAAGTCACCAAGTCAGAGGTTGGCAGTATTCATTCTTGTGCAACATTAAACAGACAGCATTCTATTTCACATAATGATTTATTGAAAAAGACAACAAAAGCAGAAGTAAAACGTGTAATCTAACTAACGCTAATAATTACGTGTGTGTGTGTGTGTGTGTGTGTGTGTGTCTGAACCTAACCAATCACAGCAATGTTGCAGCAACCTCCATCGACACCTCGGGTTAGTTATGCTGTACGCTAGTTGAGCTAAAGTGAGGAGTTCTGTGCTGTTAGCCTGTTTAGCCAGATTTATGATGGACAATGAAGGTGGGCACGCCAAGAAGAAGCAGGAAACATACTATTTCCAAGGGGAGTGGGAAAGTAAGTTTTTATTCACGAATGTGAAGGACGAGTGTGTGAGCCTCATCTGTGGTACCAACGATTCAGTCGACAAAAGAATCAACATGGGGCGCCACCAGCGATTAAAGCGATGAAATGCAAGTAGCTCTTGGCCACTTTTATTTTTTCAAAGTAGCTCTCAGATGAAAAAAGGTTGGAGACCCCTGATCTACATCATCTTAAAATGGGCTGTTGAAGAGCCACATCCCCCTTTCAGCAAGTATGGCCGTGTGTGATGGAAGGAGGTTTTATGGTAATTGGATTTAGCTTCATAAACGGTTGTGTTGGAAATTACAGTTTAATTTGGCAGTTTACTTGGAAATGTTTATAATCAGGTTTTGGTTCAGGGATGATTGTGTTTTTTGCGGTCAAGCTCACAGTCAGAATCTGTCAGAATAATTAACCTCTGCTGTTTAGTTTACCGTCTTCACTCAGAGTCTCTACAGCTGTTTGGTCCCTCTCTCACACAGACTCTCCATCTGTCGGCCTTTATTAGCTGCTTTCTGATCGACTTCCAGTGCTGCCAAATGTCAGACTTATAAATGAAGCCAAGATGAACCAAGGCCTCTGATACGAGCTGCCAAAGACTGATGCAAACAAAGCACGAGGGCAGTTTCAAGGGCCCATCAGCCAAAAGTGTTTCCATTTGTTGTGCAGACCTCAGGTGTGAAGACTGACTGGAGGACGTTCGCTCAGACACTTCGGCTGCTGTTCAAGGTTAAAAAGTTAACTTCAAACCTTTATTTTTTCTCCTTTTTGCCCCTGTTCAGATTTGTTTGTGTTTGTCCGCTAGAAAAGTGCCTTCTACGCACCAACAACACAAGTGAGGTTTATGTTGTCAGTTCTATTCCTGAAGATGCGTAACATAACAATACGTTTCACCTGTTTTTTTGAGCTAAAACAATGTCAGCTTTGCAATCGGTAAACCTGCTGCAGTTCCTCGAGTGGTCACATGAGGCTGGCTCCAAAAGTGAGTTAATATCCATAGACCACATATTAAAATATGCTGTGTGTGTTTAGCGCAGGCTTGGGGAGTAACGGAATAAAAGTAACGGCATTATGTAATTAGGATACCAAAAAAAAAGAAACTATACAGTTACAGTTACAAGGAAAAGGGGTCATTAGATTACAGATTACAGATACATTTATTAAAAATGTGGATTACTAGCAGGATTACAATTTTAAAATACATTTTATCATCTGGCGTCTCCTTTCTAAACCGTCTATCTGTCCATCTCTGATAACACCATGCACCTGCGTGCAAACGTTACGACACTTCACGACACACAACACCTCTCCTCACAGTTGCCATCAACCGTCTCTGGTTGCCATGGCAAGATTAGCTAACCCGTCGTGTTCTTCTATGACTACTGAAAAATAGTTTGTGACCCTGTTGATGGCCGCAGCTGGGATGGTGTGGGTAAAAACACAAGCTCTAGACTGGAATACGTTTATGGCAGTTTACTTGAAGTTTGAGTGTGAAGAAGTGTGAACAGCAGACTTAACAAAGTATATTTAAATGCGCATAATTACTGTTATTAATTTATACGGGTATTCGCGCATTATAAAAGTGTTGACATTTCTTTTCTCTTGTCTTTATTTTATTTAGTGTTGAAGTATCCAAAAGTAACTGAAAGTAATCTGTTACATCACTTTAAAATTGTGATGCTTGGATTAGGTTACTGATTAAAGTTTTTAACAGTAATAAGTAACTGTATTCGGATACATTTTTAAAGTAACACTTCCCAAACCTGGTTTTGTGTATGGTTTTTATTCATGTAACTATTGGATAAATAATACAGCCTGCTGTGCTGTTTGTTTTCCTAACAAGTCGTCCAGGAAGTCTGTGCTTTTAACTGAGAGAAAAACAACATGGCAACGACCGTAAGTCCAAACTTGAGACTTTAAAACAGTAGTTCACAAACCAGTGGTTAAAGTCACAATGACTAAGGGCCGAGAACGCGTTTTAGCAGCTGGGGGGGGGGGCTTTTTTGTCATTGTTTTCAATGAGACGCTTTTTGCGTGCTGCTTTTGCGCTGCAGAGCGCCTCGTATTTATCTGCTCTGTGCACCTCGCGTTTTGGGGGAAACGCTCTGAGCGCTTCAAGTTCAAAAAACTTCAACTCAAAGCAGAAAATCGCCGACGTCATGGCCGTCTTTCTCATTGTCCAATCGGATGAAAGGAGAGGCTGGCCTTCTGTCAGTTTACAACGGTTAGGTTAATGACAGCTATGATTCGGTGCCTTAACAACAGTAGAAAAAAACGGCGAAGCGAGCTCTTTTTTTAACAGTAGGCTTCAACAAAAAAGGCAGTGTGGTGCGCCTCGTGTGTTACAGCCTGCAAAACATGCTCTGTCTGATCGGGCCCTAAGTCCACTTCATTTATACAGTCTGTGAAGCTTCTCAAAAAGGATAGCATAACCTGCACATTACAGTATATAACATGGACCAGATTGAACCCTCACTGGGAGCAGTTAAAGTGTAGCCACAGGGAGCAGGAACAGTTTGAACACACAGTCTGGATTATGTTAAACACTCAGGCCTCCCCTGACTCACACACAGACATTGATTCTTATGCATGGACTAATTTAACACCAACATCAATAGTGTCAACACCCTCAAACAGATTCCCGAACCAGAAGCTGCAGATGAACAGAGTGGTCCGCCTGCTGCTGAGGGCACGCAACAGTTCATCCAGGGATATCCTAAAGAGGGCCATCAAGGCCATCATCCATGCCAGGGCAGACTACAAACCCACAGTCCTCCCCCAGCAGGGCCTCCTTCCCTGATAACCTTTACAACTGAAGTTGACAGGAACAAGCAGGAGGCGGCCATCATGGCTGAGTTCTCTGCAGACCACAGGCCTCTCGCACACACACTCTGACATGCTGCACTGCTGGTCCTAATGGCATCCAAGGACACACACTCAGGGACTTAGAACCAGTGCCTCTGTGTCTTGACTGACACATCAACTTGATCAAATTGACATCTTCAACCTTTCACTGGTCAAAGCAGCTGTCACCACTTGTTTCAAACTAACGTTCCACTGGGCTGGAGCCGAAACTTTCCAATGCAGCGACCCTGAATTAATTCAGCTCTTCTTGTTGAGGCACAAATACACAGAAAGTCAATAAAGGGCCAAATTGTGTTCAGAAATGTAAATCACAGTTAAATAAATTGGAATCATTCACCTTAATCAAAATCTGCAGCTTTTGCAGTTGACATATGACTTACACCTAAACACCTAAACTTCCACTCACTGAAGAAAGATCTTTCAGCTCTCTGCATCCAAAACAGAATTCCAGTTGTTTGTTTCCATCTGAGAAATCCTGGTACCAAGCTGAGTTGAGCCTGAACGAGCTACCTTCAACCTTGACTTTGGTCGGCCTAAAGTTGCTTGGTTTGACAGTAAAGTTAATTTAGACACGGTTCCCTAAGAAGATGAGTGCTGTGCATTCCTCTGGGTGGTGTAAGAAAGCTTTTGGTCTGAACACCATTTTTCATGGTTCCCAATCTTTGAACGCACACTCTCTAGGAGCAACATGTCAAGTATTCTGGTTTAGCCAGCGTAAGGACTTCCTTTACCGTGTGTTGTTTACAGTCCAGTTAGCAACTTCAGAAGCGACAAAAGTGAAGCGAATTTCACCAACCAAGATGTGTCTGAAAAATAAATTGACTTTATTAACGACCCGTTAATAAAGTCAATCACAAGATGTTTTTGTTTTTTTTAAGTTTGCTGAAATAACAACATCATGATGCACATTAGTAACAAGTACAAATGAAGCTTTGTCAGGTCTGTCCTCAAGAGGAGAAGAAAACTAATTTTAAAATGATAAAACTCGGTAAAAATGCTCGTTTGCTGATCGGAGGTCGGAACCAATAATTTCTGATGCATTCAAGAAAGTTGGGAAATCTAAATGCTGAACAGCTTTGGCCACATAGCGTCAAGCGAATATGTTGAATATAAAATCCAGAATGGATTGTTAGCTGTTAGCATGCAGATGTCTGTTTATAGAGATTAATGAGAAGCTTAATGATTGGTCAATATTACTCAGACTATAAATGTGCATTTAGATGTGTGTATATGTATATGTATATGTATGTACATTAGTATATGTGTTTATGTACATGAATGTGTACATGTAGACTGGAATTTTTTTTCTCCTTTATTGTTTTGTTTGTTTTATTTTACTATTATTGTATCATTGATATCATTTCAGAGGGATTAATTGCTTTGTTTTTTCTCTTCCATTGTCATGTCTTGTTAAGTTAAGTTCTCGTCAGAATCAGTTTTTGTGTTTCCTTTTTTATTTTGAAAGTCCCTTGTCCATTCTGTTATGTCCTGTCAAGTTTCCTCTTGTGATTACCTGCCCCTGCCTTTATGTGTTTCACCTGGGTCTTGTTAGCGTCTATGTCTCTCCCTATTGAAACCCCTTGTGACTGTTCCCCTGTGCCAGGTTGTCGAGCTACTCAGTGAGATTCAGCCAGCATTCTTTCCTCGTGTTTCCCACTGATTTGTGTCTGACCAGTTTAGCCTTTTTGACCAGCGTTTTGCCTGTTGTTTTTGATCCTGTTGCCTGATCCAGTTTTGATTACCTGTGTTTTGACCTCAGACCGATTAAAGACCCTGAACTTGCCATTCGTCTCAATCTGCTCTATGAGTCCACCAGTTTGTCTAAGCCTGACATCCATTTTGAAAAAAATTTCAAAAAATAAAATATATTACTCAGACTACAAACATACCACAAACAGAAACCTGCACACTTCCTCTAATATAATCCTTGCTGACAGATTAGTCGGTTCCAAATCAGGCAAAATGGGTTTTTTTTAAAGATCAGAATAGCAACAAATCTTTCTAGAGGTCACATGACGTCTACAATTATACCATTCTACAGTTACCACACTGCTGAAGGAGTGGACTAAACCATATGCACCTTTTGAAGGAAACACAAGTTATATGAAATACATGTAGCCGCTTTTTAAAGGTCGTCCCTATGTTTGCTGAGATAATCCATCCGCCTTTTATTGTGGCCAGTCTAAGGTGCACCTGTGCAATAATCATGCTGTCTAATCAGCATCTTGATATGCCACACCTGTGAGGTGGATGGATTAGCTCAGGAAAGGAGAAGTGCTCACTAACACAGATTTAGACAGATGTGTGAACAATATTTGAGAGAAATAGGCCTTTTGTGTTCATAGAAAAAGTCTGAGATCTTTGAGTTCAGCTCATGAATATTGGGAGCAAAAACAAAAGTGTTGTGTTTATATTTTTGTTCAGTGTATCTTCCATATCCTCTGCCTCCTACAAAATAAAGCGCTGTTTAAACAATAAAACGTCGAAGGGAAAGCTTCACTGCCACAGACCAATTCACATTTGAATGTTGAATTCAAAGAGGAATCCAGTTCCCAGGCTCTTCAGCTCACCTATCTTAATTAACAGAGGGGAGATAACAAGGAGCCAGTTGCAAATGTGGCCTCGCAGTGGTGACTCATCCATAATACGCATTAGAATAATTCCCTTTTCATAAAAATGACACATTTCAGCTGATTGCTTTCACACTGCCAACCCTTCATTAGTCCTGCCGTACAGATGAAACGCAGCTCCACGCTGGGGAAGGTTCTGCCAAATAAAATGTAACTTTAACAGGTGGGTGATATGCAGAGAAAGATTCAACTCCTCGTGTGTTTCTCACTGTTTCTGGAAAAATCAATATGTTGGCTACACCTTTTTCAACACCAAACACACTTCTACCCTCCCTCATGTAGCAACGCCAGTTCATCCACTTTATACTTGACCTTTTCAGACTAATACCTGCAAATTCAGTCTGACTGAGGACACAGACAAAGCTGCTACAACCACTTCCACAGCTTAATAAAAGGTGCTGAAGAGAGTGACATCTCCCAGAAGGGAAGAGGCTTTTCCACTGTATTAAATATTCACTCACTGAGAGACATGATACAACCGTGTGCAGCTGCTGCAAGTTTTAAATGTTAAAACAGCAGGCCGACCAAGATATTAATGTTTTACACGCTCGATTTAGGGCGGTCACGTCCGTAAGAGTCTACCGTTTACTCCTTATTTCAGAGAGGATCCTTCTCTTCTCCCGCAGTCTGCATGTTAACATTTCACAATCCCATTACATGACACAGCCACCTCCGAGCCACTAGCCACCTACACGGTGAGAATGTAATGCTTGGATGAAGATTTGGATCATGCATGAAGGCAAGTTTTCTCTCCTTATGTAGTGTTCGTTGTTTTATTTTGCAGGGATTCAGACATTTGGATTCTGTGACACTCGCCACAGCCAATGTTCCTCTTCCTCTTCCTCTACATTTTCACTCTAGACTTGATTTTGCAAGGGCGCGTCGCTGCATCCTCGACTTAGCGCCAAACATAAACATTCTGATTGCTTTAGAGACATACAAACAACCCAGGGCGTTTTTCCCTTAATGCAGACCTAGCCGGACCTTTTTCAGGCTATGGGACAGTCTGTCTATTACTTTTGAAACAGAAGGAAAACTTTTATTGACATTTTCACAGAAATCCACCACAAAAATGTTGGATTGCTCCCTTCGGCTGGGAGAGAGAGGTACAGTGCTGCCCCAAGTGACAGGCGGGTTGGTGCAGCGTCAGCAGTATTGCAGGTGTTGTTCCGGACCGTCGTAGTGAAGAAGAAGCTGATGAGTAAGGTGATGCTTTAAAAGTTAAATCTCGAAGATTTTCATTAAATAAATGTCTATTAAGTCACTATCTATCGCTGAATGAGGTAACACAATGGTGATTGAGCCTATGGCCCACTGATGAAAGCCTTTGCATTTGCAGAATTACAGACTGGGTGTCTGTGGCGACATTTGCAGAAAAAAAAAGCGGTGCCCAGTTAGTGTTAGTTAGTTTAGTTTTCCATCACCCAGCTGTGGTTGGTCTGCCAGAGAGGGTAGGCGGAGCTAAGCGGCTGCTTTTCCGGTCTCTGCAAGTTTTGTGGGTAAACAGTAATCTACTATGGCTGAACAAAATCAAGAGTTACAACCAGAGCCGACCGCGGGCGCCTTTAATTTAACAGTCGATCTATGTTCCACCCCTCACCAATAGTCATGAGCTTTGGGTGGTGACTGAAAGAATGCGATTGCAAATACAAGCGGACCTACAAGCAGACATCCAGAGGGAGCTCGGAGTAGAGCCGCTACTCCTTCGCAACAAAAGGAGCCAGTTGAGATGGTTCAGGAATCTGGTTAGGATGCCTCCTGGGCGCCTCCCTGTGGAGGTTTTCCGGGCACGTCCAACTGGGAGGAGACCTGGCCTGGTCTAAGAACGTTGCTTGGGAGAGGGACGTCTGGGCTAACTTGCTTAGCCGTGCTGCCACGGCAACCCAACCCTGAGTTAGTGGAAGAAAATTATGGACGGATGGATAGATTAAAGATTTTTGGATATGAACTAGCGATCACTCTGTTTTTATGATATTTTTCCAACTTAAATTCTTTATTTTTAAATATTTTGTATATTCTATTATTTTTTACATAAACAGTTTCCTGCTATTTGCTGCCATTTAATTTGTTATTTATTTGATTGCTCTGTTTTACCGGTCAGTAAATGCACTTGTTTTTGACTTGGTTGTACAGATTTATTCTCCTACTTCGAAAGAACTCCATCTCTGTAAATGTGGTGTTATATAAATAAAGTTTTATTATTATATCTGTATTTGTGCTGCGCCCTGTTTGACTTTCATTTTTACAGTGGAGTTAAAACGTAAAAGTTCAGTTAAGGTGCTCACTTTTAAATTCAGACCTCGGGCTGCTACAACTTCATAACAGCCTCATTCACACTGTAAGCAAGCGCTGGAATCAATATTTAAAGTAGTGCTGAACAAAACACAGGATGGCAGGTGCTCTACACATTTCGGAACATATAATATTTTTCATCTTTAAGCGGATATTTTAAGGTGCTTTGAGCAAAAGAAAGCAGGATGTTCTGCACAACGACGTCTTGTTGCTCCCCCCTCACTTCCTGAATCTCACCGCCCACCTCTCAGTAAGCTGATAGTGATCAAGTTGGCAATTAAGTAGTGATTAAAAATTTACATATAAACCTGCAGGTTCTTTAGTGACCCAAAAATTAATGTGTCAATATGAAATATGACAGAATTTATAATTTAAATCAGTGAAGTTTGGAGGTCTTGGAGAAGCCAAACTAGCTGTTTCCTACTGTTTGTTCTTAATGCTTAACTAAGCCATGCTAAGCTAACCATCTAACTACATATTTAGCATACAACCATAAGAGATCAATTTTCTTCTATAGCTTGTAGCTCAAATGCAATAAAGTACATTTCCTAACTGGATCTGGCTCAGCTGGGTCCAATCAGGATGTGTAACCTGCTACAAACATGTAGGTAAATACCAACATATATTCACTCTAACAAGGGAGGGAAAATGTCATTACACCCTGGGTGGATAAGTGGAGCGAGTGTCATGATAGGGGGAGAAAACACGGCACTCTTCCTGCTGAGAGCTGCCTCCTGCTGCGAAACAGAGCTGCTGCTGATGATGGTTTATGTATGAAACGCTTCCAATCAGATAAGAAAAGTGGGTTAACCATGTGCCAGAATCCCTGCAACACACAATAACACAACCCTCTCAGTAAGTGTTCATATGGAGACAGAGGCATAAGGATAGTTACACATTAAAATGGTGCAAAACATTTGCACGAGGGTGATTATGAGTGTGCGTGTGCATGCGTCAAAGGATTCATAATGCAGCAGCGCCTGGAGGCTCCGCACAGAGTGTGTGTACGGCTCATCAGAGGCTGAGAGTTTCCAACCAAGGAAATAAGAAATGACATCAAACATCACTAAGCACATTCAACAGTGGCTGAATCTTCATCACACTGATAAAAAAATAAAAAAAAACGAGTGGAGGGGGCGCGGTGACGCCATGTTAATATCCTCCAGCAGCATGTCTCTGAGCCGAGCTGTCGAGGATGACAGGCCCCTCACAGAGCGTGCTCAGTGTCAGCAGGGGGTCCTGTCCTGACCAAACACACTGCTGCACACAGCCAGAGAGACAGCTGCTGCTCTGATGAAGGGGAGACCTCTACAGTGTGAGCAGTGTGAGAGTTTTTGTCAGATGTGCGCAGCTTAGCATGACCATCAATACCTCCAACTGATCGATGCTTATCTAACGGGACAAATGGAGGAACAGAGATGATCCTAAACAAGGTTATCTTTGTGGAAAGGCAGTGTATCCCCTCCCTGAGAAGGAAGTTGAAACAGATAAACATGGGCTGGGTCAAATGACCTCTAGTGACTCAACCAATCAAAGTGGGGAGCATAGGATTTTGGAGCTGCTTTTCCGGTCTCTGCAAGTGTTGCGAGTAAACAGTAATCTACTATGGCTGAACAAACAAAGAAAAGATGGAGGACTACAGATACAACTTCAACAAGACTAGGTCAAAAGCTAGTATGTGGCTGACCGCATCAGGTCAGTGTGCGCTTTTGTGGGCAATGTGTTACAAGGACTGTCCTTATGAGGCTGATGACAACGTGTTTGAAAGCAGGTGCGCGCTGCGGACGTAGGTGAGGACAGCAGACGAGCAGCGGAGGAGCAGCCCCGCATCAGCCACGCCTACACCCCGAACAAAGTATCCAGAGCCGTATAGACAGAGAGTCGCGTCAGTGGAGGCCCAATATGCTCCATGATCCGCCATTGTGATGTTGTGACTCTCTCTCTCTATGTGCTGTGAAAGTACCGTCAATCACTCACTCGTTCACTCAGTCAGACAGTTATTCAGTTGGTCAGTCACATACAGACCCGTGTGTAGGGCTGACCCCAGCGGTAAGCCAAAAATAAGTGAACATCCAAAGAAAAATGAACAAATTTGATGCTCAGATGAAGTCTACTCTAAAAAGGAAAGCGACCGTCAGCAAGGAAAATCAAGATTTACAGCCGGAGCCAACCGTGGACGTCTGGTTATATGGGATGTATGCACCCGCAATTGCCTTTTATGGCCATAAGGTGCCACCAAATATAATGAAACTGAGAACTTTAAAGAAATAATCTTGAAGATTTTCATTTAAATAAATTTCTGTTAAGTCAATATCTATCGCTGAATTGAGCCTATGGCCCACCGATGAAAGCCTTTGTATTTGCAGTAATACACACTGGGTGTCTAGTGCGACTTTCGTGGAAAAAAATCACAAGCAAATAGAATACAGAGACAGACTGGTGAAAGGAGAACTCTGCCTTCAGGGCTTGTACTGTGGAGTGTTCGGGACACTCACCAGGGATCGAACCCAAGTTACTTAATGCAAGAACAGGCATTCAGAGGGCAGAGTCAGAGTCTCTGTTGGGCTTTCTTTTGTGATGATCTTATAATAAAACCTTTCATTTACTCCTATTAATTATACCTACTTTAGTGTTCCCTTTATGTACAAAAACCTGTTCTTGGTTAATGACCTGACACCTGCAAAACTCAGTATATTCAGCTCAGGCTCATCTGTACTTTGTGTTCAGGGATAATTAGCATGAGCATGCTAACATGGAGATGGTTAACATAAGAGGCCTTCTTGCGAAACATCTGCATGTTATCATCAGGGTTGCCAGGTCTGCAGTTTTCCCACTGAATTGGGCTACTTTTTAAGTGTTGCCGCAGGTGGAAATTTTTGTCAGCTGGTTGGGTAGACCTGTTGGAAACTGCACAGAGTCCATATCGGTTTGGTGCACTGTGTGCAGTCAGCTAGCCAGCAATCAGCAGTGACACCTGCAGCGGAATCCGTTAACACGCCGGACAATTCAAGCTAGAAACCCCGGCCGGGGAGAAACATGGCGCCCGGTCAGTGGGAAAAATACAGGAAGAAATACACAAGGGACTGGTGAAGTGAAAAAGGAATCCAAGAATGGATAGGACGTGTGGCTGGAGACAATACAAAAGCTTTTTGTCGGTACTGTAAAACCGAGATCGCAGGGGTGAGAGGAGTTGTCCATGATGGATGCCAGTTTTGATAGCATCCTCCTCTCACCCACCTCTATGACTGTCTGAGTTTAATCAATCTGTGTATTTTATAATGCATTTGGCAATGATAGCAATGCTGCAAGACTTTAAAAGCAGTGTATATGGTTTGACAGGGGTACATTTTCAGTTCTAGTATTGGGCTGGTTTTGTTGGTCATGGGCTGGTTTTGTCACGCAGACCTGGCAACCCTGGTTATCATTGACATTGTTAGCATGTTAGCATGATAGAAATGTGCCTGTGCCTCAGTACAGCCTCACAGAGCAGCTAGCACGGCTAACTGTGAGTCTTGTCTCTGCTTTCTTCAATAATCTCTCAGTTAAACATCTTAAGGCCGTCCTCAACACCCCTGTGTTTGGCCTTTTTTACTCCTGCTGTGACCTCGGTGTGTACCTCTCATTTAATGTATAATGCATATTTTGTACATTTAAATTCAACTGTAGGCAAACAGCATCTTTATCATGCACCACATAAACGCATGGTTGGTTATTCTGCACTGTGACTGCAATGTCAATGCACTTCATCAGTCAAACCTGCAGGGCATCCAAACAGTATGCAGCCATTCATACCAACTAGTGCTGAGACTTTACATAAGAGCTGTGACGAGCACAGATTTGGATTTAGAGTCTGAGACGTGACAGAGTCAGAGGCCTATTCTCGCCTTGTCTTCTGTCTGTCTGTCTGGAGGAAAGACATTTGTATTCCTCTGATGGATTAAAAAGTCATTTACTGAAAAAAATAGTAAGATAAGAGTAAGATAAGAGTAAGAGAAGTTTGTTTGCAGTATTTGTCGTTCCTTGTTATTTTCCTGCAGGGATTAAATCACGGCTGAGGAAACGTATTAATATTGGAGTGAGGTAATTATAGTGGGATAAATCAAACTCATGCAGCTTGATTCACAGATTATTTCAATGTTAGGTACAGAGTCTGTGTGTGGAGCAAAGGGTCAGTGGGCTGACTTCATGCAAAAGATAATTGTTGACAATGCTTGTGTTTGTGTATATCACACTTTACCTACGAGTGTGTGTGCGTGTGTGTGTGGGGTGTTGTAGCTGCATGACCAAGCAAATGTGAAAGCCTGTAATCCAGTTATCCACTTACTAAGTTATTATCCTTGACCTTGGCGCAGGAAGAGACAAATTCTGATTTAACTGTCTGATCCAGTTTGAAGAAGAAACACAGACAGAGACAGGAAATAACAACAGATAAGAGCCAGAGAGGCACACAGATCTTTCAAATCAATTTAAATTTAATTAATTAATTAATGTAAACGACTGGTGTTTTACCCTCAAGCCAAGTGAATCTGAAGCTCTGTAATAGATGGGAAAATAAGAAATCAATGTCATCATACACTTCATAGCCAATTGTACATGGACACCTGAACGCCACACCCATTTGGGACTGCTGGACATCAATTAAACTGCTGCGTAAACAGCCTCCAAGTTGAGTTGTAAGCATCAACAACATCTCCTAAAAGATTATAAAAATAAGGAATCTAAAGACATGCCAAGGCTGTGAGCCCAATGCTAAAGTCGGCATGCTAACATGCCCACAATGCCGATGCTAACATGGGACATTAGGGCCTGTGTCCACTATCGCCAATTTTTTTTTGCGCTGGCAGTGTCCTCGACCTCAGTGTCAGAGCGCTTCTCACCGGTGCTTACTGTTCCTCACTAGTGACCATTAAGTCTGTTATAAATCACTCTGTATGCTTAATACGGCCAACTATTCCTGCAACCAGTAATTTTGTCTCGTGTTTTTGCTTGTTTCTGCTCTTGAGCTTGTTTTTTTACCTGTGCTTCAGGTGCAACATCCCGTGTGCTCAGTCTGTCTGCCCAGTGCTTTTCCAGCCTGCCTGCCTTCCCTCAGCCCCGCTCTCACCACGACTCCGGACCTGCCCATCAGCTCATCAGCCATCAACTCACATTTTTGCACAATAAATCTCCTTTTGTTGAACTGTTGACTGGCTTCTGGTCTGTTCTGCTTTTGGGTCCAATATTGAACACGACCCTAACAGAGAAGCAGTTTAAAGCCCTGAAACCAAGTAAATGGATCTTCAATGTTAAAAATACCAATGTAAATGCTAATGTTGCTGCATGTGGGCTGGGAGTTACTAAATAAATCTGAAACATAAAAACTTTGTACGGTTATATGTCAGCTGTTTTATTTCCACATTTTTATGGATTCCTGCTGCCCCCTAGTGGTCAAAGAAATCTCCCAAATAAAATCAGCTCAGCTTAAATTCAGCTCTGGAGACAAAGTTTGACTGACAGGAGAGCTGTTGAAAGTTTGAAACCACCGCAGGAATGATCAATTATAGACAAACAGAAACAAAATAGAAAAAATATGTCGCACAACAACAGCTTCAGGGCGCACGCAGGAGGGACGAGATGTTCTGTAACAAACCTTCAGAGGTTAGAGAGAGAAGCAGAGCGAACACGGATCTTTACCCCCACAGGCATTATTAATCTCTGGGACTCACTGTGTGACCTTTAGTCTAATTACAGCCGTGGTTTGGCATCACAAGTGAATCAGTTGAACATGTTCTTGGTGTGTGAGAGAGGGTCAGGACTTTAATCTCTGGAAAAACGAACAAAATCAATCAAAGCCGTATGCAGAGAATCGATAGCCATTAAGAGGCGGAGAGAAAACTACAGGACGCAGGTGATGAATAAAGAAAAACAAACCTGCTACATGTTTGTCTTGTGGAAGTGTAGCAGCATGTGAGATGTGGGAGTTAAATCTAAGTTTTTACTGTAAAGGAATTTAAATGAACTCTTTTTACATTGTTTTTAACGCAGATAAAAATACTTGTGGAAAGAGAAGGTCGATTTCATCACTAAATTCCATTGCCTTTCATTGTCTTAGTAAGGAGGCAGGAAATGTCAGACACCATATGTGTTGTTGTCACTTATGATCTGACCTTTAATCTCGAGTAATGCCATCTACACAAACAATCCACCCACTCTTCTGGGACTGTCTCGCTCCACTCTGTAGTTAAGCTTTTCTCCAGGAGCAGATGCTTCATTAAAGAAGCAGCTGCGTCCTGCACTTTACTGTAGCTGGGGAAGGAAACCCCGTGTGCATGTGACAAAACAACCACTTAGTCCTCGTCCCCGCAGTATTTTGTGCCGTCTAAAAACACTTTTGATAAAGCAGTGATGCTTCACAAATCTCTTGAAAGCTTTCAGAATTCATTAAAACAATAATGAAACAGACATTTTTGTGATGGGGTGCTGCACTTGTTGCCCCTTAAAGGTTCACAATACTATGGCTATGTGAGTAACTCGCTAAATGAATGTCCAGCGTCCATATACATGTCAGAATGGTACAGAGGGGCGCTGGTTTAGCCCAGTGGGTAGAGCAGGCACCCAATATACAGAGGCTACAGTCCTTGACGCAGTGGCCACTGGTTTGACTCCCACCCTCGGCCTCTTGCTGCATGTCATTACATACTCTCTTCTCCCCATACTTTCTCTCTCTTCACCTGTCCTATATAATAAAGGCAAAAAGGCCCAAAGTGATTGCAAGCATAGAGATTAAAGTTATAATCTCGAAGATCTCAGTTTCGTTCTCTTTGGTGGCATCTATGGGGAGAAACGGTAATTGCGGGAGCACACTTCCCAGATATCCAGACAGTGTTGCATGTGTGACGTCCACGGTTGGCTCCAGTTGTAACTCTTGATTTTCCTCGCTGACGGTCGCTTTGTCGTTTGTTTTCAACTGAGGGTCCAATTTGTTTCTTTCTCTTTGGATTTTCACTTTGCAGTTGTATCTGTAGTAATCAATCTTTTCTTTGTTTGTTCAGCCATAGTAGATTACTGTTTACTCGCAACACTTGCAGAGACCGAAAAAGCAGCCGCTTAGCTCCGCCTACCCTCTCTGTCAGACCAACCACTGCTGGGTGATGGAAAACGAGTCACTAACTGGGCACCAGACACTCAGTCACCATTGTGTTACCTCATTAGGCGATAGATAGTGACTTAACAGAGATTTATTTAAATTAAAATTAAATTAAATTACTACTTCACTTCACTTCACTGTTTACTCACAAGCTTGCAGCCGCTTAGCTCCGCCTTGCTTGGGTGAAAATAAAAAAGTAAAGGACCCAGGTGCAGACTTAATGAATTTATTAAATAAAACAAAATACAAAATGGCAGAGCAAGTGAATAACTCAGGGGAGGCACAAAGACATTCCAGTGTAGAAAAACGAGAAGGACAACAAGTCAAGGACATAGACTCAATGAACTGGCACAGAAGGTAGGAACACAGAGACTAAATACAAACAGGGTAATCAGTGACAGGTGAGACTAATAAACACAGGTGAACACAAAGAGGGCAGGGCACACAATCTAAAAGGCGGGAAACGGAACAAAGGAAGTAAGTAAAACAAGACATGACATACAAGGGGCAAGAACTACAAAATAAAACAGGAAACACTAGGAACCAAACTCAGGACTGAGAGGACTACAAAGTAAAACAGGAAATTCTCTAAATGAGATGCACAACTAAACCAAGACAGGAACACTATATACTAAATACAAAACTAAACAATAAGAACTCAAGACAAAGTGACCAAGGAAAACAGGAAATAATATCTAAACACCATAATACAAATCAACAACATAAATAAACTACAATAACTCATGACATGCCTACCCTCTCTGGCAGACCAACCACAGCTGGGTGATGGAAAACGCGTCACTGACTGGGCGCCACTTGTGATATTTTCCCCAAAAGTTGCCACAGACACCCAGTCCGTAATACTGCAAATGCAAAGGCTTTCCTCAGTGGGCCACATCACCATTGTGTTACCTCATTGGGGGATAGATAGTGACCTAACAGACATTTATTTAAATGAAAAAGCTTGAGATTATTACTTTAAGAAACAATCCTGACCGACTTACTTGCAGCATCTTTCTTGCCATTTTGCAGCAAAACGAGCCACTCATCGCAGGTGCTGGGGCTGTTCATAAATCTGTCACTAGGGGCAGCAGTGGACACATTTCTGCCAAACTCAAATTCAAGCGTGTTCGAGACACACAAAAGTGAAATTTTAACTTTACAGTAAGATTTTGTTTTAAACAATCAGATTCAGTTTTAAAACTAAAGAAAATTGTTGGTATATAAATGTACATCAGGTTAACTTTCCCATCTTAATTATAAAGCGGTGCTCAGCTGCTTCCCTGAGCTTTTCCAATTAAGTCTGTAGTATGTGAGTATTTCATTAGTTTTTAATGTCAACTATTTCTTTACTTCTTGTTTAATGACCAGAACTACAAAATAAATGATTAATACTAATATTATACTTAATACTTAATACTTAATTAACTCCACACAGAAAGGCCACCTACATTCAAACCGGGATTCGAACCAGGAACCTTCTAGCTGTGAGGCGACAATTATTTTAATGTTGTATCTTGTTAAATAATCATGAAAGAATATCCTCTTGTAAAGGTTTCTGTAATGTCATGTGCATGTCAGTGATGATGTTGAGTTGAGTAAATCTATTGACCTTCTGCTGGGTCATTAAAATAAACACATTTAAAACAATGTGGTACCTTTTTCTCACAGTTTGACCTTTTTTGTATGCAGATTTTTTTTTTTGCTAAATGATCCTATGATTTATGTTCTTATGGCTTTATACAGCATACAAAAGGTAAACATGGAGATTTCTGGATGTTCAAAGTGAAGAGAAACACATTTTAAGCTCTAAATATTTATTCACAAAATATTTAAACTTCACAGCCTTCACACGATCTCAAAGGTTCGTGTACATTTGAGGGGAGATTTCAGTCATTTCAAGACAGCTGCACGGGTCAGCAGGAGTGACATTCTGTTGGACAGCAAAATCGTACTCCGTGTACAAAAAGCTGAAGTCCATTGCCATCTCCCAGGGTTCAAAACTGAACTCATCTATCTCTTCTTCAGCCGCGTCGGGGATCAAACGCTCTCGTCTTTCCAGGATGTCCAGAGGAAGTGGGTAATTGCTGTTGGAGTCTGTCCTCTGCATAGGCAGACTTGGAGGTTCTGTTGTGTTTCTTCTTTTTCTGGTGGCTCTAGTTTCTACTTGTGATTTCTGTTCGGATCCATCAGCTGCTTCCCCACAGCTGGACGTGGTGCTCGACACTGCCTTGACATCACCTGGCCCTCGTTTGGCTGCAGCATGTGCCGCCATGTTCCTTTTCAGCTCTGATATGATTTCTTGCACAGCTTTAGCCTCCTCCTCCTCAATTTCCATCTGCTTCTTCAGTCTCTCACACTTCTGTGCGAGCCTTTCGACCTGTGGTGGACGCATAAACTCTGACATGGGCATTTTTTCAGGGCCAGGTGGACGAATGTAGCCTTCGTAAACAAGCTCATTGCTCGTCTGTTTCAGTTGGTAAACTGCAATACTCTCATGAGGCGGAGGAAGCTGCAGACCTTTATGCAGAGGCAGGATAGCCCAGGGTGCTGGGACCTTACATAGTATATAAGCATCTGTTAAATAGGAGCAAAAACACAGTATCAGCATCAGATTCTGTAATAAGATCGTGCTTTTATAATAAGAATGTTAATTTCAAATACCTGGGAATAATTATTACTAAAAATTTTAATTCATTGTTTAAGGCCAACTTTGATCCCCTGATGGATAAACTCAGGAATAACGTTCAATTTTGGAGGACGCTTCCGATTTCTTTGCTAGGAAGGACAAATGCTGTTAAAATGATATTCCTCCCGCAGCTGTTATATCTCCTCCAGAACATACCTGTCTGTATCTCTTAAACATTTTTCAAACGTTTAGATTCCATTATTCTTTCATTTGTGTGGGATTATAAAGTACATAGAATAGGGAAAGCTCATCTTTGTAAACCCAAGACAAATGGAGGGCTGGCTCTGCCAAATTTCATTCATTACTATTGGGCCTCCAACATCCGCTCCATTGCGTATTTGTTGGATGACTCAGCTGTGTTGCCCGTTGGGTTAGAGATGGAGCGAGAAGATTGTCTACCTTTCTCTGCTGGTGCAGTAGTTGTGTCACCTGTGCCATTAAGCAAAGCCAACTATAGTAACAATCCAATTATTCATAACATCATACTTATTTGGAAACAACTTAAGAAACACTTTAAGCTTAGAAATGTTTCTTTCCTATTACCCATAATAGCAAATCCTTCATTTGCCCCTTCTTACTTAGATGGCTCTTTGTTTGCATGGAAGGAATTGGGAATTAGTTGTGTTGGTGACCTATACCTGAAAGGAGTGTTTGCATCCTTCCAACAGCTCAAGGAAAAATATGCTCTCCCACAGTGTGACTTCTTTAAATACCTGCAGATTAGGAGTTATGTGAGAACACATCTCCCTGACTTTGAGGGTGCGGGGCCAGACAAACTGGATAACTGTCTAAAATATTCTACGTGGTCTAAAAGTATAATTTCTTGCCTGTACAATACACTTCAGAATATAGCCCCAACTGCAACTAATGCAATTAAAGCAGAATGGGAAGCAGAACTGGGTGAGCAGTTGACAGAAGATATCTGGGATAAAAGCCTGGAATACATACACACTTGCTCGGTTAATGCACGACATCGTTTAATACAATTTAAAGTTTTGCATTGATTGCATTATTCAAAGACAAAATTACACAAAATATTTCCAGAAATTTCATCTCAATGTGATAAATGTGGCTCACCAGATGCAAATTTACTGCACAGCTATGTCCTGTGTCCCAACCTGCATAACTTTTGGTCAGGGATATTTAGAACATTTTCAAAGATGCTGGGGGTGGGGTTAGAGCCAGACCCAGTACTAATCACTTTAGGGGTATCGGTAGGCACAAGGAGACTAGAGGTAGCTCAGCAATGCCTATTATCTCATGGACTTCTCACTGCTAAAAAGCTCATTCTTCTTTTTTGGAAGAAGAAAGAAGTGCCCACTGTTAAACACTGGCTCACTGAGTTAACAGAAACTCTGCATTTAGAAAGAATTAGATTTTTTCTGAGAAACAAACTCAGGGAATTTGATAAGATTTGGCACCCCTTAATCTCCTATTTGAAAGGCTAAACTAATTCAAATCCTGTATATGAACTACACTTTGCGTAACATTAGGTAACACTCCAGGGAGGGTTGAGGGCCTGAGTGGGAGGATGGGTGGGCCAGGGTTTTTTTTTGTTTTTTTTTGTTGATTGTTTTGTCTTTGTTTGCTCTGTGTTTTATTCAACGTATTCATTTATTTATTTATTTTCTTTCTGTCTTTGTTCTGTGTTCACTTTATGATGTGAGGACTATTTCTTTTTCTTAAACAAATGATGAGTAGCCCTCCTCACTGTTGTTTATACTGTGATAAAAAGGAAGAGAAAATGTTTTTCTGGCTGCCATGTATCATGATGCTACTCTTCATAATAAAAAATATTTGAAACAAAAAAAAAAGAATGTTAATTTCTGCGTACCTTTAAAAAAAAACAGCTTATCAGTTTACAAAGACGCAGGAGATAAGATACGTTAACGTTAAGACAAATAAATTTGACAGTAAAACAGGTACTCTGTATAGAAATGTTCTGAAAGATAAGTCAACGTTTCCATCATTCAAATCTTCTTTGGATAAAAGACCTAAAATGTTTTTATAATAGTAAGACACTGTACGACATCCAGATTTTGACAAACAGTATCAGGATGCAGCAGTGTAATTCTTCTTCATGTATACAGGGAGGTTCAGCTGTGTGACATCTGCAAAGAATCAAACAAAAACTTGTGCTAAATGTTCAATTTCAACTCACCGGTTTCCGCTCTGCCTCCATGTTTCTCCATTTTTCTTAATTTCTCTGAAAATCCAGCAGAAGAGTTTGAGTGAGAAGATTTCAGTGATCAAAATTCACTGAAGGTATCATCTGTGAATTAAATGTAAATAAACAATTGTCGTAGCAACAGAGTTCAAAATTCTACACAGAATACAACAAGGAACAAGTAGTGTCGTAGGGAAAAACCTGCTAAGGGCCCGATCAGACAGTGCGTGTTTTGTAGGCTGTAAAACGCAAGGCGCACCGCACTGCCTTTTTTGTTGAAGCCTACGGTTAAAAAAAGAGCAGCTCCCTGAGCCTTTCTTTTCTACTGTTGTCAAGGCAACCACCGAATCCTAGCTGTCATTGACAACCGTTGTAAACTGACAGAAGGCCCGCCTCTCCTTTCATCCGATCGGACAATGAGAAAAAACGCCCATGACGTCAGGCGCTTTTCTGCTTTGAGTTGAAGTTTTTTCAACTCGAGGGGCTCGGAGCGTTTCCTCAAAAACGTGAGGCGCACAGAGCGGAAAAACGCGAGGTTTTCTGCAACGCAAAAGCAGCCGCAAACAGCGTCAAACAATGACAAAAAAGCCCTCAACTGCTAAAACGCGTTCTGTCTGATGGGGCCCTAACTCTGGCTAAAAATAGGTAGCATACAGTGAGTTTATCATTCTACAATGTGGTTTTGTGGATGGAAACTTGCATATGTTTGTCTGTCCACCTCTTTAGTCCAAAGAAAAAGAAACAAATTCGACGCTCAGAAGAAGACAAACAGTCTAAAAAGTAAAGCGAGGAGAAAAAAAAGAGTTAGAGCCATGATGAAGGAAGCGAGCTGTAGACGTCTGGTTAAATTCGGAAGAGTGCTCCCTTAGTTACCAATTATCATCAGTAGGGGGCGCTGAAGAGCACAGAAATGGAAATCTTTGAGATTTAAGTAGTTTTGTGTGAGCTACTTTTTACTCTTACTTGGGTACAATTTCAGTCAAGTAACAGTACTTCTACTTGAGTAGAATATTTCAGTACTCTTTACGCCTCTGCTCTGTTTGTTTGATTCGAATCAAAGATCAAATTGTTACAAAGTTGCATTTTGCCTTAAGATTGGTTTGTGTTCACACGGCAGCATTTACCAGCGGACCAAAAGTTTTGATGCCACGGAAACTGCTCTCTGATTGGTCAGAATTTCCACATGGGAAAACTCAGTATGATTGTGTACTTAAACGTTTTGATGTTGAGATTTTTACTTTTAACCGACATTGTTCCACAGATCGATAAGTTCCACTCTCCTTTAGTTTGAACACCTCCGTGTTCTTATGCGTTTCCACAAGCATTTGTGAAATTGTTTGGTCAGCCGATATATCCTTTTCTATTTCCTCATTGCTTCCCCACGTCTGTCCTCTACTCATCTCGCTGCATGTCTCTGCAAATGTCAGCACCCATAAACACTACAATGCAGAGTTTGTTTCCTGTATTTGGTCCTACTTTAAATCCGTTTACGTTCGCATCAGAATCAAACTGGACTGTGGTTCGTTTGAAAACAGACAGAGACCAGTCTTTTCTAGCGGACCATGGTCCAGTGGTTTGGTCTGCACCAGAGTTTGATTCCGGCGTTCACACAACCTAAAGGAACCGCACCGAGGGGACAAACGCTCCAGGGTTCAATTCAATCCGACTAAACAAGGCTGGTGTGAACCTTGGACTCGTTCAAGAGAAACGTATTGGCAAGTGATCGATGAGTCATGTCTGGCACAACAGGGTCCATTGTAAGGATACTTGTCTATTTCCATTAAATGGATGCATGAGTGGAACGGATGTCTTTGGTGCGCAGATGAAGCATCCTGCTGACTTCGGTTATCCTGACTGTTCTCCCAGCACCACGACGTGGGAGACATTTTTTGTTCTTCTTAACATATTGATAATTACTGTCCAGATTTCTGTGTAACTTCATAATCAGCGTACACAGAGGATGAATTGTTAAAACTGTGATCTGTTGACTTTTCATCCAGGGTCATCCCTCATCTAATCAGCTAATGTTAGCATGCTAACATTCAGAGTTATAATGATACATATTCAACCTGCTTCATGAGTCAGAGAGCATGGCTTCATAAATACTTGAACAGCCTGTTTTCTGTGTGATTAACTATAAAGCAGACCGAGTATGTGGGCTGACAGACAATAGAAGAGTCATAATCACTGACACAATTAACAGATTTCCTGCACTACGATAATTGTAATAAAATAAAGTGCAATAAAAATAAGACATTCAGATAATAAAACGTCAGACTCGTATCTCAGGCCACTCTGCTGCACGTCTCATTACTGTAACTGGCACTGCTCCTCTCTGTCTCCATTGGTTCTGCACATATGGTCTTCTATATTTAAAAAGGATGGACTGGAGGACTGGAGGGTACGACTTTCTTGGCAAACCACCAGCAACAACAGCCATCTATCCTGTGTGTCAGTCAGGGTGTGCTTTTACTCAATTTGCACAACCTTGGCGGGGGTTTATCTGAGCTGCAGTCCCCACACAGCGCTGCCTCTCCCCGGAGCAACGATAGCAACTCCAAATTCCACCTAAATTTATATTTCATGCTAATGAATTAATGCACCCTCTCCCATTTTCAGCCTGAAAACATTCTCCTCTCCCATGCCAAAATGAAAAATCAAATCAGTCTTGTCATTTGCAGCTGATTTGTTGAGGTCCCAGTTTGCTCTCCGTCTTTTCCCCGGGCTCGGCTGATGAGACGGCACAGCTGTGTTCCTGTTAGTGATTCTGATAACACCAAATTAAACGCAGTTTGAAAGAGTTGGTATTAATATGGAATCACAAACGTCAGGCTGAGTCAGATCAATAAATTAAACACTGTATAAATTCACCAGCCACCTCCAGCTCGCTACCACTTCACAAATGGAAAGCTCTGACCGACTTCTCGATTCAGCTCCTCAGTTTGCTACTTGAGAATTCATGCTTGCAGAAAATAACATCACAAATTACTACTATTTTTAGAAGTGCATTATGTAAAACAATAATTACACGCATGCTGGGAGTTAGTTTCTGTATTTGGCCCTTTGATTTGTGTACTTATAAACACAATCAGCAGCTGTAGCGGCAGCAGCAGCGTTTTTGAGCCAATTCAGGCTCTTTAAAGCCCTCAGTGTCCAATTGGTGCAATTTACTTCACTAATCACTCTCCTGCTCTGAGTCATAACTCAGTCAGATCTGAACACACAGACACGATACACATATTTTTAGATTCAGTGACTTTTACCCTCAAAAGTGATTCTCATTATCTCCTTTCTACCTCGAATAAATGACTGCCATTTAAAAGAAATGACGCTAATAGCTTGAAAACTTGTTGTAATGAATTCACTGATACTCTATGAGTATGTCAGTATGAGTATACAGTCGACGGGAACTGCTGAGGGCCAATTCTACATACTTTCATCGTGCCAACGTGAATAATTTTAGTCTAAAAAAGGGGGTACAAGTGGTAGCCCATATACTAACTGTCTCTATGGCAAATTACACTTCCTGTTTGTATTCCACAAAGGCCACAACTCATGGAAAGTTTAGTTTCAAAACATAGGTGAAGTTGACGGTGACTTTATTTTGTCTGAGAAGGGGCCCAGACTCTACTACACTATGAAAAACAACTGTCATAACATGGCTCCAAATACAGGATGGACACAATGGGTGACTGTAAATTACAATTATTTATTGAGATAAAGTTACAAACTGAAGAATTACAGACTGTTAAACTTCTATGAAGAGTCAAAGCCGTTGGTAAGGAGGCTGTGTCGTTCTGTGTTAGAATGAGGTCCAAATACACACCTGCAGTTACCACTTATGGCCACAGGTGTCGCCAAAGACAACTAAACTGACATCCTTAGTTTGCTACTTTGAAGTGGGTTATGATGATGTCGTCTTTTGGCCTTGTATTGAAGAGTGTTCCTGTGTAAAAATCTTTTATGACATGGCATTCAGGCTTCCTCCAAAACATAGATGATTTGCGGTCGAGAAAGCCAATCTGTTGTCAGGTTGAATATCTAACACGAGAAAGAGCCTACACTCAGAGTCCAGTTAGAAACTTTAGATTTGGGTACAGGCCCTACAGCGTGCAGATTTCTAAAATTAATTTGTCTTTAATTAAGCTACCACAAAGTAAACCTGAGGCCAGGTTATTTTTAAGCATGGAGAATGTGCACACATGGCACAGAGGGTGGTGGGAGTGAGGGGCTAATGGAGGTGCAGCTGCTCGGTTTTGCCCCTGGGCCTGCTGCAGGTTGGTCCAGCCGTGATGTAGCTGCAGTACGACAACATTTCAGTGTATTTTTTATCCTTTTGCTCATCTGCTGTCACGTTTAGTAATTTGATGGCCTCAGGCACGTGTGGGCAGAGGATGTCCCTCATGGTTTGTTCTCATTGCTCCCTAATTGATGTTGTTATTTTGGTATTCATCTTTGTGGCCGTTAATAGTGAAATATGCAAGGAGCTGTGATGGTGGGCGCATGTGCTCTTTTAGATATTGGTAAAACAATAAAAAGCAATTTTTAAGCTAAGTTTAAGCTTAGGAAAGGGAAAAACACCCTGAAGTATTTTATTGTATAATATCAACTTGAAACACTCATCAGGACTGATTAGATTGGAGTGACAAAAGCCTTTAAAAAAGAGTTAAATATCAACATATCATCATGAAATTTTAAATAAAATGAGGCTCAATCCTATGGAATCAAATAAAGGTCATGTGCACGTGAAAACAATGTTGCATGCAATTATCTAAATTTGTGAATGCATAAAAAAACACATTCAAGTTTGTGGATTTGTAAATAAGTTTTGCAGGTGTAGAAATATTTTGTGCCAAAGATATGTTTTGCAAATGTGCATAATGTTTGAAGCTGCAGAAACTATTTGTGTATGTGGACTTAAAATTTGTGCCACAATATTTTCAACTTTGAGATTTCACAAAGTCTGAGTTACGGACACACAAATTTCCTGTCTGCATGTGTGAACCTGAAGTTACAAGCTCTGAGTTACAAGCTTGAATTTTCACCCTTTCTTTTTCGCCTCAGCTAATCTCTATTTACGGATTCTACAGAGAAATGGGACGTGAGTTTTAGGGATGGCAAGTGTTCTGGTTTCCGTTGTAGTCGCTACGCTTGTAGTCCAAGTAATATTGACCAATCATGTATCAGCAGGCTGCGGCGTATGCAGGAAAAACAGTCCGTGTGGAGAGCAAAAGCAGGCGGACTGTTATGCGCTGTAATGACATCCCGGCTCCCATCAGCGTGATCTGATGATGACTTACCTTCTTATTAATCTCTATAAACAGACATCTGCACGCTAACAGCTAACAATCTGTTCTTGATCTAAAATTCAACTTGAGACACATTCCCTTGACGCAGAGTCACGAAAGACGTACAGCGTTCAGATTTCCCGACTTCCTCAAATGCATCAGAAATGATCAAGTCAACAAACGAGCATTTTAAAAGTAGTTTTCTTGTCCTCTCGAGGACAGACCTGACAAAGCTTGAATTTTTACTTCTTACAAATCTGCATTATGATGTTGAAATTTCAGCAAAGTTGAGACCCGTTAATTAAAGAAATCACAAGAATTACTTTTTCTGTAAACAATGCAGTACGTGGAAAAGGAAGTCTTGACTGGAAGTTGTTTATCACTAACCGCTGGCTACATGCCCGACATGTTCACCATTGTCCCCAGAGGCTGTGTCGTCATCAGACTATAACTGATGGGATCTGTCATTGCACCTCAGATAACCAGTCAATCAGCTCGCCTCAATGTTGTCCAGTGACCATCCAATTAGAGGAAGCTAAAGTGTCCTATCATGGCACAACTGTTCTCAGAACAAATGCAACATAATCACTTTTCCACTTTAGATTGCAACTCACCAAATCAAAAATGCAGGCGAAATAGTGTTTAAACTGGTGTTTTAACTGAACATGTTTTGCTTATAGCAAGATGTTTTCCCTTGAAAACTAGTTTTTTGCATCACTGGATGTTATTTCTTGTGTTGTGGAAACATAGATAATAGAATTGACTGTTTCTTTTTCAGACAGAGATACAGTATATGGAAGGTCAGTGGACAAATGCAGCAGATCTTTGAGGGTTTCACGTCTCAGCTGACTGAAGTTGCCTTAGCTACAAAGATGAGGGGTGCTGTTTTGGAGCTGAATGTATCTCACATGCATTCCTATGTGTTTTTCCTCTATGTCGTAATACCATGACTCTGCAGCTGTGTGTTTCTGTGGAGTTGTGTGTTACAGAACCGTCGGTGTGATCTTCTTTTTTCTCCCCTCGCAGAGCGAATCGATTCTCCACAGGCTGCTGGAGAAGCTCTGCTTTCTGTCACAGCGCTGAATGAGCTGGTGGGTGGATGGATTACTCCTTTGTGGCGAGTCGCACGCAGCCAGAGATTTCACATTATATTAAATTAAAACCTGTAATTACAAAAACAATGGGCTGAACATTGTGCAACACTATTTTATTTTAATGATTGATCCTATATTCAGTTAAGAAAATGGAGCCGTGAGAGTCGAGCAGGACACATGCAGGTTTGTTGGGATGCAGCAGACGCTCATCGCTGAAGGAGACCTCAGGAGTTTCTTCACCGGGATAATTTGGAGTAAACCTCAGGCCTGTCTCAAACTTTGCAGGAATTAATAATGAAGTGATGGTGCCTCTGAGCTGAGGAGAAGTTGGGTTTTTGAGTGAATAATTCACGTCTGTAGAAGAACAGATAGGATTTCTCTAAAACCAGGATGTTTGCCAACTTCTGTACAAGAACATGAAACAAACTGTTTGTATGAGTACAGCTCTGATGTCAGATACAGAGAGAAAAATACTTTCTTTCTTTGCAAAGAAAGGAATACATCGAATTGGGTTCATTACATCCAATAAGGTGTTGAAAGATGAAATGTTTAAACATCAAAATCATGATGTGTAAAAGTGTCATTTTTCAAACATAAGATCCCTATCTTCAATGGGAACTCACAAATTAACAGCAGGTCTTTAAAGTAATTATCTTGAAGATTTTCATTTAAATAAATGTCTGTTAAGTCACTATCTATCGCCGAATGAGGTAACACAATGGTGATTGAGCCTATGGCCCACTGATGAAAGCCTTTGCATTTGCAGTATTACAGACTGGCAGTCTGTGGCGACATTTGCAGAAAAAATCCCAAGCGGCGCCCAGTTAGTGACGAGTTTTCCATCACCCAGCAGTTGTTGGTCTGCCAGAGAGGGTAGGCGGAGCTAAGCGGCTGCTTTTCCGCTCTCTGCAAGTGTTGCAAGTAAACAGTAATCTACTATGGCTGCACAAACAAAGAAAAGATGGATGACTACAGATACAACTTCAACAATAAGTGAAAATCCAAAGAAAAAGAAACAAATTTGATGTTCAGATGAAGGCAAATAGGAAAAGGAAAGCAACCGTCAGCGAGGAAAATCAAGAGTTACAAACGTAACAAAGGGAGCCAACCGTGGATGTCTGCTTAAATTGTTAAGTGTCCTCCCACAATTACTGTGTATTGCCAATAAGGAGTGCACAAGAGAATGAAACTGAGATCTTGGGATTGTCAGTTTAACTGATGTTTTTCTTTGGTCTCCGCAACACATTTTTAAAATGCCAGAAAGCATTTAGAAATTCAGGTGATGTAGCACAAATAGGGAGGAGGTAGGAAGAAAGAAGTAGTGGTGCATGGGTCAAACAAACACAGTGCACAAAAGAAAATGTTATTACAGTATTTGAATCCAAACTGTGACCTTTTCATAGGCTGAACCAAGTAGTTAAAGTGCCTGAACCTAACCAGACTGCAACCCCTTCACAGCAATTAACCATGTGTAAAGCCGTTTTCCCACTGGTCAAAAAACCTGCTAACACCCGGCTTTTTTGCTTTGTGTGAAAGGTTACAATCGGCATTTATACCCAGCTCAAATGACTTTGCAATAGACCCGGGTAATTATCGCCTCGGCTCAGTCCAAGCAGCGCTCGAACATCATTCCAAAATTTGTCTGCGGCGAGTTTGATAAACAGATTGAATGAGTGCTAGATACAATAAAGACCTAACCACCATAACATCTTCACTGTTTACTAACCCTGTAATCTGGTGCGTTTGTGACGTCAGACGGTGACGCAGCAGAAAAGAGATCGACAGGAGTATACTTCACTGGCTATGGGAAAACAGACAATCGGCATCTATAAGCAGGTCTTCCCAGGTCAGAAAAACTAGCATCAACAAGCTCATTTCGGTGGGAAGAATTTTGCTTTTGCAGGGACTTGCAGGAATGTAGGAGGTGAAAGTTTTAGTCACTTAGAGGACAAATCAACTGAGATAAGGACAAAGGATAACTGACACAGAGAGAATGAACACCAGCAGTTCTTCTCAAACCTCTCCTACTATAAGATGTCTTTGTTCATTGATGTTCAGTCCAGCTGTGGCATGCTTGTTGCTATAGTTTGTGACTCATTAAGTTATGGAAGTTTGCTCTCTTGTTCTTGAGCTTGAATGTGGTTGAAGTTCTTGAAAACATTTCCCCTCTCATTTAAAAAGCGTCTAAAGTTCTAAACCAAGTTCTTAACCAAGTCCAGATGCCTGGATTGGATACATTTTGAATTACTGTGATATTCCCATTTTTTACTAAGTGTGCAGCTGTGATTTGTTTAATATCCGCTTTGTACTACATGTACAAAAACACTGGTGTACTCCTTTAAGAATGATTGATGCCTGTCCTTCCTGAGGCTTGAACTCTGGTCATCCGTTTGAACGTCCGTTTCTCTAAACACGAGGCTCTCCTGTCATGTGCACGCTGTGACTGAATGTTTGCTGCTTGCACAAAAGGGAGAATTCATCACTCGAAGCCCAGCTGTGTGTTTGCCAAGTGTGAACAGTGCGAAGAGAGATGAGGGCATTAAGACATGGGAGTGTAGGAATGCCAGATGGAGAAGAGAGGATGCAGCCGTCCTATTATCCGATTAGACGTCAGAAGAGAGGGAGGAAAGAGACACGGGGTGACTCATCTGTCGCCCGTCTTTTTCTAAAGCTGCGTTCACATCCAGCCTTCTGAGAAACGTTTTACTTCTCATCACAAAATGTTTCTTACAAATCACAAAACATCAGTGTCGCACCAAAACAACTTATAGACTACTTTGGTAATGTTAGAGCAGGAGTGGGACTGAGTATTTCAGCAAATTACTTTATGATACTATTTAGATTCAGTGTTTCAGGTACTCAGAGGTAAACTATTCTTATTAATTAAGCTCTTATCTGATATATTGAGCTATAAATACTTACCAAACTCTAACATAGCTTGATTAAGAGACACTGGTAGACTTGGTACGTGGAACATCAGGGGCGTAATTCCGTGTATGGAAAAAACACAGTCAAGTGTCCTCTTTGATGCCTCTATGATAGATGACACAGGAAACATGTCCTCTTAGGGGCCCTTCCATTGGAGAAATTGCCCTCCAGGATGCTCTTCTAGCAGAGAAAACACTTTGCCTCCAGAGTGCCGTTCCAGTGGAGGAAACATAACATATTGTCCTGCAGGGTGCCACTCCAGTGATGATAACGTGTAGTGGAGAAAACACAATAAAGTAAATTCTTAGGTGCCATTCCATTGGAGAAAACAAGATATTGTGTCCTCTTGGGTTCCCCTCCATTTGAGAAAATTTGACCATGCACTCTAGTAACTCCTTTCAGTGGAGACAATGTGACACTTAGCGCCATTCCAGTGGGGGGAAAAATGGTACAATGCCACTTAAAGTGTCCCTCCAGTGAAGAAAACAATGACAATGTGCCCCCTTGGCTGCTCTTTAAATTGAGAAAGCCCAATGAAGGACTTTTTGGGTGCCCATGTTGTGGAGAAAACATGATACTGGGGCCTCCAGGATGCACCTCCAGTGGAAAATAAATGGACTGTGCACTCAAGGAGCTTCTTTCAGAGGAAAAAAATTGTGGTACTGATCACCATTCGCCATTACAGGGGGGAAAAAGTGGTACAATGCCCTCTAAAGTGTCCCTCCTGTGGAGACAAAATGCTCCCCCTGCTGCCCTTTAAATGAAGAAACCACAATGAAGGACCTTTTGGGTGCCAATCTAGTGGAGAAAACTTGATACATTTCCCTCTTGAGGCACCTTCCAGTAGAGAAATGTGATAACGTGCCCACCAGGGTGCTAGCCCAATGGAAAAAATGTAGAACAATGCCTTTTAAGTGGCTGTCCAGTGGAGAAAACATGAAGTTCCCCCTAGGCTGCACTTAAAAAGGTGAAAACCCAATGAGGACCTTTCGGGTGTCCATCCCATGGAGAAAACATGATACTGTTCCCTATAGGGGGCCTTGCATTTGAGAAAATCTAATGAAGTGCACTTTAAGGATCCCTTTCAGTGGAGAAAATGTGATACTGTGCGCTACAGGGCGCCATTCAAGTGGAGAAGATGTAGTACAATGCCCTTCAAGGTGCCAATCCAGTGGAGAAAACCTGAAGTGCACTCTAGGCTGCCCTTAAAATTGAGAAAGCAAAATGAAGGACCTTTTGGGTGCCCATCCCCTGGAGAAAACAAGATATAGGTGGGTGGGGGTGTGGCTGGTGATGATTGAAGACAGGAAACACTGCAGACATAAAGAATCAGTCAGTTTCTGCCATGTATATAATGCATCTAATCGTATTTCTGAATGCAGATTTATGGTTGTGGACTGCTGCTGAGGTCAAACACCATGACACACACACACACACACACACACACACACACACTCACTAACAAAGCCACACTTTCATCACTTCAAATCTTATTTACACACTTCAGATAACATCCTCTGAACTGAACCGACGGCTAAAATTGGAAACTTCACTCAGGCGGGGCGAAATATCTATTTGAAAACACGAATGTCATATTCTGATCAGTAATCTTCTCCGCGCTTCCCTCAGCGCCTTCAAAATCCCCTTGATCTTTCCGTCATTTAGTGCCAGTCCACTTCCACTTGTTCACTCCTCCCTCTGGGAGCTCTGCAGAAGAGGAGTATAATTCTCAGTCAATAACCAGAGTGCCTGCCATCAGATAAAACGCTGGAACTTGATTCTGGCTTTTTGCTGGCATCAGGAGGTTTTACTCTGTTTTTGAGTCGGAGAAATAATCTGTAATTTCTTTTATAGAAATACTTTACTTTCAACTTTAAAAACAGAAGAAGTGATAATACTTCAACTTACAGCCGGTTCATCTACAGCAAATGTAGAGAAAAGAAGATGCAACCGTTGAATCTAAGAGTATGATTAGGTTACAGTTACATTTAAATCCCTACTCAGCAAATCCAAACCAACCTTTTTCACTTGGTCGCTACAGTTGATTACATTTGAGTCTGTCAACTCATGTCTGAAAGTTGAAATGTTTATTGCAGCTGCAGAACATAGCTTACCGACCTCATCCCTCCTCGCAGGTTTATTTTACATGCAGACATTTGAGGAGTGATGAGATCGTATCTTAAAGCCCACTTGCCGGAGCCTGCAGGTGGATGCTGGGGTGGTGGTGGTAGGTGCTGAAAGTACGAGGGCAGTACTGGTGCAGGGCAGCAATGACAAAGCAGAGGGAGAGATCTTGCGGCTTAAATAGACCGCCACATTGGGAGGAAGTGTTTGTCAGAATGATGCATGTCAAGTGTGAAATCAGTGCAGCTCAAGTTGCCTGCCTGAACTAGCTAACAGGTGTCGCTCCGTTGAGTTCAACCACACCTGAAGCCAGCAGTTTGTTTGTTGGTTTGATGGTTAACAAGGATGTACCCAAAAATAGCTTTGTCATGCTAATGCTAGTGTGGCTAATCTTACCATACTAGAGCATGAAAGCTCATGTTTGACCTTGGGGAACTGTATAGCATACAGTATAGTCGTATACATCTGCTTCAAAACCCACAAACTGTGTTTTATTTGCTCTGGCAGGATCGTTTTGGTCACTTTCCCGTTCAGACAGATTTCCAGCCGACCTGATTCAGGTCAAACCAATCACAACCATTTATCTAATGATGAAGAGAGAGGTTCCAGACTTACTCGCATTTGCAAACGCATTTGCAAATTGGTCTTGATGGAGGATGCCAGGCTGATAATATATATGTTTACAGAGCAGATTGTACTCCTCCACCTGATGAAGTTGTTGGCATCTGCACAGTGTGATGATTTGCAAGTAGATGTATTGGGACATTGAGACGCCAAGAGGTTTTGGAAAGAGGTAAGTGTAGCGAGCGACTAAGATTGAAAAATGCCTCTAAGAGACTAAGTAGGCTCGTAACTGTGACACATATCCTACAAAAATGCCAGATGTCCAGATGAGTTTTACATTTTTATTAGACTAAAAGCAAAAAATGTGACAAGCGAGAAACGATGAAGACGACGACAACTGTCGACAGAAAATATTGAAACCCATTCACTCTCTTTGTCTGCCTCCTGCCACACAGCTGAAGAATGTGAAACCACACCCGAGTGCGAATCACAGCAAATAATAATTAACAAATTAAAGGAGTGCAACGTGGCAAATAATCAACAAAGGTAAACCACACATTATGGCTCCTACAGTAAGCATGGTTATATGTAACATTAACCCATCATCTATACCGCTTATCCTGTTCAGGGTCGCGGGGGGCTGGAGCTGGAGTCATTGGGCGAGAGGTGGGGTACACTCAGTACTGAGCGCCAGTCAATTACAGGGCTGACAGAGAGAGACAACCTTTCACACCTGCAGGCATTTTTAGAGTCAACAATGAATCTAACGATTATGTCTTTGGACTGTGGGAGGAAGCCACATGGGGCAGGGAACAGGACAAAATTAGATTGGCGAGGCCGGTCATTAGCTTCCGAGGCTGGCGACAAGCACTAGCAGGATTCGCCAGCCTCGGAAGCTAATGACCAGCCTAGCCAGTAGCCGATGGGTTGCTATGTCAGACGCATGACTTGCCGCCCTGGTCGAATGAATAGGCAGCTTCTCATTTACCACCGCCGGCCTCTCAGTTACCAGTGCTTGCTTATCGTTTGCCAGATCAGTGGCTGGCTTCACAAGGATATAGCCTCCCTTGGCCTCTCAATAGTCTTAATTTGATCCTTTTTTCTCAAACAGAAAAAGGCAAATCAAAGTGAAAAGTCAGGTTACTGTACTTTACTTGTGTACCTCCCTTTTATACAACTTTTCTATTACTAGATTTTATACCTTCACACCTCTTCATGCCTTTACAGTTCAGTGAAAAACATGGATGAAGAATTAAGTGTTTTCTTTTTAGTTGAGAATATTGTCCTACTTCTTAAATCAACATTACAACTTAAATCCACCTTGGATGAGCTGGAAAATGCGTTGTGACAAGGCTGAAAATAGGGCTATATTTCTGAGCTCATGAAAATGTGGGTACAGCACAAAGCAATTGTACCTAATGTGAAAACACCCTTAGCCTCTCCTGCTCACTCACTCATTACCAGATTGTTCTTTGCCACTACATGCAAGACTCTCCAGCACTCATTCCTGGACTGATTCCCTGAGTTCTGCCTCAGCGTTCCTGGTTTCTATCTACCTCTTCCCTTGGCTGCAGAGTGAGTTTTCCTGACTCCTTACCTGTGGTTCCCTGTGGCTCAGAGACTCTGACCGCGTCGCCACACTTGTCCCTGTGTGTGCATCCTGTGAAATGACTCCCCAAATATCCGCCTGACCCCGGCTCACCTTTCACCTGCTCCTGCTTCTGGTTCGTCAGCCACTTCTGAGTTGCTTTCCTGGTCCTGGACCTGCTGCTTCCTCGACCGCATCTCCTGTCTGCACCTTCCCGTTACCTTTGCCCTGCTATAAATGGTTGTGTGACTGTGTATGAGCCCTCCTCAGCTGTCTCCTGATTCAGGCTCATGCAGTCGAGCCCCCGGGCCAGTCGAGAGACTCTGACGGCTCTTAGCTTTACAACTGAACTGAATTATTACCTGCCTGTTTTTAAGATTATTACCAACTATCACTGCTCTCAAGTGTGCTACATTTGGGTCCCGAACCTGACCCGGTACATAAATAACATTAACACACTGAGGGACATTTTTTCTGAACAGTGACTACTTTTACTTTAAGTACATTTTGATGACGTAATTATGACGCAGGGACGGTGTTATTACCTTTACTTAAAAAAAGGATCCGTACATTGTTGCCATCATACTTTATAAGCCATTACCTGAGTCTTTAACTGCATATCCTTATAGCAGCTTGCACTGTAACAGCTATCGGTTCAGCTTTTCTTTTCAGGGCATGTATCTTTAAAAACGAACCATGCAGACTCGACAGTGACAGGCCGTGCACCAATTTAATTACCCCACTTTCTAACCCTGTTTTCAGATGTGAGCGAAATCATTACACGGTCATCGCTGATATAAATTTAAAACGACTGCTTTCCCCTCTCGCCAGGAGCTCTCCTTTTTATCTGCTCCCTCTTTGTCCTTCATTCTTCATATTTCTTCATCCGTCCTCCGCTTGTTCTCCACGTCGTCTTCCCTCTCTGTAACCTTGCAAGTTTGCTTTAATATTCATGGTGATTGAACCTGAGGGGAATTCAGGGTGTCTCTTTAATTTATGTGAGATAGGCTTCATTATTCACACGTTGATTTAATATGCATTATAGGATTTGTGAGTGAACATATGAGAGAGGAAATCTAAGAAAGCTCCTCTCAGGATCGCTGTGCTTTATGGAGTTAAACTTCTGAGGAGCTGACTGATAGTCTTGCCCCCAGGCACACGACTCCCTGCTCCTCTTTTGTCATTTCTGCCCCCGTGTGACGTCTCTCCCTCTCTCCCTATCCTTCTTGTCCTCTTTCATTTTTTTACCCAAGCTAGCGGCGTTGCTCTGTGAATGACAATATCAGTCTTTTAATATACCACCCTGATCCAGACTGAAATATCTTACAGGTTGGATGGATTGGCATGAATTTTGCACAGACATTCATGCTTCCAGGATAATGTCTCCTAATGACAATGATGATCTTTATTGATGGGGGTGAAATATCTTTAAGTGTTGGATGTACATCTTTCATGCCCTCCCTGAGACGAAAAACTTTGTTTTGGTCATCCTTTAAGTTTTTACCTCATGCTTTCAAAGGGTCAAGATTTTACTTTGTTCTCTTTACAGGAAGTTCTGTGGCAGGTTAATGCTGTGTCTCAATTTGGATACAACAGTCGGCGACTTTTGCGGAAAAAATCTCAAGCGGGGCCCAGTCAGTGACGCGTTTGCCAGAGAGGGTAGGCGGAGCTAAGCGGCTGCTTTTCCGCTCTCTGCAAGTGTTGCGAGTAAACAGTAATCCACTATGGCTGAAGAAACAAAGAAAATATGGATGACTACAGATACAACTTCAACAAGAAGTGAAAATCTTCCTGGATATCAGGGAAGTGTGCTCCTGCGATTACCATTTATCACCATAGGTGCCGCCAAAGAGAACCAAACGGAGACCTTTCAGATTTTAAATTTAAGCTCACTTGACTTTTTTAATGGGCCGCCTGTTTAGTTCAGTTGTTAAGGCACGCACCCCATTTTGGCTCAGTCCTCGACGGAGCGGGCTCGGGCTTGACTCCAATCCTTGGCCCCTTGCTGCATGCCGTCCCCACTCTTGTTTCCCACATATCTGACTCTATCTACTGTCTCAATAAAAAAAATGCCAAAAAAATTTAAAATTTAAAATTCTTTTTTTATGTCATTTTATGCCTAAATTGAGAGAGCGGACAGTGGACAGAGAGACTGGGGAGGACACGCGGCAAAGGGCTGGTGGTGGGAGCCGAACACAGGGCTGCTGCATCGAGGACTGAACTTCTGTACATGAGGCGCCGGTTTAGCCACTGAGCTAAACTGAGGTCCCTAATAGATCTACTTGCTTTTTCTAACCCTGGTTTAACACAAGGTGGAAATTATGCTGCTATCTGCACAGATGAAGTATCGGACCATTTAAAGCAAACATCAAAACGACGATGATGTGACCAAATTGTTCACCTGACACCTTACACCTCTTACAGTTAGAGCATTTTGGATCTTTATGGTCCTGACGGATATGCTTAAGTACAACAGATTGTCCAGGAATACCCTGATATGTCTCAATACTTAATAGATTATCTAATGATACGCCCTGTAACCTGGTTCTGAATGAAGGCAGTTTTTGATCTGGTTGTAAAAACCTGTATTTCTATTTTTATTTAAACGTTACAAAGGGAACCAGGAAGTATGATTAACAGAGGCAAAACATGAGCTGTGTCCCAATCCAGGGGTTGAGGCCTTCGGAGGCTGTATTTGAAGGCCGATTGTGTCACAGAAGCGCGTCAAAGGCTGTCCCAATTCGAAGGCTCCTTCAGATGCAGCCGACAAATGCATCCTCCGTTTCCGACGGAAGGATCCATCGGGTGCATCCTTCGCAACCCACCGTATCCCGAGATGCACTGCGCGCCAATTAAAACGAAATGGCAGACTTGTATACAGCCGAGGAATACACTTTAAAATGTTTTCCTTTGCAACTCTTCTTGTGAGAAGAAGGATTTTGTTAGAGTGGAAGTCGGAACAACCACCCAAAGCTTCAGCTTGGATGAATGACCTGATGCTATTCCTTAAGTTGGAAAAGATAAAGTATTCCATTAGAGGGTCAACCCAAAAATTCCATACAATGTGGGACCCTCTAGTAATTTATTTTGAAAGACTTAAGACCCTTCCCCAAAATTGAACAGGGAATTTTGATTTCCTTCTTATGAGTGGTCCTCTCCAGGGACTACTCACTGTGCTTTTAACTCACTAGAGTAGAGCACTGAAAATAAACTAGCCTTTACAAAGTAACATCCACCGATTATATGTACGGCTATTTATTTATGTAAAAGTTGTTTATGTGATTTGTTTATCTTTCTGTTATTGTATATATGTATACTATTTCAATTTCCTGCAAAATATTCTTTTACATACTGTATATGTATATATATGTATGTATGTACATGTATGTCCCTCTGTAGGCAGTAAAGGGGAAGTGGGAGGGGGGTAAGAGGAAGGAAAAAAAAAAAAAGTCAAAATGTATTTACAATGCTCCTTTTTTTTCAAATAAAAACACATTTCAAAAAAAAAAAAATGTAGACGTTTTCAACTCAATCAAATAACTAGCATTACATGTTTAAGAAAATGAAAGGGCCCTTGTAACAAATCTTTAAAATAATAGGTTAACTTACTCGACGTTAGTTATGCTAACTAGTTAGCCCGTTAGCTGCCTGTTGCTAGGCGACAGGAGCAGCGTTTGGTGACGCAAGGGTAGACCAGACCGCTTCATTTCAGTTTGGCTTTAACGGTCTACGCAGGCTATGAATGGAGCATCCTCCATGGACCGCTTCCTTCAAAGGCTGCAGCCCGTGGATTGGGACACAGGTATAGATTTGTTGTACATTTGGTCCTGCCCAAAAGGGCAGGAATCAAGTGTGTAGAGTGCACTGTAAGAGAAATGTAAATATCTTTGACTTTGACCTTGACTGGGTTTCAAAGGCTTTGATCATAAAAGAAGCTCCTTTTACATTTCCATCCTGCTGAATTTTATATTTAACAAAATGTCAAAATTAATACCATATTTCAACAAACCCAACTTTTCCATCTTCTCATATTTGCCTGTGCCTCTTGGTCCACATTTCCTCTGCACACATAGCTGTCTTTGTCTGTCCCTGCTTTCTTACCTTGCCTTGCATGAGGTCCACATCCATGCACACCCTCATCCCTGACACATTTCCTCTGTGTTATCTTTCCCTTTTCACCTTCCTATGCTAAAAAGGGCATTTGTATTCCAGAGTCAGGTTGGCAGGGTGCGCTTATCTCTTCAGAGGGCCTTTGAAAAGCCTCTGATTCTGCATGAAAAGGAGATTCCAAAGGCAACCTGGGTGACATCTCATGACTTGTAACAGACAGAGTTCAGAGCGGGGGCTAACTAGACGGCTATTGGCAGCAGATCCACCTCGGCTCTGATGGCAGATGGAGTCTTTGGTGCAGCATCAAAGTACGCTGTTACTCAGTGTACACGGGAAGAATGGGGAATTTCTAGTAAACTGGGTCTTGCTTAAACATGTTAGAACAGATTTCTGCTCTCATGTTGTGATACTGTCGGTCAAAATATTTAAACATAGCACATATGACACAACCTTAAAAAACTCACAGCTTTCTGAGTCATCGGCAAATGAAAAGACAATGAAGAGTGAAAGGATTTAGGGTCATATTTCAAGATAAAATAGTCTTTAGGTGTTTGTTTGGCAAAGGACAAAAAAGCAGGAACATATACATAGCACTTATTATACAGTTGAACAGCTCTATTTTTTTGATTGGGAAATAATTACCAAGCTCCAGACCTTATGGTATAGTAGCTGGACAAGGCTATAAACATAAACGAGGTCCCCTTAAAAACTGGCTCATTCTTTTCCCTGGCAGCATAGCTTGTGTTGTTAGCTGCGCTCGTCAATGTCACTTTTCCCTCACTGACCATTCAAAATCAAAAATGGGTGGGACTTCAGATATCAACTTTGTCAACAACAAAAGCTAATCGTTTTGTTTTTTCAAGGGTACAATTTCCAGGTGTAGAGCTGCTGCTAACGCCAGGACATGATTGCTTTCATTAAATTAAAGCAAATATTAAGCATACCTAGCAACAGTAAGCACCAGCAAGAAGCACTCTGAAGTCGTGGGCAATGTCAGCGCAAAAAGCGGCATTAGTGGACACAGGCGCTAACGGCCATTTGTACTGTTCAGTAGGCTGCATGTACAGCAGGCTAAATATGACTCAGCGCTGTCCTTCAGAAATGCTTGGGGTTCAGGTGAATGCAAATTAACATCCTCAGAGATACAGAGTGAAAAAATCTTTGCGCACCTCAGTCAACAGATCATCAAATCCTCTTCATTTGACTTTGACTTCCACTTGAGTCCCACTTTCAAGACGGAAAATCCAGTACCACATTTTTCTACATTAACATTACCATTTGATATTCACAAATGAAAAGATAAGAATGTTAGTAAGCTAACAGTAACTTTAGCTAGCTCAAATTAATGTTAGACAGCTAATTTTATGACAGCTAGGAATTGGTTGAAGACTTAAGTAAATGGTAAATGTGCTTTTCTAGTCTTTCAACCACTCAAAGCGCTTTTACATGTCACATTCACTCATTCACACACTGATGGCAAAGGCTTACGTGCCAATTTCCAATCAGGATCTATGCATTCATACGGGAGCAATGTGGACACTTAAACATGTGAATGTAGCAGTCAGGTATCGAACCCCCAACCTTCCTAGAGATGACCAACTCTACCACTGAGCCACAGCCGCCCCATGTAAGCTCTTATAATTTAAGTGCCGCATAAGATTATTGAAGATGTTTATTTACTTAGAATTTGTCTTTCCAGATTTTTAATGTCTTTTGTCTTCCAGTTACTGATCAACTAAGAAGCCCATTTTGCAAAATTCCCAAAGATAAGCAAATCTAAAGTCAGCAGTAAACCTTTTAACGACATTAGAGCTTCCAACCCTGAGCATGACAGAGGAGAAGATTCAGCTTTTTCCTCTGAATTTAAATTTGAATTAAAAAAGGTCTCAATGGTCTCAATGTATCAATTTAACAGTAAAACTTACAAGAAAACCTCAAATTTGATCTTAGGATCTGTTAAAATTAATTACTAGATGGTGATGAAGGACACCAAAAGTTTAATAAAAAGTTCAAAGTGAAATTGATGTTGGTTCATTGCAATACAACTGAGAAGATGACTGCCATATAAAAGGTACCTTGATATATTGTGCACTTAATTCAACAACAGCATAAAACAGCTCTACATATAAAATGTTAATTAATAACAGTGTGTGAGCATCCCTGGCCCCTGGGTCCCTGCAGACTTCTTTGTGTGTGTTGTGTGCATGTCAGTGCGTGTGCCCGTCCCTGTGCTGACAGCAGTGTAATGTGTGGACAGACTGCAGGCCCTGGCACATCTCTTCCTTCATGCCCTCCTGGATAATGTTTTCTCAGAGATGTGAAAGCTGTCAGGGCTTCACTGCTTACTGAGGGATATACCATCCATGCACAGCACACTGCTTCTTTTCTTTTTGGTCCCTTTCCTACTCCTACCCAATCACTCTTTAACTCCTTTAGTCTATAACATGTGCGGTCTCCGTTTCCCTCTCCTTCATAATGACCCCCCGTGGGAAATTACCTCCAGAAAGGGAACAGAATTAGGCTTACTCAGATAAACTGAGGCTCTGATTTTGAAAGATTGGTTTATTAGTGGGTTATTATTTTCTGAGTGTGATTGAATACAGTTTGTGTTTTGTAGAACCGATCAACTGCGGTGATTTTTTCGTCTTACGCTCTTCACATGTAAGCTGGTGCCATAATTCTGAATCCCTACCTTTGACTGTATGGACGACATCTCTTGTTTGACAAAAGTGAAGCTTAAATATTGACGTCCCGCCCCTTCTGCTACCAAAAACACACATTCAATTTACAGAAAAATGGCAAAATCCCCTCAGGTGGGCTCAGTGTACAGCAGAACAGCTTATTGTGTCGGTCTGAAGCAGCTTTTCACAAATATGGAAACTTCAATGACTGTAGTGATTGTTTTAGTTACATCTCCTCTCGCCGTTCCTCCTCTACTCTGATACTTGGGAAAAGAATGCTGCAGGAGTCTGATTTGTCGACAGAGCTGTCAATCATGACGTTACACCCCCTTTTTACAGCATCAAATAACTAATTAAAAGTAAATCACAAATCAGCATGATAAGAACTAACTATATGACAGAAACCATGTTTGAGAAAAATGTATTTGACGTGTATTTTGATTTTATAGTTTAACATGGAGGAGGTGGGCTTTATGACCTTTACTGCAGCCAGTCAGCAGGGGGCGACAGAGAGGGTTTTGGCTTCACTTTTGAGAAGCTGTCATGTCACCCATCTTATTTTAGGTTTTCACTATTACTTTGTCTATTGTTGTGTTTTCTGATGGCTGTTTCCACAAGACATCAATACAGCCAATCAGAACTTTAAAGAGGGGGGGTTGGGGATTAAAGTCATGTCGTGTGTCTTTTTAACAATATATGCCAAAAAAAACGAAAGCTTTTTTAAAATATTCTTTAAAAATCAAATCATATTTATTTATCTTAAACACAACAAGGGCACTGTTAAGACACAGAGGTGAGATTCATTAATTGATGCTACATATCAAAGTTTCAGGAGCAGGACAACACCTCAGCCACGCCCCTTCCGGGATTCGATTAAATTCAAACCTAACCCTGTGCTAATCTTTTGCCCTCACATTCTGCACCCCTCCCTCCCACCCCTGATCTTTTTCTGTTTCTTTCTGTCCTCCTCTCCGTAAGGCCCTTAGGGGGTTTGTCGTGCCCGGGTGCTACGGCGGATCCCCTGTGAAGCTTCTAAAAAACATAAACCGCAAGAGGTTTGACCTCTACAAGCAATGGTAAGTGGACTGTACATATATAGTGCCTTTCTAGTCTTTGCAACCACTCAAAGCTGCTTTTACACTACATGTCACATTCACCCATTCGCACACATTCATACACTGATGGCAGAGGCTGCTATGTAAAGTGCCCAACTGTCAATCAGTCATCACATTTATACCCGTTGGCTATGCCAATGGGAGCAATTTGGGGTTCAGTGTCTTGCCCAAGACATTTCAACAGACTGAGGGATGGGGATCTGGGGATCTGGGGATCGAACCTCCGACCTTCAGCTTGAAAGACAACCGACTCTACCACTGAGCCACAGCCGCCCCAAGTCCAAACATCATCATCAATCTCATAAATCAATAAATTGTTAAATCCATCCTGCTGATGGTGTGGTTCTTGCTTGTGAATTGGCCAGCTAACAACAGAATGGTGTCTTGGGTTTGTTTTCCTACAATTCAATTAACTCATACTTTAAGTCCTGGCTGCCTATTCTGTCTACTTTACACCAGAGATGTGTACTTGAGACTTGGTGACTGGGACTCGAGTTGACTCAGGTCACTGTTTTGATGGCTTCCGACTTGACTTGACAAAAAATAAATGACTTAAGACTCGACTTGAGGCTTGATGACTCGGCTGACTTGCGTGTGTTCATAAGTTTGAATGTTCGCTGTTAAATATAAAATGATGAAATTTAATGTTGTCAAGTTTCTGTCTAACTATCAGGTATGTATGCAGCGCAAACTAGGAATCATGACTGGACTCAAAGCTCCCCGGTATGTGATTGTGGTGATTGGATGGCTGGCTGTCAGTCAAACTCCTCGCTATGGCATCACGCAACATCAAAGCCCCAGCTACCTGATGTTTTCTCCCCAAAGAGAAGCCTCATCAGTCGTACTCGTTACTATTCAATACAGACTCAGACCAGACCATCATCACGGCTGCGTCTGTGCCAAGATAATACAGATACAATTCATTCTCATCCTTTTTGAACAGGTTATATAAATTGGCCAATAATATCATTATTAGACAGGCTGCTAATACCTTTTCTCTTTATAAAGACTGGATACTACAGGTAAGAGTGCTGTATCTTGGGTGGAAAAAAAGTGACTTGACTCGGGACTTGACTTGCCTTAACTAAGGACTCGACTCGACTTGACTTGACATAACCTGTGACTTGACTTGACCAAGAAAAAATTACTTGAGACTTGCTTGAGACTTGGACCAAATGACTTGAGACTTACTTGGAACTTGAGCAAAGATGACTTGGTCACAACACTGCTGCGGCTCTTAAAAGCTGTTGTATCTCTACTTTAAGGCCAGCTGTCAGCTAGCTAGCTAGGTAGCTCCCGAGCTAGTTTAGGTTCATTTGCCCAAAACAGCCAGTGTACAAACTGTAGGTTAGCTGTTGGCAAGCTAGCTCATACAACTCATTATCATGTTTACATCAAAAAAAGTATGGTTCTTTCTCTTTCCTTTACTTTCCGGTTCTGTCTCAGTCCTTTTGAGCTCTTTCTGGTATTTTCAACTTTAACTGACGTGTTCTAGTTACACCTTGGTGTTGTTTGCGATCATGCCGGATGGGCTGTGCCAGTGGCTTGGGGCTGAGACTACAAGATATAAGTCCAATAATGGCCTGACATGTAATCAATGATTCATTTTGAAGGAAGGCTGAATATCCTAACCTCAGAAAGAACATCTATTGTTTTTTTAGATAGTTGCGGCAGATTTAAAAGTTGAAACTCAGGGTAAAACTTAGCTTGTATGCTTTAGCGACATTCAACATATTGGCTTCTGGCATCTCCAGTCCAGAAATATCAGCCCTTCTGGTTGTTGTCTGTGTTGTGCCCTCCAACAGAGCATGTCAACAAGACAGTTGGTACCAGGAGGGAAGGCTGAGTGCTTAATCAGATGAAAAGTGTGAAACTGATGCCAAGAAAGTGTTGTATCTGGAGGAGGGATTGCGTTCACCGCTGTCGCTTCTGCAAACATATTAATCACTGTCAGTGTCCTCTTTAAAATGTTGGACCAGGGATGGAGGATAGAGTATACATAGTGGTTTGAAACCCTTGAAGACATAAAGTGATGGACTAATTCTTATTCTGATTAAATTATGTGCACTCACACATCCAAAACATGAATGTGTGTTGGTTTTTCAAGGATGTGAGAGTGATTCCCAACAGAGCGGTTGCATTTTATTTCTTGTTTTCTCTTCCTCTTCATTGCAGAAACAATTTGCACAGCACGAAATACAATTTTTTATTTCTTTTAAGAAACATTCAGGTCCGAACAGAGTGTATGAACAGAGAAAACATCGACAGAGGCTGCACAAAAAGAAGAAACACAGCGTAGCCGTGTATTTCTCTCTTAAGAAATCAAAGGAAACTCATTTCAAAGGAGGCAACTGCTCATTTTATAGGTGGATGTTCTTTCACAATAGAAACGTGGCTGTGCTGGAAGTAGAAGCACACCTCTGTGACCCTGACTGTATGACAAAACATCACTCCAAAGAAAGCCGTGTGGAAAGGTTAAAAGAAAATGAAAACACCACATGTACATGATAGAGCTCAAACTTTCAGAGCAGCCCGCACCTTTATTCTCTGCTGCTGTAAAGCCCGACATAAAAAGAAAAGGGCAGCACTTTGCAGACTCCGTCTCGATTATGTCTGAAGGTTGGCCCCTGATTTAAAGGGATAGTTTGGGGACTTTCCGGGAAATACACTACAATTTCTTTGTGTAAGATGAGAAATGTGATATCACACTTATGTTTGCCTGAAGCTCAAAATCTATACGCTTAGCATAAAGACTAGAAGAGACAGGGGGAATCACCTTGGCTCTCTTGAACATGGATAGATAAAGAAGTGGAAGGTAGATGAAAAAGCTTTACTGAGGAATCTGCAATGCAAATCAAAGAAATGTTAACTCTCAAACAGAAATAGCTTCAAAACAAAATCACTGAGAGGCTGAAGAGAACTCAAACTGAACACAATAATGAAAACTGAATACACACACCAAAGTTCTGCCATCAGCATGATGCCACCCCTCAGCCTTAATAAACTCCTGATGATGATCCTCCACAGGTGTGCTCTCAGCTGGAGTCCACTGATGCCAAACTGCCTACAGGTGAGTTACACCTCCCATGTGAAGCAGCCAACTACACACAGTGCAGACACACAGCATTCATATTAAAGAGGTAATCTTGAAGATCTCAGTTTCGTTCCCCTTTGGCAGCACCTTTGGCGTTAAACGATAATTGCGGGAGCACACGTCCCAGATATCCAGACAGTGTTGCATGTGTGACGTCCACGGTTGGCTACTCCATGGTTGTAACTCGTGATTTTCAGTCGCTTTCCTTCTTAGACTGTTTGCCTTCATCTGAGCGTCAAATTTGTTTCTTTTCTTTGGATTTTCACTTTTTGTTGAAGTTGTATCTGTAGTCATCCATCTTTTCTTTGTTTGTTCAGCCATAGTAGATTACTGTTTACTCGCAACACTTGCAGAGACCGGAATAGCAGCCGCTTAGCTCCACCTACCCTCTCTGACAGACCAACCACTGCTGGCTGACGGAAAACGCGTCACTAACTGGGCGACGCTTGTGATTTTTCTCCACAAAAGTCGCCACAGACGCCCAGTCTGTAATACTGCTGATGCAAAGGCTTTCATCAGTTGGCCATAGGCTCAATCACCATTGTGCTACCTCTTTCAACAATAGATAGAGACTTTACAGATAGAGACTTTTATGAAAATCTTTGAGATTATTACTTTAAAACTTGAACTCACTTGGTTTTCACCATGACACGCTTCAGTATTAAAAGGGCACCCACCAGGGCCAATGATTTTTACATGTTATATCTTGTTTGTATGATCTGGACAGACGCATTTTTGGAAACAATATATATTGAATAGTCGACAAATAAATACAAATTTGACCCAAAAACTGAATGCATTTAATCTGTAGATTATTAACACCATAACTTTTACCTACTGCTAAGTGTTAGCAGCAAATGTGAAAAGTTATTTGCCAAAGTGCACCTTATTACCCATTATAACTGTCTCCTATCATTAGAGAGGCTTGTAATTTGGCTTTTTTAATCAAAGAGCGGAGTCTTTTCTAAAGCAGCTGTTCATCTTTTTTCTTAGTGATGATTCAACCCTCAGTTTGATGTCCATCCAAGCCATTAAAGTGCTCCAAATATGAGTCATCTCACATTGTCTGTGAGGAAAATTAGCACTTCATGAACAGTAGGACTCCACATCTCATCTATAAACGTACTTCTTTCTTACATTTGTGGCATTTTTGGGCTCGAACTATCACCAACATCATCTTTGGCTTCCTGAAAACACCTAATAGTTTTTCTTACAGCAGATAGCACCGGCGACTCTATCGTGTTAAGAACAGGAACCACTTTGTTCTGACCGCCCTCCTTTAACATGCTTGGCATTACTGAGAGTTAAAGTGCAGCCTGGAGACAATCAAAAGCTAATTTCTTCTGACTCAACTCCCTTCGAACTTTGCACACTGAACACTTCCCTCTATCCGTGTGTTACCAGTAAATTGGACTTTGTTGCCTGATTAAGAGGGGCAGGTTGTTTTTGCAGTTTCATCAGTCAGAGGGGAGGAGAACTCTGTGCGTCCTGGACATGATGTCAGAGAGCTGACAGCTCCTCTGTGTAGCTGAGTTATTGCTTTGAGCACTCTAGTGCAGGTGCAGCATTTTTGGATTGCACCAGACACTGAGCTACAGAAATGAGCCTGATTATAATACAATGCAGAGGAGGAACCACTCGTCACTGTCATTTCTCTTTTTAGTCAGTATTAGCTTTCTCTGATGTAGTGGCATTTTGAGCCTCGAACTAGAAGATTTGTTATGTTGGGTGCAAAACTGAAATTATGTATTTCAGTCCGTCTTTGAGAGCGACTTATCACTTCAGACAACGCATTCCCATGTAAATATGTGAAATGACCACGTCCTCTTAATGCAAGAGGTGGTGGCAATAAAAACATCAGTGCTGTAAAAACAATGCAAAAGTAAACTGCAGGTGGGAGATGAAGAAAGCCTTTTTAACTTTATGGAACAGTCTTTGAATGGTTCGGTTTAGACATCACTTCTTGGTTAGGTTTCGAAAATTGATCGTAGTTTGGGTTAAATTAAGTCATAGGTTACATTACATTATGGACATGTCGTAGACCTAGGTCAACTTTGGTGTAAAAAATTGGAGAGTTGATCGCATCGATGTTGATGGCTCAGTTTCTTTTGAATTCACTGCACTCAACAGGCTTTCTAACAGTTTGATGGCCAAGCTAATAACCTTGCTAAAACTAATTTGAGAAGCTAACCATTAGCTTGTTAACAACACTTGTTTGACAAGTTTAAACTGGCGTTAAACTCTTGTAGTTGCTTGTGAATTTGTCACAAGCTATGCTAGCTTGTTAGCTAACAGTTAGCAAGCAAGCTGTAACAGAGAACAGTCATTTGTTTTAGCTATTTTTGATGAACACGGTTTAACCATCTAACCAGCACTTCTTGGCGCAAAGACTAATACAGGCTAGTTGTGTGTCCCCTCTGTCTTTATGCTAAGCTAGGCTAACCAGCTACTATATCTATAAATCTGCATTCAATTTAAAGACATGATATCAGCCTTTTTGTACCACTCTTGAAGGAAAGCCACATAATGCTTTTACAGTACATTGTGTTAATATTAGTGCTTACATCAGCATTTGACACACATTTTTGTTTCATTTTCTAAAATGTTACAGGTAATCCGTTTGTTAGCATGCTAATTAGCTTTTGGACAGTATCCTTGTTTTGTATTGCTCTCTCACATCGCACACCAACTGTTTACATTTCACCTATCACAGTTCTACCTTTAAGAGCTTATCCTTGGCTCTGTTCTCGATTAGAGTTCACTGTCTCCTGAATGCTAATGTGTCCTGAGCATCCAGCTGCTCCCTGTTATATTTAAAGCTCTTTTGTCAAGGTCCAAATTAAAATCTACTGCATCAATTACATTTTGCAGTGTGGAAAAGTGTCTACTGAGGTCGCCCTGGGAGAGTCGGGAAAGATTTTGATTTTGTAATTTTATAGTTAGCTTCAGACCTCATCGTCCCTCAGCCCCATATCTCATTATTGTGATGTCCCTCAGTTTCAGCCCTTATACTGTATGATCCTGAGTAGTCTTTAAGATGTATTTTGACTAATATTTCAAAAAGGTTTAATTACTTGTTCTGATTAAATGTTTATACTCTCCTTGCAGTGAGTGGCCTTTATTCAAGCCTAGACAGTTAGTATATAGTCTTCCAATACGCACAAAGTGTAACCTTTATTTATTTATTTATTTAAGAAATGGTCTCTGCAACAAAGAACTAATTAGAAACTGAATTATAAAATCAATACAGGTAACATGTAAGACCACAATTTATAGAAACTAAAAATGCTGGGTCATAGTGCGAACCACAAGCTCATAGCTATGCTAGCTATCAATTTAGGGGAATTCACCGCTCAAACACTTATGCTGTTCAATAACCAGAAAGGAGCACTCAAACACATAATGTTGCTTGACAGTTTAACGTGTTCTTAACAGAGGGTGATAAGTGTGATAAATCTAAGCTAGCCAAACATGCTAGCATTTCTTTGAGGCTGTGTTTAAGGAGTCTGCAAGCTAACATGCTACAGATAATGATGCTAACATAATGGTTTTTGGCAGGGATAAGGTTAAACATTTTAACCACCTTACATTTGAGTTTAAGCATGCTAACATTGCTAACTCCTTAACAGTGAACAATACAGCTGATGGGAATTTGAGTTTTGCAGGTGTTTTGCCATAAACCAGAGTATTGGACAAATCCAAATGTTGACCTTATGATTGTGCAAAAACCAATGTGAGTAGTATAAGTCATTTAAAGACATGAATAAAATGAATATAATATTTGTTGAAATACTGTATAATCAACCAAAGTGTTGGACTGACATGTGATCCTTAGAGGCGTGATACAGCCATGGCAAAAAACACTTTGACTGATTAGACCACCTCTTCCTGCAGCACTCATCCACCACATCTTAACCTTTGCCCTCCACCTTCACTTCCTCCCATTGTGGTTAGGTTTCAGCCTGTCCACCTGTGTTGTCAGTTTAGACATCATCATAATGTCTGCTGGCAGCGGTTACTTCTGTGGTTTCTGCAAACCTTCACCTGCTTGACATTGTCTGCTCTGCTGACACAGCTATTTCCTGTCTCCTGCTTTGATGAAAGCGTTGCTTGCTGTGTGGAGGGATTACAGTAGCTTTCATGTGATGCCTCAGCATTAAAGACTCCTGTACCTGGCTGTGGTTGTTCTGATAGTGCTCTTCTCTTGCAGCTTTCAGGCAACAGCTAATGTGTTTTCTGAAGAGCGTGAAGGCGACTGCACCGTGTTTCAAAAAACGAGGCCTTTTTACAAAAATGTACTGACCAAATGCCAAAGATAATCTGTGGGTGCAATTGACAAATTACAACACTCCATGCTGAGGAGCAACATGAGCCTCTTGAATACTTAGCCAAATGGGTATCAGAGATCTCATTAATATTTCCACTACAGCCTCATTAAGGTGAATATATAGCTGATTTTCCTGATGTCCTCCAGCATAGGAATTAATTGACACTTCAGAAGCAGATTTCAACCATTCATAGCTCCACTACAATACAGGATGGACATCTTGTACACTGTGCATTGTTTACTATTTTGTAATATTATGTAGGCCAATAATATTTAACAGCCTCAGTACATTTCTTTACAGTATGTCTTATGCCATTTGAGAAATGCTTGGTAAGCACTTTTGCTGTCTATATTTTGTGTTTACGGTCAAAAATCTCCAATTTACTGGCAAATTTGCAACCCAGCATGAAGCTACATTCTTGAGGCTGAGCAAGAAAGTGTTTTATAAATTAAATTTATTTTATTGATTGTAAATAAATTTAGAAGAAAAAAAATGTGTAAGAGCAATAAAAAGAAGGGGTTAAAATATCCCCATTTCCATATTATGTGTTAAAAGAAAATGCTTAACTTTATATAAAATATTATAAGCTTAATTTTTTTTGTATTCAAAATAAGTTTAATATGAATCTGTTTATAGTTTTATCGAAATTTATCCTAAAATGGGTGAAATGTGGGTCAGAACAGAGAGCCGGTTGTCCACTGAGTGCGAGGTTTTAGGTTTAATCCTTTGGCCAACGCACTGAACGCCAAAGCACACTGCTATCTGTGTGTAAGTGGTGAAAATTAGGTCAGTTAAAAAGCGCTTTAGATAAGAATACTATACAAGTTCAGTTTATCTACTTATGCAGGAAGTAGTGAAGCGAAAAAGGAAGGTAATGGTGTGGGGATTGTAGCGTGGCAAGCCATGTGACTTTCATGAATGAGACCGGATTTCTCTTTCCCTAATCTTACCTCAACTATACCATGGATTCAAATCACAGTAAAACTCCAAGGCACTTCTATTTTTAACAATTTAAACACCTTTTTTTGCCACGGCATTGTCATGTAGACCTTAAAAACTAACTCAGACATGTTTCAGCAAAGTTTTCTTGTGATATGATGTCTAGTGTATACCTTTACAAAGAGCAAATTCATTCTTTTTTAGTCCAGGAAGTGCCCCGTATTTCATTTATACTACAGCACTGAACATTTAAAAACATACCCGAACAGTAAGTGGGGTTTTCCAAACGTTTCGGTGATCTCTCCACTGGGTTCAGGGTTGACAGTATGAGAATGTAATTGAAATGGGACCATTATCTATTCTCTATTCTTATTTTTATACTGTATTTACTTACTTGCTATTTTGTCTTTGTACTGCTGCAAAACCTGAATTCCCCCCCTGACGATCAATAAAGGATTATCTTATCTTATTATGTGTTTGAGTGAGACATGGTATGTATATATTGGCTGACCGATGCAGTAATTACAAATCACATCAGGCCTCTTGATAGAGCCTCTGCTTGAAGGGCTTTACTAATGCTATGCTGTTTGGAAAAACTAATAGGATATGCTTGCTGTCCCTAAATAACTGTCATGGCTGCTGACCAAAGGTTGCTGACTCATGGATGAGAAAAAAATGGAGCCTTTCTTTTCTGAATTCTTGAATGCTTTAATTTCCTCTCTTCTTGTTATTCCTTTTTCTCCTCATAGGAAGTCTTTCTAAGATGATTATTCAGACATTTACAGCTGCTCTGTTTTTGCACATTAGTTCTGCTACGTTGTTTGAGAGTACACAGACCTCATGGATCACTGCGGCGCCTCGGCACAGACGTGAGAATTACCCACACTGCACTGCTCGCGCTGATAATGCAACACAAATACAATCAGCCGCTGCCAATGAGCAAAAAATTAGCATTTGCTCATGCTAATTACTAATTATGATAAGGAGAGTAAAATTAACCCAGAGTGATGAGGAAGTGGGTCGTAACAGTGATGACATTGTGACAGTGATAAAGAGATCCATTGATCCCAGATGGCAACAGTGATGAAGAAAGCAATGCTACTAGAAACGACTGGATTATTATAATGCCAATATGCAGCTCCATCCAGCATATTAGCTCATCCTCCACTCTGATGAGCATGTATAAGTGCAGTGGTGGGATTATGCAAATAGCAAATTGAAGAAGCTGGCGGTTTCCCTGGCAGTCGACTTCAAAGCTTCCAGGACTGGAGATGGAATTAGTGCTCTGCCTAATCCCACTGGAGGAGGGTGGGGAGGGGGAGCCGCACTTTATTAATGCACCAGCAAGTTTAATCAGAGACAGAGAGGGAGAGGAAGGAGCGGTGGGTAAAGAGAAAAAGGTAGGAAATAGTGAGAAAGGAGGGCTGAGGAAGAGTGGGAGATCGAAGGAGTAGATACTGGTGTGTTTCTGAGCGGGGAGGGGGAGAAGAAGTTCAACACAACAAGGATCAAAGAGAATATTTATGGCCGACCTGATTCCCCACAGTTACCCAAACACGGATCCTCCTCCTGCCAAAACATCGCACCTACACCAGGAGCATTAGAACCAGAACACAACCTTAAGGGCAGATCAATACACACTCTGCAGATGCTTGTACTGTATGTACACCGCGATGTTAGGAAGTTGTTCTCAGTGTATCAGCATAACCCCCAAATCATATAAAATCAGCAGAGTAGTGCTTCATCTTTCTGACACACAGTAAATCATACAGCAATGCTTTTATTATTGGCAGGGTCACTGTTAGGGTACGGATTTCAAACCCTGTTAATCAGGATGTAGACAAGCAGTTCTGGGAGATTTGGAGAACCAAAATCATAAAAACAGTCCAAGAACTTTTTACAGAGCTCTGCTTAAAGGAGCAATTCACCACTGTAAAAAAAAGCAAAGCTGGTGTTCTCTGTAATCGATAGAAGCTATAATATTTGAAATTGGCGCCATAGCTGTGGAAAAAGTTGTACAAAGAGCTCGTGGTTTCGCCCATTCTACATTCCTACAACACCCAGCGTGCATTGCGCCCCTCCCTCTGAAAGAAACAGCCCTTACCCTGGAGTGAAACACTACCGTTTTCCAGTCAAGGACATTGATCGCTGCAGGCAATGGTTCAGAGCGGTACAGAATCCGACAAGAATATACCAGTGAATCTTCAGGTCTGCAGTCTACATTTCAAACCTGACCAGTTTGAACGAGACATGACATAGGAGGGGGGCGTCCTTGATTGAGGAAGTGTAGTTTAGCGAGCTCCCTGGAGGTTTTTCAGGGCCCATTGGAGAAGCGGATAGCGTCCTCTAAAGGCACAGAGCAAAATAGCTTTTTTTTTTCCTACCATAATGGCATTAGCTCCCCATAATAGCATGATAGGACTGAGGTTGAAAATTGGCGAAATGGCCCTTTAAGTGTGTCTTGGCATAAACTTAGTGTACATCCAACTTGATTCATTCCAGCCAACACCTGGTCGAGCAAGGGGTGTTCATTTAGAGTGTTCATGAGAGTTCCATCCCCAACCAGGAAGTTGACCACAGAGAGAATGTTTAAATCCATCCATCCATCCATCCATCCATTATCCCCCGCTTATCCGGGGCCGGGTCGCGGTGGCAGCAGGCTTAGCAAGGAGACCCAGAATGTGTAAATGTCAAAGCAAACAAGAAACAAATGCTTTAATGACAACAAACCAAATAAAACACATCTATTAATCAAATTTAAGTGGATCCTTACATTAGAGGGTAACACATGTCTCATAACCACAACCAAATATTCAACTAAATGATAAATAAATGAGTCTTTGTTTTTTTACCTGACTGGTGTGGGAGTGAGTGAGGCTCCCTCAGAGTCATTGGGGATTAGTCTCCAGCATCTCTTTAAAGGAGGTTGTGGGATGTTATTAGGTGCAAAGTCATACTTCCAACAGCCCATTATTCAGAAATCTTAATAGTCTGAAAAATTTCCCAATGGACCAAAAACCAATTTGTTGGACAGCCCATTTCCCCATAGCCAAAACCCATAATTCAGAAACCCAAATACTCTGAAATGCGAGTGAAATTAAATAAAGCCTCACCGCTCCAAATATACACCCGCCCCCGCTTCTTACTTCAATGGCTACTGTCCCTGTCCATGGTGCTGAATCAGCAGGGTTAGCTCCAAATCCAAAACATGCCACCTCCATGGTTTTCACTGTTGATCAATCATTCACTTTGGTCTAGAGCAAAGATATTGACAACTACTTGTGACATTATTTAAAAAATTATATTACAATTTATTGTCCTGAGAGGATGAATCCAAATGATTTTAGTGACCCCCTGACCTTTGCACCAGAACCACCATCAGGCTACAACTGTCCTCAACCAACAAGCCTCTTGATTTTTTAATTAAGCCGATTTCTACCTGTAAACAGAAAATCTGGTATGAAAATGATAACATTATCAGGAAGAGTTTTAGCACATTCATGTTCCCCAGAGAAAAATCATTCTTTTTTTTTTTACTTAGGCTACCTATAACAACATAAAACGGTTATGATATTCGGTGTGTAAAAATGTCAAATTTCTTTGACAAACATCTATAAAACAAAAATGATCGGTTAGGCATTGTAAATGATGAAGGGGAAAAAAAGAGATAAGGGCCTGTGTCCACTAATGGCGTTTTTGTGTGCTGGCAGCGCCCCACAACCTACAAAAGTTGTATGCCCGCACTTTTGCTTCCCTCGGTAGTGACGTTAAGTGTGTTTTAAATCGCTCTGTATGCTTAATGTACAATATGTTTTTATTCAAGGAAATGTTACAAAGAAAACATAAACACAATGGAAAAGAATCGTGTCCTGGCGTTAGCAGCAGCTCTACACCTGGAAATTGAACCCTCAAAAAAACAAAAGGATAAGCCTCTCCTCCACCATTCTTGTTGACAAAGCTGATAACAGAAGTCCCGCCCCTTCTTGATTTTGATTGGTCGGTGAAGGAGAAGTGACATTGACGAGCACGACGGTGTTCCAAAAGTTTAACTATTTTCAACAGAGAGCGCTGTTAGCGCAGCGACAAAAAACAGCTGACACCGAGGGCATTTCTGCGTTGAGGATAGAAAATAGGCATTAGTGGACACAGGCCATAAATCAATGATCAAAATAGTTTTTTATCCATTAACCACTGCTGAACATATTGACGTATAGTTCACACTACATTTACTTGCCCTTTTTTGCCATGAATGTCACCTTTGTGGATGCAAAATCCATAATGAATCTGACAACAGTAGACACAAAAGCAGACTCATAGGACGGACTTAGAATAAAAACAAGGTGTGCTCGCTAAGTAGGCAGGAGAACATTCAGCAGCAGGTCAGGGGGATAGAGGGAATCATCATTAAAAAGGCAGAACAGGAAAGAAGGATTTGGACCACTAAACCAAAACAGCACAATAGATCATCTGGAACAGAACTAAAGGGCAAGAGGTAATGAGGGGCAGGTGTGCAGGGCAGGAAAGAGATGGCAGGGCTGGAATGACAGGAATCTACGGAGGATTAAACAGAAGACGCAGATGATTGTGATATTGATAATAATGGTGGTGATGATGATGAGAGATGAGATTCAGAGCCATTATTTATTGAAAGTAACTTTTATTATGAGGATTAAATTTGCTGACATGTCAAATACACTCAGTTTGTTCTCCAGTCATAAGCTGTACTCTTTATTGTTGCTGGGACGTCAGGACCAACAGAGACAATGAATGGAGTACATGGACATACCTCAGAGAACGAACAGCTCACATGTATCTGCCTTATTATAAAGTCCTGGCACGGCCCCTGACTCACACATCAGCCCATTTGGACTCACATATCGACGTATAAATCAGGCCGCCATGCTGGTGACTCTTTGATATACACACAGTTTGATTCATGAATTTGCTGCCTCATACTGCTGTATAACATTATATCTGCATGAGAGCCCTGCAGTGCTTGGAACGGCTGCAGCAGCCCGTGCCTAATCAATAAGGCAGTGTTGATGAATTTAACATAATTAGAGCTGCAAATATAAAATCTGTGGCGGCATTTCCCCGCTTCTTGGCAGAAATTGATTGTGTAGGAAAACAACTAAATCGATTTTTCTTGGAAAACAAGACACATCTTGAAAACAAGGGGCTTTGCATTTTAAAGAGACAGTTTCAAGCAAGTAGTTTATCATTTTTACAAATAAATCTGCATGTTTTTAAGGTAAATATTAACTGAAAAAAAGCAATGTCAAGATAAACAGTGCCTAACACTATTGCACTGCGGACTCAGGTGTCTGACAGTAAGACAGAATTGTATGGATGTCCTGCAGGTACAGCGGGCTGCTGCAGTCGACTGAAGGTGAAGGATTGAAGTTATGTTGCCCATTAGCGCCTTCACATGGACACTTTAAGGAACTGTTCAACTGCCCGGAACAATAACTGCAGTGAAGGTCTGATAATCTCCCCATAGTGAAATTCTATATTGGAAAGCAGTGACTTTGTTAATGGATTAAATAGAGTGAAATGCAGCCTTTGTCTCAAGCTTATGGTGGTTGAGGTGAATGAGAAGAGTCACACTGCAAAGATCCTCTAACTAATCTGTCATCAGTCTCTCTCTCTCTCTCACACACACACACACACACACACGTCACACTGTACATTTAAATCCTGCTTTTATTAGATTTTTTGGATTACTTTTGGTGACAGCTCAAGAGGTTGTTATGTTGGATGTATTTGCTAAAGTACACATTCTGCAGACACAGAACAACATTAGCATTTTTTATAGGTATAATGGTTGACATGATAAATCTTATTCAAATAAATACTGTTGTTTTTTTTACCTGTTTTGGTCAGAAAAATATCTGGCTCTTTAGGAATTAAATGTCCCACTGTGCAACAGTTGCTGACTTTGTCTGATGTTTGGTGCAATGCAAGTTGTGTACAGTAAGTTTATCAGAGGTTCTTTGCTGAACACAGTCGCCTGCTGATGAACCATAACAATCTTGAATCATAAAAACAATAAGCAAAAGGCTGCTAAAATGACTCTGCAGTTTCCTCCCTAGCTTTGGAGAACTGTGTGTTTTCTAAGCTCGTTGTTTTGTCTGGTAACTTTCCTGCTTGTGTCCACGCTCATCATAGAAACAGCTGTTTTGTGAAAAAGCTCTACAGTTGATAAAGTTTGCAGCTAGCTCCAAAACAAAAAAGGAGCACTGAGCTGCCAAAGAGACAGATATTTCCCACATAGTTGGTGGAGACCAAAAACAAAGCTAAAAGAGAATGAATATTGGACTAAACTCATCACACGTCCTCATACAGTAGATGGCCAACGGAGAGTTCCAGCAACAGGGATCCCTGACAAATAAAGAAAAGCTCACAACAATATAGGCCTACTTGGTTAAGTGGAGGTACATAAGCTAGTGGTGGAGTTGTAATGCAATTTAAAATATGCACATAAGTTGAACTAAGTCAATGCTGACTTTGATTTACGTACAAACACTGGTCTTGTGTTTGACAAATCCTTAAACCCTGGTCTCCTCCCTCGGTAGACTTTCTTGCTCTTTGAACTACGTCAACAAACTTCCTCCTTTGCACACTTCCTAATTACTACGGCCACTATGGCCTCCCATATACACTTACATATGGGTTGTAATAAGCTGCTTGCACGATGACCATACCCCTGTATTTTAGGGAGGATAGTCTGGGCCATGACTTCAGGTATAAGTGGAAATAAGCAACTATTTGCAACAAGTTTGCCATAGTAACCTAAAATGTGTTAAGATTCTGATCGGGGGTAAAGAATCAGTAATTGCAGGTTTAACCTTCAAATGCAGTAAAGCATCAGTGACAGCTGCTCTCTGAGACCCTCCTTCATCATGTTTGGTAAGTGATGGAAGATAGCTCACACCCCTGCATTACATGTTTGTCATTTCTTTTAACCAACTTTCCCAGCATGCATTTCATCTGATAGATTGCCTCCACAGTGAAAGGTCACGGGAGAGATGTGGAGAAGCTGTGAAGAAGAAGCGAGCCGGCTGTGCTCTCTGAACTGAAATGTCATTACTCACAACATATTGAAGCGGCACCGTGATACTGAGGCTCCGCCCACGCCGGATCCCCATCAGCCTAACTTTTGACAGCTGCTTAAATTCTTCTAAAGCTCATGTTTTAACAACACAGAAATAACTCAAATTATTGCTGAAATCATCTTAACTGTGTCAACCATTAAAGGACATATTCTCCCTGTGCTTTCATGTTTTAGCTCATTAAAAGTGTGAACTGTGCAGTTTGATCTCCAGTCTTCAGTCAGTTCCTAAAATCAGCTTGCAGAGATTTAAAAGCTGCACAAGGTAGAAAATCCAACACATGGAGCGTTTTGTTTCGGTAAAAAACTGAGTTGAAGGTAAATCCTTGGAGAGTTAAAGTGTTCCTGACAAGTTGTAACGTCTGAATGTGAGAGACGACTGTGTGACAGCACTGCATTCATGTGCTTTCATGTCAGAAAATCAAACAAACGATGAAAAAACTTCAATGTTGTGTGAAGGGAAATGGGAATTGGTTTGGCGTTATGTTCTCTATTTGTTTTGATTCTTTTACTTTATATTTTTGGTTCATCATATTGCCAACAAAATATATTTTTAGCATCAGCTTTAATATTACTAGTTCATTTTTTAGATATTTATTAATTCATATGATTTTTTTGAAAGGGGATACACAGCCAAACAGATGTTTTTACATACTGATAACAGGAGGCTTGGGAAGCTGCTGCAACCTGCAAAGAGGGGGCTAATGTGACAGATGGGGTTAGCATTTTCGTTAGCTAGCTGATCTGCTCGCATGTTTACTGATGGTCGTGAGCTATTATATTGACTTTTTTTAAAATTTTATTTACATGTTTCACTTTTAAAACATAAATCTGACATGTTACATTAAAATGTTATGATAGCTAACATGCTAACCGACAATTGGTTGTGTACACACCAGGCACCATCGAGCAACATTAGCATTAGCATACTGTTTGTGTACATATGACAAATGTAACTCTGCTTTGAGCTCTGATTTGGTCTCCACCAACCACTGATAAAAAATATCTGGCTCTCTAGCTGCTAAATGTTCCGCAGAATGCTCATCAACTAGTCGCTAACCTTTTTTTGGTCGTACTGGGCAGGTAGCATTCAGCGATTTTATACCACAAAGTTAAGACTGTTAAAATGAGGGCTGTAAAAGTGAATTAAGGGATGGTAAAATGCAACATACAAAGAATCAAGAGAATTTGGTGATACATCAGTTTCATCACTACTCATTTATTCATTTATCAATTACATGATGTAAGCGGTTGCTAGTAAACATGTTGAGTAGAGCACCTTTAAATTCCCTCTCTTACTTGATATCATTCATGACTTTATTTACTTGGACAATAAGAGCCTACGAAAAGCTTCAGCTATTTCGCGTTAGCTGCACCTTGCAAGTCATAGTGGTTAATCTACTACTGATTTCAACTGTGGTTAGGTTGTAGGTTATCAAAACAATAATGTAAGTACATTTAGTTGTAATCTCCTTTAACTGGTGCAAGCAAGCTACAAATGTCTGTCTCCACAGAGCCCTTAAAAGAGCCAACAAGAGCAGCACTTTTGTAAACAGCAATATGAATTCAGATATTGCTCTATAATAGTAGATGTTTTCCCTGCAAACATGTATTTGTTGTCAGTAAAATGTAGTCTCTGCTGAAAGCTTAAGAAGTGCTGACTAAAGTGAGGCTTGCTAACGCTGACGTTTATGTGTCGAGCTCTAACTCTGCCCTGCAGTTCTGACTTAGCTCTCATTACCACAGAGTTTGTCTGCAGCTGATCCGCGCTAATCCACTGCTTTGATGTGATGTTCATGTATCTCCGCTTGCATTATCGTCAGACACTGAAGGCTCCTCTCTCTCATAGACTCAACAAACTCCAGACTGACACTCCTGAATGTGGCGTCACATCTCTCTGACAAGTTGTCAGACAGGTGTTTTTTTTGTGTGTTAATTTATGTCTATACTTGTGAGGACCATTTCAGTTTAGCTTAAAGCTTTATTGACAAAACTGAAAGTTTTCATCATACTCTGCAGGATGAAAGTGTGGTATATATCGCCGATTTTTCTATTATCTATTTCTAAAAAAACCCACACTTTGTCATACCTCTTTTACCGGTCATACACTTGCTATCCTAACTTTAACATGAAATGATCTGTTTTGTAAGCTTTAGGCAAGAAAACTAAATGGTTTAGGTGAGAATGAACATTAAAGGGTGGGTTAAAATAACAACTCAACATTGACTTTTGGTTTCCACCCCTCTGCTTGGGGAAAGACCTGTGTCGCTGTGGCCAACCACTGACATGCCAAGCAGATTCATCGGTTGTTTTACTACGGTCCTAACAGCAGTTGCTATGAATGTCAAATATTGCCGTGGATGGGTTTACATTGCAGTAAGCTGTTGCTAAAGGATACTGGTCTGTATGCTGACGGCCATGTCAAAGCGAGCGTCTCCAACTTAGGAATGAGAACGGGCTGGCCTTTTGAAGTTTGCCCTGAGGATTCAGTTACAATGTTGAGCTTTGGTAGGGTCAGCACTCTTTTGGTCCAATTTAGAGCTTCTGTGTGAGCTTGGGGAATTCTTATTAGCTTTTGCTCAAGAAGTATCAGACTGTTTGGCTCTTTAGTACAATTAAAGGGAATCGAATCAAACTTAGTAGCCATTTTCACAGCTTGCCTGAAATCAACTTCTCTTGTTCAACTGTAGTCCAATTGGTTGTAGTAATGCACCTCTAAGCTAGTTTTGCCAACCGCCAATTAACACTAGAAGAAGAAAAAATTCACTCCGCTTTGTTTCCATTTATAGTAAGAATCTGAATACAAGACAGAGATATGTTTTGGGATCATTTGAGCTAAACAAAGTTGAAGCAAAAAAGAGAAATAGAAAAAAGAAAGATGAGAAAGATGAACTTTTTGGACGGCTCTCAGAAAGGAGACATAATATCCTCTTCCATTTATACAACGTTACAGTGTTACAATTTAATTTAGAAGACGCTTTTGTCCAAAGCGACGTACATCTGAGAGTTAATACAACACAAGTTATATTAGTTTATACAGCCATGATTCCCATGCATATACAACAAGTGGTGCGTTGGCTGAGGGTTTTATGTTCCCCGATTCAATTGCCTCTTAATATGACACATTAAGGAGACCCTTCAAATGTTTTATGTTCCTAGTTATGTTTTGTTCAAATCACCCACTGAAAGCATACTGATGTTAGACTCATGACAATTTTCTTGACTTTAGACAGATTTTCCACACTTTTTGAACAGATTTCTAGCCTTCAAACTGCATCTGAAGGGTCCATCCGTATACCATCTTTTGCCATTTAACTGTGAACATTTCCCTTACCTTGGAGCAAAGGACCCTGGGAGCACAGAGAATCCTTGAAGTCCTGTGTGGGATGTTCATAAAATGCATCATCACTCTACAATCCATTTCATGCCCTGTTGAGCAGTAAACTAAGCTAAACTAAATGAAGGGAAGCAAGTCCTGTTAAAGGGATAATCATGACTCCAAACCATCAGAGGTTCAATATACGGGACATTTGGGATTCATTAGCATAGATGGGAAAATTGGTGATAAATGTACAGCTATAAACTTTTATTCTTAGTGGCAAATTAGTCTCTGAAGCAGCCAAATGAGATGCTAAAGACAGCATTGGTTTTCTATGCTGCTCCACTCAAACATGTTTGTAGTCAGTAGAAATTGTAAATTGTATCATAAAGTCCACATTAATCTCTGCAAACAGAGAGCAGCAGAGAAGGTCCAGAGCTTCAAACATGTTCAGGACTGTTAGTTTTCTGCAGGTCATCAGATACAGAGAGATGCTGAGGAGCCAGCTGATGAGCCTCTGTGTTCATGGAGGATTTGGGATTGATTGTTTTTAGGGGCTGCTTTAAGTCTTTATTCTCTGTTGATTTAATTAAACTATAAAGTATTATGTTTACAACGCAACTCAGAGGTTATTTACTCCATTGTGGCTTTAGAGTTTAACTTTTTGCTTCTTTTGCTGTACTGAGAGCAAGTTACTCAGACACAGATGAGTGACAGTTAAAAGAAACCTTAAATAAATAAGTAGATGTTACGACTCCGAGAAGAGGTGAGCAACATAAAACTAGATACAGAATGTGAGTGTTCAGTAGTCTAGACTTTTATAGCCAGATATAAAAGTTTAACTGTACAACAAGGGTAGCCCTGACCAATATAACAAACCAACCTTGCCTGAGGAGAGTTCATGGCACTACATAAAATATCTACAGAGGAGAGTCAACCCTGAACTTAACTCCAACAAAAAACTAACTTCAAGTTTTACTTTCCCCTGCAAGCGGCTCGGGCAGAGATGTGCACTTGAGACTTGGACTCGAGTCCACTTGTGTCACTTTTTTGATGACTTCCGGCTTGACTTGACAAAAAATAAATGACTTGGACTTGCAAGTGAATGGCTTGAGACTTGACTTGACTTGAGCCATGATGACTCGGCTGACTTGCGTGTGTTCATTAGTTTGAATTTTAGCTGTTAAATATAAAATGATAAAATTCATTATTGTCAAGTTTCTGTCTAACGATCAAGTATGTACGCAGCGCAAACTGGGAATCATGATTGGACCACACAAAAAGCTCCAAAAAGCTATGTGATTGTCATGATTGGATGACCGGCTGTCTCCTCGCTATGGCAACACACAACATCAAAGCCCCAGCTACCTGATGTTTTTTCCCCAAAGAGAAGCCTCATCAGTCGTACTCGTTACTACTCAATACGGTCTCAGACCAGACCATCATCATGGCTGCGCCTGTGCCAAGATAATACAGATACAATTCATTGTCATCCTTTTTGAACAGGTTATATAAATTGGCCAATAATATCATTATTAGACGGGCTACTAGCACCTTGTCTTTTCTCTTTATAAAAACTACAGATACTACAGGTAAGAGTGCTGGATCTTGGGTGGAAAAAAAGGAACCTGACTTGCCTTAACTAAGGACTTGACTTGACATAACCTGTGACTTAACTTGACTTGCCCAAGAAAAAATGACTCGAGACTTGCTTGAGACTTGGACCAAAGACTTGAGACTTACTTGGGACTTGATCAAAGATGACTTGGTCACAACAGTGGGCTGGGAAATTAAGGATTTTATCTACAAACTAAGTCAAGCAAATGTTATTAATTAACAAAAAAGAGGTTATTTTATGAACACACAGAGGGGACTCTGATCTATACAAGTCCTAACAAGACTCAACTTAAAGCTCCTGTGAGGAACTTTCGGTTTGTGTTGATTTTGGCGGCCCCTGTGGACAAAGCCGTACCTCTTATCTGATTTTGTCTTATACATGCTTAAGTGGTGATTTTTAACAAAAAATTTCATCCTGTTTCTTTTAACAGTCATTATGTATCACTTACTTAAAGTTATTACCCTGGAAAATGTAACAGGAAATAATCCTCTCAAGGATGTCTTTATTATCCCCGAGGGGCAATTTGTTTTTCAGCCAGTAGTACCACACAACTATCACACCAACAAGAAAGGGTTAAAATAAGAAACACACCAATGGTTTAAAAATTTTTTTTTTGCAATTTTGCAGCAGGTATCGACTATGCCCAGCATCTTGTTTTTATTTCTTAAATTAAGAGATCCATAAAACCCTTTGTTTATAAGAGAATATAAACAAAGGCAGCGTGCTGTTAATCGCTTCGTCTGACACCTACCCCCCCCAGCCAGCAGGTTCAGGCATTAAAAATAACTATTTAGAAAAAATCAGTGTTGTCGCTGATGGTCTGGTTTGCTTTTGTAGGTCATATAGAGTCATCAGATTAATTTCAGTCTGTTTCATAACCAGAGAAAAACTCTGCACAGGAGCTTTAAATAACAAACACTATGCCAATTTTAGAGTCACCAATATACCTAACAAGCATGTCTTTGGATCGTGGGAGGAAGTCGGAGTACCCGGAGGGAACTTACACGTGCACAGGGAGAACAAGCAAACTCCACACAGAAGGGTCCCCTACGTTCAAACCGGGATTGGAACCAGAAACCTTTAGCTTTGAGGTCACAGTGCTAGCCACTGCACCACCGTGCCGCCCTAATATACAGCATATATTTTTTCATTTTACACCCGCCACTCTCTGCTGCAGTTCTTCATAACTCTGTCAGTGAGTCTGTCTCAAACGCTGTGATAGCTGACTGCCCTCTGCTGTTTACTTAAGTTACAACATATTAGTCATAATAATGTGTTAAGGACAGAGAAAATGGCATTCATTAAGTGGTCAGTATAATTTACTGCATGTTAATACTTACTACTTAGTAAGTAATTCTTAATTCAGGACTTTTACATGTACTCGAATATATTTGGATTGTAATATTTCTACTATTCATGAGTAAAGCATCTGAATACATCTTTTAACTCTGCAGAAACACCACAGCAAGGAGCTCTGCGGCCTCAGGTGTAGCAGGAAATGTTTTAAGAAATAAAAGTCAACATTTTATTTGGACATTTAGTTTTTATTGTGGTGTCAAAAAGTACAGCACAGACAAATGAAGCACACAGTTACAATATCTAGAAGTTGTTGAGGCTTTACTGCAGAACACAGAGCGCCGTGTCAGTGACAATGAAAACATCCTCATGCAGATTGTGTCGTCTTATAGGCAGTTTCGAAGCAGAATTTACAGCAGCGTGTACTAAACTTCATCTACAGTATCAGCAGTCACACAGGCCCTTTTACTCCTAATACCACAAATCACTGATTTACTATCATTAAACAAACTGCGTTTTATTTTTACATAGTGCAAAGCTGAACAAAGCAAAGCAAAACCAAATGCAAGCATGAGATGAGACCAGCGCTGACATTCACAGCTGCATAATACTGACAGAAAGCATCACTTCAAATGAGATATAATACTATTAAAAACACAATCAACAGTGCAAGCATGGCAGCAAAATCATATCTACATTTTCTGTTTGGTGATGAGAACGTTTGTCCGAGCTGTGGACGCTCAAGGATGTTAGATACAGCAGTCACATGTTCAAGTGAAGAAGCACACGTGTGTCAGATTTGGGCGTTTTGTAGATTTATCTCTAAGTGAAAATAAAAGTGTGACTCAGAGCTGAGATGACAATCAATCTGATGCTCAATAGACAATGAATATAATTTTGTGTCCTATCTTGTTGAATAGAAAGACATGTACTGCAAATTTCTTGGGGTTACACGATCATTAGCAACAGAAAAGCAGACTGTTTTCAGACTTTCTTCTAATCCTGGTTTTTAACTATTTTTCCTCTAAAAACACTTCAAATGAAAAAGGGAAAGTGAAAGTGAAACTATTACAATGACAACTGCTGATATTTAAAAAGTAATTTAAGGGTCGTCGGTGTGGCTCAGCAGTTGTGTCATGTCGCAGAGGCTCTGCCCTTGGTGCTGCGTTCCCAGGTTCGACCCCCTGCCCTCGGCCCCCTGCCGTGTGTGCTCTCTCTTCCCCTGTTTCAGACACTGTCCACTGTCCTCTCAAATGAAGGCAAAAAAGGAGCAATTTGAATACATTGTAGGCCTATAGTCTCTTATTAAGAAAAAATAATAAAATATGTAATTTAATAAGGTTGTGAAAGTAGCATGGGATCATCGCAGTTGTTGTTTTCACTGTTAAATAACCACCATGGCCTTTCTGGGTAAAATAAAGAGAAAACCCTGTAACATGGATCTTTGAAAACCATGTTTAAAGTGTACACTGTCAGCTCTTTACTTTATTTTCATTAATTACCTGATTCATTCTCTATGCATCCATCCATCCATTATCTACACCGCTTATCCTGTTCAGGGTCACGGGCCTATCCCAGCTGTCATTGGGTGAGAGGCGGGGTTACACCCTGGACTGACCACCAGTCAATTACAGGGCTGACATACAGAGACAGAAGACCTTTCACGCTCACATTCACACCTACGGGCAATTTAGAGTCACCAGTGAGCCTGACGAGCATGTCTTTGGACTGTGGGAGGAAGCCGGAATACCCGGAGGGGATTCCGAACCGGGATTCAAACCAGGAACCTTCTAGCTGTGAGGCGACAGCGCTAACCACTGCACCGTGCAGCCCAGTTTCTATGCAAGAACTTTAAATCTATGATATCTCTCTGTATCTCGTGTTGTTGCTTTTAAAGGAGATAATAGCAGACACTTCTTATAGCTGCTGTGTATGGCATTTTCAGGTAAGGCTACATCATCAGGACTACATCTTCTAGAAACTGCTTCCTGACACATCCACCTGACCTCCGTGTCTTTGGCTTAACTGAAGAGGACAAACATTATTTTGCTGCCAGCAGATTTTCAGCCAAATCTGGACATTGAAAAAACCGTGCAACTCCTGCCAGACACACTACCGTTTACAGTAATTACACTAGTGTCTGAAGATTAACGTTGTAGTTAATGACCTCTATTTAACGCTACACCTAGCAGCTATAAATTGATAAGCATCCCAGCTGTGAGTTAAAACAAACACTCAGGCACACGGTGCATGGTGCAAATCATTACATAGAAAGAAATGTGCATTGAAATGAATGTAAATTATTGCTTTGGCTGATACAACAGTGGACACAGTGTCACATTCAATGGATTGAAATAGAATCAAACAATCATAAGTGAGCGAGTGAGAAACATTCATAACAGAATCTTTGCAATGGTGTCAAATCAAAGGCAGAAAAATGTTTGTAAACCTGAAAAATAATGTTCATAAAATCATGTTTTTCATCATCATTGTTCTGAGCGTTAATCATAGACTGTATAAAAAGATGGACGACATGACAGCCCCCTAAAAGTGAAGCCAAAACATTTGGAGCACCCTCTGCTGACTGGCTGCAGTATAGGTCATAAAGCCCGCCTCCTCCATGTTAACAGGTGGGAGATGGGTCAAACTATAAAATCAAAATATACGTCAAATACATTTTTCTCAAACATGGTTTCTGTCATTATAGTTAGTAATTATCACGCTGATTTACGACCAAGTGTTCATTTTTCTGACGAGTTTACTTTGAATTAATTATTTGATGCTGTCAAAATGATGATTGACAGCTCTGTTGACAAATACGGCTCCTGCAGCTGATCTGTTCCAGATTAGCAGAGTAGAAGAGGAACAGCGAGAAGAGACGTAGCAAAAACAATCACTACATTCATTGAAGTTTCCATATCTGCGAACATTAACCTCAGACCAACACGAGAAGCTGTTCTGTTGTTAAATATGGCGGCGTGCAGGATCTTAAGTGTGTGTTTTGGTTAGTGGAAGTGGCTATGTCGGCTCCACCAGCCAATCTCTACTGCGCAGCTCTGGCTCCAAATGTTGTCACCATCACGGGGGCTATTTTGGCATCAATTTCGTACCATGAGAGCAGATGGAGAGGCATCGTCAATCTTTATATACAGTCATTGGTGTTAATATGCACACGGAAATAAAAGCTGACTGTCAGAATATTAACAGCAAAAGTCAGAGTTCTTTAAGGATTCAAACTGTGACATCTGACATGTTTATGAACATTATTCTGCAGGTTTACAAAACGTACATTTGAGCTCACAAGAAACAAACTGCTGCTGTGATTGTTCGTTCTCCACATTCGATACTTTGGCAAGGAGAAGTCTCAGGTGTTAACATGTTACAATCTATAATAATTACCTAATACAGACATAGTTAAGAGATCAACTGGCTCTATGATTTTCGATTGACTGAATCGGCGCCAGCAACATTTCTTTCCATGCTTCAACAAATCATTTAAACTTACATTAAATATCTTTAGCTCTTCATTTTTAATACAAAATATCAATTTAAGCACATTTAAGCTCATGTCTGAAAGCCCAACCAGCTGATTGCCAAAATATTCTGACTTAAAGGTCAAGACACTGCAATCTAAGAGGGATTTTTTGGCTGAGAAAGTAAGTTTGGTTTGTTATGAGACTACGATCAATAACTGAGGTGTAACGGCTCTGGTACAATCGTCATGAATCATTAAAGCAAAGATGAGTGTGTGACGTGTTTTGCAGCCTCCTCATGCACAGCTACAATCGCTATGGTCGTCTCTGATGCTGGTGGTGTGACGCTGCAGTGAGGGCGTATATAAGAGGCAGTGTGTGTGTATGTGTGTGTGTGTGTGTGTGTGTGTGCGTGTGAGAGCTTTTGGCAGTGACGCGACATGACGTTAGCTGGGACGAGGAGGGCTGAGCAGGAGAAGGAGCAGAGTCTCCCCGGGTGTGAGGGTAAAGGGTTTCTGATTTTGATCGGCCTACCGGACACTCAGGGGGAGACTCTGTAGGGGGTGTAGGGAGGGGGTCAGTGAGGGTAGAAGGGGAGGGGGGGTCACAGGTGTTTAGAGGTTGACCAGGTGGAGGTCAGAGGCAGAGAAGTGGGGACACAGAGCCATGTCCGGGTTCTTCAGCTGCCGCAGGATCCTCCGGTGGAACTTGGAGCGGACCCGGTTGAACTCCATGATGTCGCTGGGATCCTCCTCGATCCAGAAACGGTGGAACTCCTGCATCAGGTAACCTGCCACAAGGAAAGGAAAACAGGTGATTGATTATGTTCTTTAAAGAAGCAATCGATGAGGCTCAGTTTGGTTGTCTTAAGTTACATCTATGGCAATAAGCAGTAATGGCAAATGTGTTTTAACGGTTTGTCTTCAACTGAACGTGAAATCAGTTTTATTTCCTTTGGATTTGTTTTGCTGTTTTTGAAGTTGTATCCTCTGCAGTTATCTTCTTTTTTTGGTAGTAAAAGTAACAGTGTACTTCCCACCTGGCAGACACTCTCTCCGGCGGACCACAAGCAACTTGTGATTTTTCCTGGGAATGTTGACTCGACACCGGATTTGTAAAACCAAAGAAAAGTGCAAATGCAAGGACAGATTTTTTCCGCAAAAATCGCCACAGACACCCAGTCTGTAATACTGCAAATGCAAAGGCTTTCATCAGTGGGCCATAGGCTTAATCACCATTGTGTTACCTCATTCGGTGATAGATAGTGACTTAACAGACATTTATTTAAATGAAAATCTTCAAGATTATCACTTTAAAGTGAGTATAATCAATATTTCTATACCAATAATGGATCACACTGTGAAAGGTTTCCACCATACCTTTTCACCTGCCCCACATGCCCTACATTTCCTTCAGCCAGAAGAGTCATTAGGCTTAGTAAGGCCACCTGTGCCTGGTTAGACGCAGAGTGGAGCCTTCAGTTATAGGAGTGTTTTTGGTTTAATTAAAACAAAGTGAATAAAACAGGTTTTTTATCATTATGTTTCATATTGTTGATTTGTATAGATGTGTTTTGGCCGTTTTGGGTGTCATTATTGTTTCAGTGGGAATTGCACTCTTAGGTTTACCTTCCTTGCCATTGTTTAATCCAGTCAGGGCCAGGAGAGCTATAAAAGGTGACTGGGACTGGGTGGAAAATGATTGTTTCTGAGGCTGTGTTTTTTCACTTGCTTTATCAGTTTATTTGCTTCATGTTTGATGAATAAAAACCACAAGGTCTTTTTGCAAAGATTTCCGCCTCCTGGTTCTTCAAACTAACATCTTTTTTAGGCACTTACAAACCAATACAAGAACATGTTTAGGTATAATACAGTATGCAGAAAAGCACAATATAGATCTGTCTGTGATGGCTGTTGATGCTGAAAAAGCCTTTGATCGCCTTGAATGGTCTTTTTTGTTTAAAGTATAAGAAACATTTTATTTTCCAGATAAGATAATACGTTTCGTCAAATTATTATATACATTTCCCAAGGCCAAATAATTTACTTTCAGGGGAGTTTTCATTGGAGAGGGGTACTAGACAAGGTTGCCCGCTCTCTCCAATCCTTTTTGCTTTGGCAATAGAACCTCTTGCAGAAAGAATTAGACAAGATCTGCAAGTTACAGGAGTTAACGTAGGTAAGGAACAACTTAAACTAAATTTATTTGCAGATGATATTTTGATGTACATAACTAATTTTGAAAAATCTATACACTCGCTGCTTGCAATTATTTCGGAATATTCAAGGGTCTCAGGATATAAGATTAATATGGATAAAACAGAAATAATGGCAGTAGGGAAATTCAAAAACATAACACCAGCCTCACAACAGTCATTTAAGTGGACCACTAATATTAAATATTTAGGATGTGTAATAAGTGACAATTTTAATTTAACAGGAAGAATCAATCTGTTTAAAATGATGTGGCTTCCAAAATTTTTCTTCATCTTTTCAACATTACCATTAACCCTACCTAAGACATTCTTTAAAAAAGTGTATTCTGTTATTACAGACTTCATATGGGAAAGAAAAATCATAGAATAAAAAGGAAGGTATTACACCTATCGAGGTCAGAGGGAGGGTTTAATCTACCAGATCTGGAACTGCCTTATCTCGCCACTCAAGCATTCTACCTACGCCATATTGTTAAAAATACATTAGAGGAGCAATGGATCCAGGTAGGAAATGTCCAGGTTTGTCCTCAAAACCTTTTCTCCTTTATATTTTCAAAAGAATAGAAAAATAGTTCAGTCAATTTTATGGTTAGAAACATAGCAGCAGCATGGAACAAAATGAAGAGTCATCTAAGTGAGTCAATATCAATTCCAAAAGACACTTTGTTATGGAACAACCCTTGGATAACTCTCCATAACAGCTGGCCAACCTGGAGAGAGAAAGGCATAGTAACCATTGATGACTTAATGAATGGTAACAAATTTGTTTCATGGACTGATCTTCAAACAAAATTTGGTTTATCTAATGAGGACTTTTTAGGTATCTGCAGCTTAGAAGTTTATTTAACAGGTTTGAAAGGCATGCATTTAGACAGTACAGTGAACTAGATGAAACCATATTTGAATCACAAACAGGTAATAAATTAACAGGTAGAGTGTATAGAATTGTGCAGAAATCCTATTCTGTGGATAATTTGTTGACATCTAGAATACGGTTATGGAATGAAGATTTGGATAGGAATTACATTAATTTAAGATGGAGGGAGTGTTGGAATATTGCAAGAGACTTTACAGTCAATGAGAACTTATTTAACTAAAATTATGTATAGAACATACTGTACAAGAGATAAAATACATAAATATGATAGGAGTGTTTCAGGGAACTGTTTGAAATGTGGATTAACAGATTCACTGAGTCATTCATTTTGGGAATGTAATAAAATTAACAAAGTTTGGAATGAAATAGAGCATAAGTTATCAGAGGCACTGGGAGTTAAAATTCATTTCAATTCATCCATTTGCATTTTTCACATAACCTCCCAGGACGGTATACAGTATCTACAAAGCTGGGTTATTCTTTTCTCATCAATTATATTTAAGAAACTTCTTTTAAAACACTGGGAATCTACATCTTCTCCTCTATTTAAACACTGGAGTGAAGAAATGGTTTATTATCTGAACTTAGAAAAGACAATAGCCACTGAAAAGAACTAAGTTACCCAATTTGAAAAGGTCTGGGGAAAAATAATACATGTTCTTAGTTTATAAAAATAGGACTACATCAGCCTGGTTATGCTTTTTAGTTTTTTGGGATGGGTTATGTATTTCCTTTCCCGTACTTCTTTTGGTTTCTAAGACGGATTGTCGTCACAAAGGGGATTTTAATAGACGATACATGAACTAGATGAATTCATTTATTTATTTATTTTTCCTTTCTTTGGATGGAAGATTTCATTTCAGTTCAGGATTTTTGGAAGGTGTACTCACAAGAGAGGAATAGTATTTGAGTTGTAAAATTGGTAATTTGTTATTTCACCATTCGGCTGTCATAGTTTATTTCAGTGGAACAGATGAAAAACTGAGGTTGAGCTTGTGGGTGTTTTTTTCAATCTTATTGATTTAATTTTGCTTTTTGTGTATGCGAGTGTTGTGTGCCAGAAGTGCCAGAAAGCCACACTGAAATTCCTCTTTTTAACCTGTTATGCTACACACACAATTACTTGTTTATGAAATGGGTCACAAAAATTACAGTACATCACCATTAACCATGGCTCTGTGGAGTTATAAAAGCATCCTCAGCTCAATTCAGCAATTTTGAATGTCTCGGTTTACTCTCAACTCTCTGCAGCAGGCAGGCGTTACCTGCACAGCACCACACTTACAGTATCTAAGCAATAATAATCAATAAAAATTGCAACTAAACTAAGTCAATTTAACCATTTTAGATTATTTGAAACACATTTTTACTGTATGTTTACAGCTTTTTGCCATGGCATCAGTTAAAGCAGTTTTAAAGCTGTGATTGTAGATTTAAGGGCCGAAAACATGACATTTGATACATTATTGATGACCTTTGCAGTGCTAGTGCAAATGTACAACTTTTTCTCCAGACACAGAAACATTAGTATTCATCTGGAGTTATTTTTCCTCTGCAGTGTTCAATCTTAGTGTACAGTCGGTTTATCAGAGAATTTGTGCTGAAACAGCCTCCTGCTGCAGCTGGAAACACGGCTGATACGAGTGGAGGGAGCTTGAGTGCAAAAGAGTCATAACAAGGAGCTAAAAGAGGCTACAACACTCGAAGGGGTACTTCATAGTCAGGTGGGTTTTTCCTCTACAAGTTAGGCGCTTCAGATTACACATCGTTATTTAAGCCATTGTTATATAAAAAATACTGTTCAGGAACGTTTTAAGGCTGTGTTCAAAATGACATTGGACAAGTGTTTGAAAATAGGAAAAGGGCTGTGCACTAAAACTTCAGAACAGATCACGGAGAACACTTACACATAACTGAATTAACCTTCAAACTGTGGCCAATGTCAGGCTTTCATTCCCAGGAAAGACTTCTCAGCGAAACAAGAGAGAAACAAATTCACTTGAAATCATAACCTTACAGAACTCAGTCTGGGTTTAAGCGGAAGTTTATGGCTGACCGCCGGGGTCAGCCCTACACATGGGTCTGTATGTGACTGACTGAGCGAGTGAGTGAGTGATGGTACTTTCAGAGCTGTAGAGAGAGAGAGTCGTGACATCGCAATGGCAGATCATGAAGCATATTGGACCTCAACTGACACGACTCTCTGTCTATACGGCTCTGGATACTTTGTTCAGGGAGTAGGCGGGGCTGCTCGTCCGCTGCTCGTCCACTGTCCTCACCTACGTTCGAAGCGCGCACCTGCTTTCAAACACGTTGTCATCGGCCTCATAAGGACAGTCCTTGTAACACATTGCGCACAAAATTGACCTGATGCGGTCAGCCACATTCTAGGCTTTTATCTAGTCTTGTTAATAGAGCCTAACAGCTACTTTGAGCATTTGAAATTCTTTTTGAGTCATTTCAGCTTTAAATCTTGCATACGTCACGGTTGCTTAAATGTTAATAAGGACCAACGCAGGATAATATTTGCCACACACAAAAATGTCTTTAAATGTCAGTGAAAAGTACTCACAGAAGGTCTGCTGGAAGTGCAGCAGGTTCGGCATCTCTGGGGCCACGTTGTACAGGTGAGTCTTCAGAGCCCCGCTCACCAGCAGAGAGTAGGCCAGGTCTGTGATGTTGATGCCCACGATGGCAAAAGAGAAACTGCAGGGAAGTGATCAAAATACAGATGTTAGTTTGCAGACAGCTTATGCACCTTTTAGCCATAGACTGTATATAGAGGTGGTTTTAGCAACTGTGATGTCACCCATTGGTATTTGGACGGAAGTTTTTGAAAGCTTGTTATTTTGACATATGTTTGGAGTCAGAAGAGACCATGTTTGGACAAGAGGCTGGAGACCCAAAAGATCAAGTTCAGTGACTTTATGACTCTCAGCGGACAGCTAGCAGCACCCACCTGTCTTTAAAGCAGCCATGCCTGAATACATAACCCTTAAACCTGTATATAATGTTAATGTGTGAGACATATCAACATTATAAACAACACAGTACACGACCGAGTTGGAGTTTATAGCTTGTGCCCTGTCCTCACAAAACTCTGTGTGCAAGAGGATTTTGTATGAGAGTCAGTCCTTGGTTCTTATCAGCACAGATGCAGACTGAAGAGAAGCAGGACACTCACAGCTGTAAAACACTCCCTGCAAATTAGAACACAAACAAACACACACACACATACACACACACACACACTGCTGCTAACATACACACACTCCAAGGCCACATCCTAGAGCCCCTCCACTGTTAAAACTGCTCTGTATTGAGGCCAAAACTCACAGGAGCTCCAGCAGCAGTAGCCCAGTTTTCCTCACACACACACACACACACACACACACACACACACACACACGTGCATGCCCTCACACAGCACATGTGCAGACACTTACCCAATAGCCTTGTCGATGTTCTTCTGTTCCCATTCAGGCTTGTTTATCTCACTGTGGAGGACATAAGCTTGAGTCATATGATGTTTACATGAAAGAGAACTGAGTGCATCAAACTGTGGGTTCATACAAAAACTACTGAGACCTAATATTTTTTAGCTTTTTTATGATATAGTTTGATTTTCTGCAGAACTATAAAACTGTTCTAATCTATTAAGAATATCAACGTCACATGTCATTTGGTAACATCTGCAGTTTCTTTACATGGACGTAAAATATTCTGTAACAGTCTCTTTTGATTGTACAGCACAAGGTTAAGATAATAGAGTCAGGGTAGAGCAGTGTTGAAGTCAAAGTGGAGCCTCAGAGGTTTTAATCAAAGGTTAAACGTCAAATCTGATGAGCCTCAAACCCTCAGTCCTAATTTATAACAGTTATTCTAAGCTTTCAAACTAAATTATATAACTTCTGACATTCATATTTAAATCACCACAGAGCCCATTTCTCTGCATTTACATATTTATATTTTATCTTTATTTCCTATCAGTGTATATGTACTGCACATATTTGCCCAGATTTCCCCCGGGTATAAATAAAGTATTTCTGATTCTGATTTATATGTATGAACAGGACCAGTTGCCTCAGTAATATGAGAATGTATTTCTATCTATTATTGTTCTTTTAGACCTCAATCAGACAAGTTGACATTATTAATAAATCTAAAACCACTTTATTAAAGCCAAAATCGAATTGTTTGTTGTTCTGTCTGTGGGCAAAGCGATTGTCATCCTGTGTGACTTTGGTAGCTTTTCATGTTATATTACAGTCATTTTCATGTTTTTCATTCATGATTTCAACTGGTCTCCTTCGGCTAGTACAGCACTGTTTCTGTTAATGTGATTTTCTTCTTCGTCTCAGCCCCATATAGAGTTTTTGGCTGAGTAGACAGCTGGTTGCTTATTTATAAATCATGCTTGGTGCAGCTTTAAATGCATGAAACAACAACCCAAACGGAAAAAAAAAGCTATGAATGCAGTGAAGAGAATGAAAGTGAAATAAAGTACCTTTGCTTTCTGTGTATGCTCCTACAGTGCATGTGAGAGTCAGAGAGGGAGGGATGGGCAGAGAGGTGGAGGAGGTGAAGGAGAAAAGGAAGAAGAATCTTCATTTGTGAAATGAGACGCCGATGACAAAAAAACACAAGCAGCAGAAGTCAATAAAAGATAAAGCAGTGAAGGACATCAAGCTGTTGCAATGAGAATAATCAAGAAGAGTGTGTTAAAGCAGAGTTATGGATGACTGAGTGCAGATTAAAGTTGAAGGGATACACCAAGAGTCTGGTAGAAACTTAGAATTAAGCCAGTACCTCTGTCAGCAGAGATTACAGCTGATGTGGGGTCGCAGGTGTACTCGATAAATGACCCTGAGACATGCTTTTGTTTCACCGCCACTCTTTTTCATTTTCACTACATTTCTTACAAAGTTCCTTACATCTTCTAAAAGTTTTCATTCCCTCAGATTTGGATCCTACCAGTCAACCAGAGAGACTTTCTACAGAAACAATTGGTGTATTCCTTTAGTTTTATCATGCTTTAGTAAAAGATAAGTGAAAGGACGGCTGCCGTACTTGTGCTTTGGCTGCAGAGAGTCGTGGAGCATCTGCAGAGCAGTGGCCTTGTCATGTTCTGCAAAATACCTGCAAGGAGACACGAGAAGCTGCAGTTAAGATAATTTAGGAAACAACGAATTTGAAGACAACACTAAGCCCTACACATTTGAATATATAGATCATAATTTATCTGTTGTTATATCATTATTTTAGGTAGCTTTTGACGCACTGCAGTGAATCAATAATGCCTAGTGCTCAAAAAGAAAACACCAAATGCAAACACTGATGTGTTGTATTCCATGAAATTGCTAAATTGTCTGGCTGTTTCTGGATTTTAAGTCTTTTACAGGAAGTAAGAGCATTACAGCAGGTTGTGCAGGCCCAGCAGACCCATGCCTCTGAAATCAGTCTTGGGATCGCTGCCTTGGAAACCGATCTCACACCACTGTTTAGAGATGCGGCCGGTCAGAGGCGTGTCGGGACGCAGCTCCTTCCAGAGCTGCAACACACACAAACACATAACACAGCTCAGTACAGTTTAATCATTTCCTTTTATGACAAGTAAATTAACTATGACTGGTGTTGCATGCTACAAGTATATTTATTGTCAATCTCAACATTATATATAGATTGAGAGCTTCCTGTACATAAGAGTATCTAAAACTGACGTAAAGGAAAGTTTAGATGTTTTGGAATGCATGCTTTCTTGCCAAGAGTAACATAATGGATACATATTTTAAATAGTTACCTATAAGTTATGTATGGGTTGTAACAGTAAGCTACAGTTGGGGTTGGTACAGTAAAAAGCTTAAATTGTAAGGTAAAAGTAATGGATAAATGGTTGAAATAGTAAGCTTAAGGTATTGAGGCAGTTAGAACCTACATGTTTGAAAATTTAGCTAAATTTAATGGATAAACAGTTGAAAAATATAGCTGCGCTAAAGTACCAGCAATGGATAGTTTAAGTAGGTAAAACTAATGGATAAACAGTTGCAATTTTTAGCTAAAGTAATTCAGTTAAAGTTGTTACCTAAAGCTAAATGGCTGTAAGAGTTAGCCGCAAAGTATAGATACAAGGTTTAATGCTAAGCTAAAATGACTGGTTAAAAAGTTATTAAAAGTTATGTAAAAGTCCTGGTTAAACAGTAAAAATAGTACCAAAGCTAAAATGAATGGAAAACAGATAAAACAGTTAGCTAAAATAAAAGTAACGGTCCAAAAAGCCTTATTAGCTTAAATTAATGCTTAAACTAGTTAGCTAAGTTAGCAAATTAGCTAAAACACTTAGCCACAAACAACTGATAAAGACTTTGTAAGGACTCCTAAAATTATTTGATCAACAGTTGACATAGTTAGCTTAAAGTAACAGATTACTTAAATGGTTGGCTAACAGATTAAATAGCTAAAGGATACACGGTAGAAATTGCAATGTAATAAATAAAAAATTGAAATAATGAGATAAATTGATGACTGTTGTTGAGGCATTACTAAGTTGGGGATATGTCTGACTAAAAACCCCTGGCTTATCTTGTGAAGGGCTGTCGGAAGGCCATTGAAAGGCCACCAGAGAATAACAGGAGGTTCAATAAAAATAAAAACAAGTATTCCTGTTGTAATTCTTTTAAACTCCAAACAGCCTCAGAGAGCTGTTTACCTTCATCAGCATTTCCTCGTTCTCTGGGTTTTCACAGTCGTAGGGCTCCCTGCGCAGCTTCTCCACCTCCGCCACAAGGCTCCTGTAGCCCACGATCTGCAGCAGGCTGGCCTGAAGAGAGATGCCCAGCCTGGGGACACACGGGGAGAGGAGGGACTGATTGTTTGAGGCCATTCAGGTGCATTTATCCAGTTTACTGCTTTGATATACTGTCACAGTTTTTTGTTCTGAGCCGCTTAAGTAACATGTTATTTATTTACTGTCACATTTTCACAGCTCATCTAAGGATCCAAACTGTTGACAGTCTGTGAAAACCTCTAATTAACCAACAACACCCGCAACATAAGCGATAAAGGAGCTTATATGTGACATGAAATGCAGCTTCTCACTGTGGGTTGGTGTCAGGGTTGATCTTCTTCAAGGCCATGATCTCATCGATGGTTTTCTCCACTTTATCAGGATGGACGCTGAGGGCAGACTGAAGCAGCTACAGAGCACAAGAGCAGGAGTAAGGTGGAAAACAGGTAAACAGATAAGATTGAACAATACACCTTTATTATATTGGACAAATATTGAGCACACTTATGGATTTAGAGACCCGTACCTCATTTTTGGAGTACCTCAGAGATGATTCTGGAAGGAAATGGTTGCAAAGTGTAAGACAACTGCCTACAGTAACAATAATATACATTTGAACATGATACAGGGCCGATAACATTTATAATTGGATTTTAAAGTCTGAAAAAGTGTCCATGGTATCTCCTTATGACCCTTAACATGAATTATTGTAGATAGAAAAAGGATAAAAACCACAGGGTTTTACTAAAAGCCAGGGCAATAAATATTAATAACTAAAACTAAAACATGACCTTGATATGACTTGAAATAGTTGAGCCATCTTTCAGTGTAAAATGTGTTTTTTATTATAATTGGTTGACACATAAATCACCTAAATAAACTAAGAAACATACATTTAAAATCAAGTGTCAGGCAGCATGCAGGCAGTTTTAGGGCCTACCTATCTTGAGGGTCCTGCGGGCTCCGTGCTTGTTGTTGTAGCAGATTCGCTGCAGCTCGCAGCGCCCCGTAAACTTCCTGGCGACAAACTTGAGGCCGCGCCACAGTAATTTACAGTAGAGGAACACGAAGAACTGGGTCACCACTCTGGAGAGGAGAAGACGAGAAGGATTAGACCGACAGATGTTGTATAATCACTTCGACATTGAGCACTGATTCCCAATTTTTTGGTTCATGACCTTTTATAGACAAGCAAGGCCGACCCTTTACACAGGGTGCTTATTTCTTAAAGCTGTGAGCAGAAAGCAGTGATGTCCTTATCTCAGAGTTTCTCAGTTCATGTCTCGTTTATCATCTTGCCAATGCTGGATTTTATCTTTTGAGCCATTTGGAGGACAAGACCCCCAGGAGAGCATTTGCATAGACAGTCTGAGACCACGTCCACACAAAGCTGGTTCATTTTTTAATTAGTCTTTTTCTTCTTCAGGCTAAAATGTGCATGAGAAAAACTAAGTTTCCAACTTGGCAGAAAATATGGATATCCACATCATTATATTTTACAATTAAATGTATGCAGCATTCGAGTCCAAGATAAATTTCCCTACAGGGACAATAAAGTATATTCTGTCGTATAGTTAATCATTACATTTGTACAATTATAATGTTTATTTTATTAGCTTTCATAAACTTCATTCTGAACTTCATTTTTCCTTAACAAAAACTCATTTGAAATATATACGAGGTAAATTCTGGACCAAATTTCAGATTCAGGTTCAGACAACTTTATTTATCCCAAAGGGCAATTCAGTTTTTCCAGTCCACCCAGACCTTACACACATTCACAACAGCAGCATCAGGAGTATGTCAGAGACAGTAAATAAATGAATAGTCAGAGATGCAAGCTGGCACCGTCTTGTGGCCCCATGCCTGATGATTCACGAGGGCAGGAGAAAAATTTAAATTCACACAAGTTTAAAGTCAATATAAAACTATAATTGATAATGAAAATAATGGTTAGTTGCAGCCGTAATTGATTTCTTCAAATATTGCAAATAGCAACTACCTGCAAAAAAGTATGTTTTCTGGTCTCATTCTAAGTATATTTAAGGGGATTTTATAATGAAAATACCCTAATTTTGCAGAATAAAAGGGTAAATTGGCAAGAAAAATCAATACAGCTGTAAGACACAACATGAAGACATGAAACAAAAGGCATAACAGAGCTGTAGGGAAGAAGATCTAAAGGAATAAAAGTCATAAAACTGTTGTACTTTGTGTCTATCAGGTTAGACCTGCAGCAGATCAAAGTGAGCTATTTTTACATGTGACACTGAGAATAAAAATGAAGATGTGTGTCCTGGGAAATGCAAAGTGACCGGGAAACTGTGCAGACTGGTTGAATTCCAGCCTTCACTCTGCAAGACTCATGTTATTTTAATATTTCATGAGCCTTTATTGCTGAACATACAGGACAGAACATCGTTTGTGCAACATGCAAGAAATCTTGTGGATTTTTTCCTGGATAGATTCACAGGTTTAGGCCCCAGTGTGTTTTTGTATTCATCTATTATCCGAGCTAACGTTGGGAATGAAGAAAACACACGAGCACACCCTGCACTCTGAATAACCTACAAACCTTCCACTGTGTTTGTTTTCATGGAATAGAGTTTACAACCTTTTCATGCAGAAATAAATCCTCCTGATGCTGAGCGATCACAGCTTAACATCATCCCCAATGTCAACAAAAAAGAAGGTATAAGTAGCAGCCCGGGTGATTAATTCCTGCTTCTATAGGCCTGAGGATGAGACTGGCATGTTAAACAGCTCATATAGACACTCTGTCATTTTCTTAACCTTCAAGGAAGTGAGCACCAAGAGAGGGCGATGGAAGCAGGATTCAGGCTGCAGCCAGGCAGGTTTTACACAAAGAAAATGTGAAGGTGGCACTGAACCTGCAACCTCATTTTAAAGGGACATTCCACCAAATCTACAAATACAGTGTTACCTCTGCTTATTTCCTACACCAGAGAGATTATGTTTTCTGTGACGTTTCTATATTTGACTGTTTATCAGCAGGATCAGAGAAAATTTACTTGCCTGATTTTCATTGAACTTGGTGGATACGTGTGGCAAGAACCTTTTCAATTTCAGACTGTATAATGAGCAAGTTTGGACCAAATTCAATTCTCAAACCAGCAAGAATAACCAAACCGACTCACAAACAAGCAATTAAAAATGACACAGAAATTAGCCATAATAATATAAAGTGATTTACAAATGAACCAATTAATAGTTGAGCCGACTAATGATCATTAAATAACAGTAGATCCGACTCACAAATAAGTAAGAATGTATTCCAAAAGACCACACAGTTTTGGATACGATGCTAGTAGCCAGCTAAAATCTCTGCATGGCTCTTCACAGGCCATTGATTTGAATGGAAGTTAATGGCTTGCAGAAGTTAAATTAAGATCCTGCAGATTCTATCCATCCATCATCTATACCGCTTATCCTGTTCAGGGTCGAGGGGGCGCTGGAGCCTATCCCAGCTGTCATTGGACGAGAGGCGGGGTTACACCCTGGACTGATCATCCGTCAATCACAGGGCTGACACATAGAGACAGACAACCTTTCTCTGTCTTCAAGACAATCTTTCTTTCTCACCTACGGGCAATTCAAGAGTCACCAATCAACCTAACGAGCATGTCTTTGGACTGTGGGAGAAAGCCGGTGTACCTGGAAGGAAACCACACGTGCACAGAGAGAACAAGCACATAAAAAGGCCCCCTATGTCCAGATGGGATTCAAACTAGGAACCTTCTAGCTGCTAACCACTGCACTACCATGCAGGCTATTCATGATATAAAGTACAACAAATATATCCATCCATCATCTGTACAGCTTATCCTGTTCAGGGTCACAGGGGACTGGAGCCTATCTCAGCTATCATTGGGCGAGAGGTGGGGTTACACCCTGGACTGATCGCCAGCCAATCACAGGGCTGACAACAAATATTAATTAAAAGATTCCCCATTTAAAATGTTGACACTTCCGACAGGCACAACCACATCTAAAAAGAATTCTTATAGTTTTGTAAAATATATCCAGAGACAATCGTGGGTACGCTTGCAGGTTTGCGAATCACAGGAGAATGGACAACGGGCCTTGGATGAGGTCCATGCTCTCTGAGCGCACTTCTAGTTTAGTGTGTCTTTTGCAAGTTCTCCAACAGTGTGAAAATAAAACACCAAATCACAGTTCCCTTTAAATCCCCCTGAATCACCCTGATCAGCCAAAACAGTTAAAGTGGCTACATTAATCATTTTTACATCACTAAACTATTACCACGTTCATTTGATCACATTAGTGTAATTACTGTTAAGAGGCACAGCCATCTGTGAGAAAGAATTTGGCAGCATTTAGTGGGCTCAAACTGTTCAGTAAAAGTACATGAAGCTAAGTATCTTCTAGACAAAAGCTAAAAGGAAAAAAATGTCATCTTTAAAAAAGTGTTAAAGTAACAGATTTATTCGCTTAAGCAGAGGAGCAGGAAACACTGGGCTGCATGGGAAATGTGGTCTGAATTGTGAGAGGCACTTATCTATTTTGATTTCTTTTGTAAGTGGTGATATTTATTCATTCATACTCTTGGTTTATTTGCTTGTTAATATGTATCTCCTGTTGTAATTCTTCTGGTATTCTTTTAATGTCGTCTTAGTGCCTCTTTTATGTCTATTGCCTTATTGTTGTTAAAAGTGATACAGATGGACATGCCAATTTTTGTAAAATGATCAGTTATGAAGTTTGTAAATGTTAATTTACAACATTTAGATTCAGACAAAACCTTGAGTCATTATAAGTATAAATAACCAATAACAATGGTCTTTAAAAAAAGATATTGCCTCTATATATTGCCCTGTTGTAATAACGGCTCCAAAAATGACACACTAAGCGTTATGTAATATAATATGACTAACGTATGTTGTACAGAAATAGCCAGAAAGCAGCAGATTTATTAATAGAAACTCACGGGGGAGACCACTTGCTTTACATGTGCCCCATAATTAAAAGGCCTCTTTTCAAAGCGACCCACTCAAACCAATTGACACCTCAACACAGCCACTTACTGCCCACACTGTAACGCAATCGATAGGGAAGAGCTTCAATGGGAGAACTGGGAATACATAGTCAACGGTATTTTGAAGAATACAATACAGCACTATAAGTCGAAGATAAACACAGAAATAGACGCTTAGAACAGCAAGGGGTTTGATTTACAATTAATTCCTTCATGTTTTGACGAATAAAATGCAAACGTTGCCCTGCATTACTTGCATAAATCGAGAATTTTTACCTCAGAAAATGCTTCATCTTGGCTGTTGTCCTCCCTCACGTGTCTTCAGCGTTGTTTCAGTGCAATGATCACCTGCAGACAGATGAGACGATGTCAGGATGAGGCCGGTGAGCAGCTCAGGCCCCGCGGTTCCGGAGCTGTCCGCGGTGCTGAACAATTAACGCGGTATGCAGCGTCTTTATTCGGTGCAATAACAAAAAGACACACACGGTTGCCTATATTCTCAAGTCCTATGGCCGTTTATTTCACCTTTTACAGAGTCATAATCCTGTAAAATCGGGCTGTTAATGCTCGTTCGATTAGCACAAACAACCTGCATAATCCGTAGCAGAAGGCGAGGCATGCAATGTTTGCTGTACAGGCAACACAAGCAATACAATCGATAAAACCAAAGACGACATGTATTGCTCTTACCGGTTTTGTAATAATAAAGCAGAAACAAAGATGCAGCGTTTTGTCCTCTTCACTCGGCTCCAGTCGTCTGCTCTTCCTCCATGATAACAGTCACTGAGGCTGAGGAGGTACGTCTTAAAGCTACAGCGCAGCAATGCAGTGCAGAATACTAATCAATTCAACCATTTAAAGATCATTTGTCCCCCTCACTCCTCAGATAATGCTTTCAAACACCATTGGATACGATATATGGTTAGAACAATGTTTTATTATGGATAGAAGTGAATATTTGCACTCTTTTAGGGGGTTTCGTATCTGTAGTGGCTTAAAATGACAAACACATCACATAATTAGTGCCTTTATCAACACATTAAAATCATACTGCTTGTAAGCAGTGTGCAGGGCAGGGCTAAGAGTTTGTGGGCCTCAAAAATATACATTAAAAGGTCCTCCTATTTTTAGGTGCATTAACCTTTATGGCCACTTGGGGGCAGTGCAACAAACTGTAAACATAACATTTAGGTACAACTACATTAAAATGAACTTGTTCACTAAGAGATGACTGTTAATTTACCCAGCAAACACAATACACACATACATTAGAGTTCGAAAGTGGTGGAAATAAACAAAGTACAGCTCTTTAAACCAAATCCAATATCTAAGTTCTCCGTTTTGTTCTCTTTGGCGACACCTGTGACTGTCTGTAATTGCAGGACTGTGTAACCACTTACTAACTATAAAAGAAGATACAAACCTTGACATAAGTTGAAGAGCAATTCTGTCATTTAGCTGCAGGTATCCGGATCAACCACCTTTAAGTGATGGAATCGCATCCTTACCTTTGCTTGTGATTTTAAACCTTTGTGTTACCTCCTCTGGCAAAAGACCATGGCTTAACAAACAATGTCATCAATTAAAATCTTCACGATTATTTCTGTAAATTTAAGGGCAGCGCAAAAGGTAATAAAGACAGATTACCATGTTGCTTTATTAAGCTGTTATGCTGAACTATGGTGTCAAACAACTTAGAAATTATGTAGAACAATAGAGCATATAAAAATGTATTTAATATTAAAAAGGTAACAGTCTTGCTGCATGTTCACATGCTTTACATTTGGCAACACAAGGTAAACAAAACCATGTCATTTACAGTACGTTCTTTACCAGATGAAAATTGAAACAGCGTCAAAGGCAACCAAAGTGAAATACAACTTAGTGATTGGCCTGTGTCCATCTCAAAATGATGACACAATACAGCGATTTAAAAAAAAAAAGGCATAACTGATGTTTTGTAAAACATCAAATATATTAAAAATGAAATAAAAATCAGTTTAGGGACAATAAATAGCAGCCATATTGGTGCATAAGTGCAGTAACAGATGATATTTCATCACTGTTTGTAAAGAATTATCTTTAAAAACAACCTTACATAAAAGGAATGAAAAATGTCAATTTTAACTTTTAAATAATTAAAAGCAACTGCGATTCTTTGATTATGAAAATGCAAAACAGCAAAAAAATGAACTTCTGTAACAATATAATGAACTTCTCTTACAGCAGAAAGACCCTTATCTCTCTTCAGTGAGTCTCTGGTCACAGTGCAGCCACAGCTGTGACAGTCTCAGTCCTCTCAGTGTCTCTTTCTGCAGACAGCAGGCGGCTAGAGGAACCCTCAGCGATGCCATCAGAAGGATCTTCATCTTCACTGGAGCCGGACTCCGGTAAAGCAGAGTACGTGGGAACGGCGTTGAACATGATGAAGCCCACAGTGATGACGACGAACGAGATGATGTACAGGGTTGAAAACTGAAGAACAGACACAAGAGAGAGATGTTACCACACTTCCCACGCCAAAAAAAACATAACATTCCTGTATTTTTAAGGACTTATTAAGTTGCTCGAAGAGGTTCATATTGGAATTATTCAAAATGGACAAAGTGGTTAAAAAGATCTGAACTGTGAAGACATTTTTGTGAGTATAAATACTCACTGTGTAGTGGAAGAGGAAGATGCCACAGAAGAGGCTGAAGAGGTCAGCTGTGAGCAGGGAGAGGTTGACCGCAGTAGCGCTGGTCATCTTCACCACCACAGGCATGAAGCTGTACAGAGCGTACATACACAGCGCGTAGACTGCAAACAGCATCGCTGACGAACAAGAAGAAGTTTAGTGGAATTCAGCAGTTCTGTTACACAACTATCATCATATCTCAAATTATTCTGGAATTTGACAAGACAGAGCGTTAACTTACAAATTTTGAAGTCCCACTTTATTGCTGCTACCGCACGAATTTCAAGAGCAGCTCTGCAAAGGAAAGTTATCATGGTGAGGAAACACTTTTTTATGCTTTAACACTTAATTTACATGAAAAACACAAACAAACGTAATGTGTCATTAATTCCTGGGTATATTTTGTAGTATGTTAGTAAATATGACAGTGTCTTATTAATCTAAAGTATTGCACATTAGATTTTGTCGACAGCATCCACACCAGAAGAAGTTCAAGATAAGTTTTGCTGTAAAACTAAATATGGGAACTTGTAAAAACTTATATTGCACCGCTGCAGAAGACTAAAATAGCTGGGCATGGTTATGTCTACGATATCTGAAAAAATTATGAAATCGCTTCAAAAAGGGTATGTCTTATGCATTATGCCAAACAAAGACGATATCTTTAATGTTATTATAATAAAGGAGCAATTCTTCCCTTGAAAAAGCCGCTGTCAGTCAAAGCTGGTGTTCTCTTTAATCGATAGAAGCAATAATATTTGAAATTGCCGCAATGGCTGTGGAGAAAGTTGTACAAACAGCTCGTGGTTTTGTCATTCTACATTCCTACAACACCCAGCATGCATTGTGCCCCTCCCTCTGAAAGGAAAGGCCCAGTGAAAGATGCTGGAGTGAAATACTACTGTTTCTCTGCAGGCAATGGCTCAGAGCGGTACAGAATCCGAAATACGACGAGAATATACCGGTGGATCGTCTAAAAAATCTTCGGGTCTGCTGTCTACATTTCAAACCTGACGATTCTGAACGAGACATGACATCGGAGGCGGGCGTCCTACATTGAGGAAATGTAGTTTAGCAAGCTCCCTGGCCTATCCGCCTCTCCAATGGGCCCTGGAAAACCTCCGCCAGATGATGCGTTTTACGTAGTCTGGCGGAGGTTTTCCAGGGCCCATTGGAGAAGCGGATTGCGTCCTCCAAAGGCACAGAGCGAAATTGCACTTTTTTTCTACCATAAAGGCATTAGCTCCCAATGATAGCATGATGGGACTGAGGTTGAAAATCAGGGAACTGTCCCTTTAATTATTATGCCGTCTTACTATGCTTTCCACATCTTTATAACTCATGTCTCCTGAAGGTCTCCAGTGTAATCCAGAGAGCTTTGTTTCCATGGTTAACACTTACATTGTACTTTGTTGTCATGGATCAGATTATATGAGGGACTGAAACATTAACTCACAGCTGTATGCCACTGATGAGGGTCCCAAACAGCCCCATCATGCCCAGGAACTCGATGCGGCTCAGGTTCTTCACTGTGTACTCCTGGCACACGTTGGATACAGCGTATAGGACAGCGCTGAGGAGGACCAACCCGTCTCCCAGCACTACATCACTACCTGCACAGAGAACAAGGTCAGTTATACAGTAGGTATGCATTTTATAGGTTAAATATATAAGGAATTCATTTAGAAACTTTTGAGCAAGAGGCCAAATGTTTTGGGAAGGGAGGAAAAGTAAAAGTTGGTTCCTTGTCCTTACTTGAGCCCTGGTCTCTTCCAGCCAGGATGTCGGCTCCCACCATGGCACCCACCCCCACCAAACACACAACCACAGCTAAGAAGTGGACCAGCCTGTAGCGAGTCTTCAGGAAGAACCAGGACAGCAGCATCAGCACCGGGATCACAAAGCAGTCCAGCAGCTGAAACACACAGGAAACAAATTAATGATTATTCATCTCATTATTTTAACAGTTCTACCCTCGAACCTGATTCTGTTGTCTCTCACCTGTATACTCGTCAGAGTGGTGAACTGGTAGGCCTTCACAACCGTATAGTTTGCCTCCACATCCACAAGACCCATCACCAGATATTTCCACCACTTCGTTTTTAAAATCTGTATGATGTTCCTGTCACCTGTAGAAACAAATTAGGTTTACTTCTGCGTGAGCAACAGAAACTAAGTTCTGTTTTTGACATGACATTTAAAATTACACACTGAGCTACAACTCGAAAGAGCTGCTGCTGTCTTGTTTCGGTAAAGGGGTGCAATCTTAAATAGGGGAGACAAGTTCTGGGGAAACAAAGTTCCTCTTCTGCACAGCCAGTATTTGCATTTAAATATGTGTTCTTTTAGCTCAAAAACAACAACAAAAATTCCTGAAGCAACTGATTAAACATGAATTTGAAAGAGAGTCCAGGTATCCTGACCTTGACGTGTACAGAGGATGGTGGTATAGACGATCAGCAGCATGGCGTAGTTGAGGAAGCTCTGCAGCATGGGCGTCTCCACCCCGGCATCGGCCAGGTACTGACAGCTCACTGCTGTCCCACAGATCAGCAGGGACAACACCTGCCCCATCACAATGGTCTTCAGCAGACGCCTGGGGAGTCAACAAGAACATTTTGCGTCAAATACACAGGCTGGAAACGTATATAATATTGTGCAATCCAACTCAACAGATCCCTTTTGACTTGTCAGACTCATAAAGGTGCTGCAGGGGAAGACGGAGCTGAGCCCAAAGGCAAAGCTCTCGTTTTACAAGTTCATCTACATTCCAGTGTTCATCTGTGATCATAACGCGCTCTTTGTAATGACTCAAAGGATTCACAAATGCAGACAGTTAAAAGGAGATTCCTATTTGAGCTTTAAGTAGACCAAGGTTGTTTGAGCATCTGATCAGTGTGTGTTCTTCCAGCCTGGTCCGACTGACACAGCTTACAGCAACTATTTTAACCTTTAATGCATTTTGATTGTAGACTGGCAAGACTAGACTTGTAGTCTAGACAAATTAATACCTCTTTCATTGCCACTCTCCTCTGAATGATGTTACAGTGTTACAATTTCATTTAGTAGACGCAACACAAGCAACAATCAAGACAGGAGGGAATGAAGTCACTAAGTGCCAACAAACAGCTTCAAGTGCGATCGGACACTGGTGACAACAAGCAGTGCACAGGGTGTAAAGAAGTACTTTTTTTATACATATCATCATCAACAAAGTCAATATCTTCATCATCATCGTCATCATCATCATCATGAATATCCTAATCGACTTCAACAATATCCTCAATGTCATCATCATCAATAGCATCAACATCATTAAGGTCAGAGGTGTTCATAAAGAGCTGGGTCTTTAGCTCCTTCTTAAAGGTGAAAGGGACTCTGCAGACCGAATGGAGTTTGGTAGCTCGTTCCACCACCTGGGGACTACTGAGGAGAAGAGTCTAGTTAGAGACTTAGTGTGATAGGAGTACCAGCTGTCTTTCATTGGCGAAGCGTAGTGGGCGGGAGGAGTGGAGACCTGGATGAGGGCGTTCAGGTAGGCAGGAGCTGTTATTGTTGCTGTTTTGTAAGCGAGCAACAGGGTTATGAATTTGATGCGAGCGGCAGCTGGGAGGCAGTGGGGGGAAATGAAGAGTGACGTGTGCCATTTTGGGTTGATTGAAAACCAGTCGCGCTGCTGCATTCTGGATCATCTGCAGAGGTTTGAATGTGCATGCAGGAAGGCCTGCCAGTTGAGAGTTGCAGTAGTCAATGTTTGATATCACGAGAGCCTGTACCAGCAGCTGTGTTGCATGCTCTGAAAGGTAGGGTCTGATCTTCCTGATGTTGTACAGGGCAAATGGACATAACAGAGCAATCTAGGCCACGTGAACACAACCAAAACTACTGATTGTTGTGGTCAAAAGTGTCCTGTAACCACACCCGCAGAGTGATGTCACAGAGCACTAATACTCATAATAATGAGCGTGTTGGCGCGGGTTTTTCAGACCCGGGAAGACCCGCTTATAGATGCCGATTGTCTCGTTTCCCATTGACGGTGGAGTATACCCCTGTCGGTCTCTTTTCTGCTGCGACACCGTCTGACGTCACAGAGGCTCCAGAAACAGAGGTGAACAACAAACCTCCCCTGGGATCAGAAGAAGCTCTCTCACCTCGCTCTCTTGCTAGTGTTGCTGCATCTTGCATGAAAAAGAAAAATTCGCCGTTGCATGTTGTTCTTCTGTATTTATGCGACGGCGGCCAGAACTTGCGCGTCATAGAACTGCACCGGAAAGGGTGTGTTCCTATCATTGTCGATCGGAGCCGAGGCAATAATTACCCGGGTCTACCGCAGAGTCATTTGACCCGGGTCTGAATGCCGATTGTAACCTTTCCCACTAAGCAAAAAAGCTGGGTGTTAGTGGGTTTTTTGACCAGTGGGAAAGGGGCTTTACACATCCTTTAGTACACTTCTATTTCACAAAATTTTCAGAGGGCTTTAAGCTGCTCTTTAAGACTCTATCTGACACATATTTTGAGAAATGGGGATAAAAAACAAACTACATACACACATTTGAACATGAGGAAGGCTAGAATCAAGTTGCTGCTAAGTTGTTTAAGACAGAACAGCTTTTCAGTGTCTCTGGATATATGATTTTGTTTTCATTTGTTTGTTAATTTCTGTTCTTTTGCGATCTATTTACTATTTTACAGTTGGAAGTAGGGTCTAATCTTTAAAAACAAACATGGTGTGTAGAAAGCAAAACATAATGAAATACATGGCGTGTGTGTGGGTAACTCAATCCTCTGCTGAAGACCTTTTTCTCAGAAGACATTTCAACTTAAGGGAAAACTGCGGGTTATAATAATAACATTAACAATGGCTCTGTTCTATCCCAGTGTCAGAGTAAGCCAGGACCCTGAAACTTAAGCAGCTAACTGGAATTCGGCCATGATAAATTTCATTATTTACACACGTGCTTTTACTAATCTGATAAGAAAACAAGTGCCTTCTGTAAAATGGTTAACAAGAGCACATGGACTTGTCTTTAACTTGAATGCCTGATACAGTGCTGCTTACCATGTGAACACGTCCCTCAGGTTGTAATTGTATAAACCACATGCCACCCTACATTTCCCACACTGTCTCTCCTCTTCAGGCCCCTCCATGTCTTTGACGGCTAAACCTGGGGAGAAAGAAAGAGAGAAAAAAGAATTAGTGTCTTTAACGCTTAATGTCAAGGAGAATAAGGCACCAAATCTGCACAGGAATGTGATGTATCTCATGTGGCTGTGACCATAAATCTGCCTGATAGTTTCTCCAATCTATTTTGTATTGTCAAAATAATGGTTCAACATATTTTTGACCTAATATTTAACCTTGTTTCTAAATTCTAAAGCATACCTAGTGAGACTTCAAATTAACTTGCTTGCGAAAGGTCATTTGATCCAGTCGGCACAGGCTACAGCACTGTAGCTCTTAAGTTAACACACTTAAAGAATAGGTTTACATTAGAGGCGTTGGCGCTTTTAGGGTGAGCAGGTGAGCACGTTTTGTACACGTTTAACTATATTCAGCCATAGTTAGGACATTTAATTGAATAATAATTAATACCGGATTCTAAAGCAGTCCTGTATTATACATAATCCGCGTTTAGTTATGTTTAGGTTAACGGAATGGAGTAGTAAGAAGGACAGCAATATTAAATTGTCATTTTTCTCAATGCAGTTTGGTCTACGCGCGAGTGACAGTGTCATTCATCAGGGCTTCCTCAAAATACAAATGGCTGTGTAACACAGTGACGGAAGTAGAAGCTCTATTCTTAGAAATTGTAAATAATGTATGTGTACGTACGTTTTCTTCTTCAGTCATGGCAGGTATGGGAAATTCTCCTTCAACGATGAATTTTCATGTTGTCAAAACCCCACCATCCACGCGGGGCAACTTCTCACCCTGAGTGAGTCAATCTAACTTCGTGCTGTTTAGGACCGCCCTCTGTGCTGTGATTGGTCAAGGAAGAAACTAATGTGACGTCCGCACCGTGCAGTCAAGCTTGGTCTGGTGCTGATGAGAATCAAAAACGATTTTAACTCGCTTATAAGATTGAGGATAAACAAATTTAGAATACTCAAACTCAATGGTAAAGGAAGTGCTCATAATCCTTCCTTTCTAAGCAAGTGCTAACACTGCATTGTCAAAATAGGATGAGTAAAGTTATTTACAAAAAAGTTGGAAATACAAACAAACAATTGTACTCAACGTCTTTAAAGATTTTCACCTGTGACAATATTTTTTTGAAAGGAAGACAACGTTAAAGCCCTCAGTCTAGTCACATGAGCAACTCCTGTCTCACACATTCCCTCCCCCTCCCAACCCTGCCCCCCTCTTTGGCCCTTTGCCCACTTTTTTAAGCGTCTTCCACCTCGATGCAGTGGCAGGAGTTAGATCTCTTTGTTAAAAGGTAACTTCACCCCCAACTCACAGTCTAAGTACTTCCTTCACCACCAACCTTGACTGAATCTTCATGTAACTTTTCCACCCATTTCCCTCCACCAGATGTCTGTGTCTAGCTCCACTGTCCCCCTTGTTGTCATTGTATGAAGGTAAAAATAATATCTTGATTGCATGAGGAAACATTTGACCGAGATATTCAGCCAGAGAAAGAATGTAAACAAACTCCACACTGATTGTAAGAAACAAAAACTGTCCTTGAAGCCCTGCAGAGATTTTGTCCTTGTCTCCAATTGTACTCCCAATGTAACAAGAAAATAACACTTTATTTGTGTGTTGTAAACCAAGGGTGTCAACTCTTTTCATTCTGCAATTAATGTAGGGGTGTAATTAGTTGCTATCCCCGCTTCACCAAAAGGAATCATTCAACACTAAAGTTGTTCTAATTCAGAGATATCTTTCTAAAACATGTTGAATTTTTGTTAGGAAGACTAAAATACTTCCCTGCATATATAAAGAGCAGGCAGGGTTGTGTCACACATGACACCTGAGTGGATCTTGTGTGCGAGCCACAAAATGTAATGACAAAGTCAGACACAAGGTAGGAGTTAAAATACATTTTAATTAAAAAACTAAAGAATACACAAAACATTATATCTTATCTGACCTCCCGACCCTTCCTTACTGCTATTCAAAGTTGTGCTCAGATGTTGGAGGTTGACTTTACACTTCAAAATCAGTATTATTGTTTCAAACCCCTCAAACAGTCCAGAAACATATCTTGTAATATGTTGATTAAAAACTTCAAAAGAACTTTTAAAACATTGAATATGTTGTAAATATAACACATGATGATGATTTGATTAAAATAAGTATGATGAAGTTTGCAAAAACTATTTTTATGTGGTGATTCATTGTTGGCTTGAATAAATCAGATTCCTTTATGACTCGTACCAAACTTATTATGTCAATGGAAAAATGTATTAGTCTTAGAGAAAGAAGTATTCTACACAGGATCAGATTATCAGAAAATAAAAGAAGGAAGAAAACTGAACAACTTCTTAAATCTCTTTATTTCATGTGTTTTTAAAGCTCCTGTGAGGAACTTTTGGTTTGTGTTGACTTTAGCGCCCCCTGTGGACAAAGTCATAAAGTCCTATGTATCGCTCACTTTAAATTTTTGCCCTGGAAAATGTAAACAAAGGCAGCGTGCAGTTCCTCCTGCCAGCAGTTTCAGGCATTAAAAATAACTATGGAAATAATGGCTCTTGTCGCTTATGATCTTTTTTGCTGTTGTAGGCCATATAGAGTAATCAGAATTAATTTCAGTCTGTTTCATAACGAGTAAAAAAAACCTTTAAAGTCGAGGTGAAATGTAAAATGTAATTTTAATCCTTTTAGACCACATCCCCGGCAATATTGTGCATCTATTTGACAATATAGGCAACAACAAAAAAACAGAAAATCCATTCCTTTGTATTCTTATATCAAAATCTGATCATTTTTTTCTTCCGGTAAAGCTAAATTTCACGCGTGCTTACGTAAGTTAGCACCAAACAATTTCAACCAATCAATCTGCAACATTTAGCCGCAGAGCACCAAGAACGCTCGGTCAGCTAGCTAGCTACTGCGCTGTGGAGAACGTCTGTCTACGCCCACTTCTCAACGATCAAATCAAATCCCTCTAATGATATGTTCCGACTGCACGTCCTGTTTCACTTGGAAATACGTAACGATATGGAAGCTAGACACTTGACTTTAAATAAAACATGATATAGCCGTATTCTCATGCTCAGAATGACTTGTTCCAAGATTACAATGTGGATAAACTTTATATACAACATGCACATACATCATATTGGTATGATCCATGATCCAGGATATGTTTTAACAATGAAAGTTACAACATAGCAGTTTGACTGGGTCTGGCATGTGATGCGTCTGGGACCACAGTAGGGCCACAGTGGTTTTCTGTTGCTGGCGTTCCTGTTGTCTCTGCACTTATTTCAGCTTTTTGCCACTTAGTTAAGAGTAGCTTGAGTTTGCCGTTTATTGTACACGTTGTTGTTTGTTTGCTGGATATTGAGAACCCTGTTTGAAAACATAAAAAACAAATACTGAAGTAAAAATGATGAACACATCACATCATTTTTGTTGTGCACATTTGGAAACAGAATACTGACCATGCTTCACAGATGTTTCTGATTTCTTCTGTGAGCATTCAAGGCTGCTTCGTTGGGGGATTTCGTCAAATAAATGGATCTCCTCTAGAGAAATCAAGATTTATAGGAATATTTGAAATCAGTATAAAGAGTCAATGTCAATTTTTTGAGACAAATCCAAGACTATGGATCTAAAACAAGCACTGTAGCATTATTACCTAAGAAATATGCTCTTTTTCTGGATCCACTGCTGGAATTTTCCCGCTCCGGAGACTCCACCCAATTCAAACCTGTTTAAAAAATTAAAAAGAAAAATTTGATTATAAAGGCAACACTCTAATAAAATTTGGAAATTCAATTTACAATGAAGTTGTGTTCATACTTACAGCAAACAAGAGCCATTTCCACAGAGTTGTGTTCAGTGTTCTTCACACAGGGGTCTCAAGGGTTCTGGTTGGTATTGATGTGACTTGGTATATATTGACCACACCTACTGACCATTTGGTCTCCCACAAACGTCCCTCTTCCCACCCCTGATCTGCTGACGACCCAACACCTACCTGTAGACTATCACCTTTAGTTTGAATCAAAATGGCTTTTTATTTCCACAAATGGTGGCTTTACAAAACGAAGATCTAACAATAGAAGCGGGGAAGGTGGAAACTTTATTTCCCTCTTAACACTTCTTGTTAGAGAACAGGGGATAACACCTCTCTATTCAGGTGATGCTAATCACACGTCACCATGCAAAATATGTGGCATACACTCAAACACCCACTCTTTTTCAATGCAAATTACAACACTGACGTACTTGACAGAAAGAAGGGGGTAAACTCTATAAAGCCATGACTACAATATAAATTATTTCCATCTACATTTCCTTATTTCTGTATGTTTTTATACTGGAAAATCCAACTACATATAAAACAACATATATATATATATGTATTTTGATGTATACACACTGTTTACTATACATGGATACTTGACAGCTAGAATACTGCTGTTTACTAGCTTGGTAGGTTTTTTTTTTCTTATTCTATGTTCCACTTTGAACAAGAATACCATTTTGAACCAAAACACAGCGCCAAATTCCTTGTATGTGTAAACCAACTTAATAAACCCGATTCTGATTCTGATTTTCTTATTTCAATTTTAGTTTGATGTAACATTTACATTTTATTAACAGTTTGAACAAAAAAATAATTGTTGTGCCTTTCCCGGTGTAGGTTCTGTAAATATTATTTTGTCTTATCTTTATTTATTGAAATACACAAATGTAAAACTGAAAAGGTGATGACAGTTAGGCCCTTTATCAAAACCGTATATTCAGTAAACTACGATCGTCAACTTATTTGATAAAATAGGAGCAAGAAAATAGGTTTAAACGTTAAATAATATAATGTCTTTAAAAATCCATCTTTTGTTGATAAATGACGTCTCACAGTTCACAATTAACTCAAATACTGCTTAGAAAGAGCCTATAGTATGATACGGTTAATCTTCATCCCTTCGTGTAAATCACGCGAGATTTTACGAGAGGATAAGTTGAGGGAACATGGCGACGTCTAATTTGCTAAAGGTAGGATCCCCTCCAATTCAATTATTTGTATTTAACGCTCGCTTAAGTACCTGTCACCTGCGTTGTGTGTTGTTGGCGTTTAGCTTTAACCTTTACGAACAGCACACAACACCTAAATGTGACTGTGCTGTCAGTGTTGACTTTATATGTGAGCAGTTAAGTTACATCTGGCTAACATTAGCTACTTATCAGTGATTTAGCTGGCTAAATAGAATAGCTACAAGACAGCTAGATATGAAGGTAAACGGCAGAAAAGAGTGGAGCCGGGAACACACAGAGACGGATAACGGGTGGTGGTCATATCGTTTGCTGTAACTGCGCGTAAATATCACTATTATTTGAGTGTGCGCTATCTACAAATCTTATATCATCTGTCATTCCAGTGGCACAGGGATCTGCAGCTGACCAGCCCATTAAAACACATGCTAAAGGCTGCCAAGAGCAACTGTCGTAGTAGTTTCTGTGTGAACGTTAATCCTGAACTGCTATCACGCTAGCTAAGCTTAGCAGCACAGAAACCTATAGCACTGTGTCATTATGTCTTTATGTAATCTAAAATCATAACGTCAAGCTGAGAGACACAGGTGGTGGCATAGCTAGGAGACACTAGACAGGAGCTTTATACCAGATAGAGAAAAATAGGATTGCAGTCAAAACACGAGAGTGTTGCATGGAAATAAAAGTAACTGCATGTACAGTATGTGCAGACAAGCAGTGCCAAACATGCATGTAATCTAATCTGCACTATAAGATAGCCTCAGTGCATTGATTGCTATCCCAACTGTGATTCTGTTCTCTCTGACAACATGACAGCCACACTAACTATGCCACCTTTACATGATTCAATAATCACATATACATGAAACTACAGCCTGTTTACTGTCAATACCTTAAACTAGGGCTGGGCGATATGGCCAAAATCCTATATCACGATATAGGATTTTTCACAATATAGGATTTGGCCCATTATCTTGAGATTACAAAGCTTGTTTTCTCTGATAATCTAAGCAATCTTTAAAAACAGAACAACAGGCTGGTCACTGTGGTATTACAGACCAGGACATGCTGCCATTGCCCATACGAATGAGGTACTTTAAGCCTGTTTCTATGTTTGTTTTGTGCTTTTGTGCTCGTGGGGATACCAGTTATGATCATCTGACATTATGGTAGTGCCGCGTCGTTATCTCCTGATAACCGTGGAAAATAGGTCGAGATCTCGAGAAAATTACCAGAAATTACTCGTTATCGCAGGAAAACAGAGTTAATAAAATGTATGGATGCATGTCCGCGTAGGGCTTCTGTATTTTTCATTTCATGATATATCATGTTTTCTGGTAATTTAGCAAATAATTATTCTATTTTTGGATAATCCTGTGTGAATTAAATACTTACTAAGTACTGAGTTTCCGTTTTCACTTGGGCTGAGCCTGTGTCCTTTTCTGCACATTAATGTCCATGTTAATAAACAGTGCCTCCCTCTATGGTTTGCTCCAGGTTCACTCCCACGTGCAAGGATTAGAACGTAAAGCGTTGTCAAAGTGACGGAAAGCAGTTCAGCCACTGATTTTGTGACATCACGATAGAGACGATATAGAAAATCACATACGACAGACATTTTCATATTGTTTTAATGATATATATTTTCATATTGCCCAGCCCTAATCCCAACTGTGATTCTGTTCTCTCTGTTACAAAATGACAGCTGCACTCAGTATGCCACTTTAACATGATTTTAATCATATTTAACTGAAACTACAGCCTGTTGACTGTCAAAACCTTAAATCCCTAAATTCACCTACACATCCGAAACCTTAAAGAGGAACTTCAACATCTTGGCAATAACAGGTCTGTTTACTAGCCTGTGAAGACATGTTGTACTTTAATGCTTCCTGCGGGGTTTGTCAAGTCTTTAGAGTGTAACCCCTGATCATCTAAATAAGCTTTATTGGCCAAGCCTGTGCACACATACTATACATTTTGCCTTTTTTTTAAAGTTGCTTTTCATGTAGTTATAAACAGAAGAAATCACAGGAAGATAGGCATACAGCAAAAAAGGACAACAAATCTTAACAAAGTGAGGTAAACTACAAGTCGGGAAAAATGGGTGTTTATAAAAATAAAAAACCCAACAATGAGTTGGCCTGCAGGGGAAAGAAATATAGCTACAGCTGACAATTTTCATGGTTCTTAGGCCAGGGCACATACGTACTTGATTTTAATGCTGTTCTGATTGTGAAACTATGAAATCTATGAATACATTTTATTCTATACAAATAATGTAAAACAGGGATGTGGTCAGCATTATAACAACTTTGGTAAGGAAACAACAACAAAGTCTATATTTATCTTATATACTGTTAATTAAGTTCTGTTCACATTGTACATATCATAGCTGCTTTACAATTTGAAAAATGCAAAATAACACTGTTAGGGTGATTCCAGAAAGTTTTTGTCATTGTTAAATGAATCAAAAATGATTTTAATGATGTTTAAAGAAGAGTATGAAAGTGTCGCTTTCCACAGAATGCATATAACCCTAATATTGAGTTTTGCTTTAAATGTGTTAATGCTTAAAGCTGTGCCTTGGCAAAACAAACAAACCCAAACAGTTTCATGTTCATCATGTAGTTCACTTCCTTCCTGTCTGTTTGCAGAACAAAGGCTCCCTTCAGTTTGAGGATAAATGGGACCTGATGCGTCCCATAGTACTGAAGCTGCTACGGCAGGAGTCCGTCACCAAACAACAGTGGTTTGACCTTTTCTCGTAAGTCTACTGTAATGCATCTGCTTTCAGACACTGATGCTTAATGCAAACATTTCAAGTTATTTTTTAATATACATATATAATTAATCCAACCATGTTGGTCCTCGTTCCACAGAGATGTCCACGCTGTATGTCTGTGGGATGACAAAGGTCCCGCTAAGATCCACCAGGCCCTCAAAGAGGATATCCTAGATTTCATCAAACAAGCACAAGCAGTAAGACCAAGAGCATGATGGGATTTATGTGGCAGCATCTTAAAAATGAGGCTTTTGAAATTGTGAAATTGTGTGCTTTTGGATTATCAGATAGATCTAATGGATAGGTTATCTGACTCATTAGAACTATTAGAAACTTGACCAAGCAATTTTTTTGGACAATTTTACTTATCTTATCTTACAACTTATTTACCTTATCGTTGCAGCTTGACGTTCAAAAATAACTTATTGTTACTGATATTGTTGCTTTTTATTACAGTGGCTAATCTTCTAATTGTCTTCTTCATAATCTATTCTTCTTGCTTCATATCTGTCAATGTGTCAGTTACATTCTGCAGCTGTCAATCATCCTCGTCTTGTGTTTCTTTCTTAAGCGGGTGTTGAGTCATCAGGATGACACGGCGTTGCTGAAGGCCTACATCGTGGAGTGGAGGAAGTTCTTCACACAGTGTGACATCTTACCCAAACCGTTCTGTCAGCTGGAGATCACTCTGATGGGAAAACAAGGGAGCAACAAGAAGTCCAACGTGGAGGACAGCATCGTCCGCAAGGTGAGGAGGAGTAACTATTGCCCCTTTTACACTGCCAGAACAAGGCGGGATAATAACGCCTCTGCATCTGCATTGGAGGTAATAACGATGTCCCCTTGAGGAAATTTGTCTTTGACTCCAATGTTGCGCACACCTCGCTTCCATTTCAGTAGGATCAATACATTATAAACAATAGAAACCAACGCAATCCGCATGTAAACAAGAGTACATGCCTGTGAAAAGACCACAAACATGTATTGCACGTTACCCATATTGCACAGATCCACATAAAAGAAGGTCTTAAGAGAAAAATATAAGAATATAGGAACACTATGATGCTATTGCACAATCCACAATCCATTAAAATTTTGATCCACATGGGCACAAATACATTTTTAAAACAGTGTAGTTTGAATTTGGGGACTCTATCGTCTGCTGGATGGTAAAAGTTCATATTCAGATGTGAGACGGGTCAGACAGAACTCTCTGGGCCTGCCTGAGAACAGCGCTGTGTGTGTGTATTTGTAGCACGCGCTGTTTGTTTACACCTCGCACACGTTTTGCTTTTGCAACACCTGAACGCTGTGAACACACACTGGGGCAGCTTTATGCTGGCGCTGCTTGGTCCAATGTCCAATGTAAAATGGCAAAGGTGGCACGACGGTGGAGCTGTGTTACAGCGTTTAGGCGGAACCGCAGTGTAAAAAGAGCTAATGATTAAAGCCAAATAAGGATGTAGTGCATGAGCTCTGTCCTTATACTGTGAGTAATTCTGATTGTGTCTCTGTTCTGACTGTGTTGACTCCAGTTGATGCTGGACACGTGGAACGAGTCCATCTTCTCCAACATTAAAAACAGGCTACAGGATAGCGCCATGAAGCTGGTCCATGCTGAGAGGCTGGGAGAGGCCTTTGACTCCCAGCTGGTCATTGGAGTGAGAGAGTCCTACGGTGAGAAAGACAGTAACACAGGTTGTTGTTCCAGTTTCCCCGCTCCACAGGCTTAACAGAGTCCTACAGGAATGAGTCCCAAAACCCCAGAAATGAGTGATGAGGTTTTTCAAATTGTTTTTTGTTAAGATGCCTGAGAAGGCTTAATCTCCCCCAAAAAGGATAGGGATTTCTCTTTGTATTCCAGGACACACAAACATGTGAAGAGTTTGTGTGTGCAGAATCCCCACTGGGTTCAATGCTCTGCCTTCCTAGAAAAAAATCTTAAATTATGCTTTGATTTTTAACTGTAATCTGTTTCGTGGAAAGCCACAAGGAGTTTTCCTTGTAGGGCGTGGTACAAAAATACAAAACAAAAACAAGGACCCACTCATTAAAACGTAGCTCCGCTGTGAGGGACTAGAGGTCAAATATTCCACAGGGTACCTTTAGGCAAATTACTGTGAATCAATTTGATGCAGCTGCCTCAGCCCTGTGTTTGTGATGTCTGAATTTGTTTTATTTGCTGAGGTCTCCTAAACGAGATTAATTATTTGCTTACATTGATGACGTGTTTTTTATTTTTCTGACCAGTGAACCTGTGCTCCAACCCTGACGATAAGCTGCAGATCTACAGAGACAACTTTGAGAAGGCATACATGGATTCTACTGAGAGGTTCTACAGAACACAGGCACCCGCCTACCTGCAGCAAAATGGCGTCCAAAACTACATGAAATATGTGAGAATGATTCATGGATTTATTTAAGACCCTAAAGACAGTAATGGGGGCGTGGGTTTAGCTCAGTTGGTACAGCAGGCGCCCCATGTACAGAGGCTTCAGTCCTCGACGCACTGATTGCAGGTCCAACTCCCGGTCTGCTGATCATTCGATGTCATCCCCTACTCTCTACCCCCCACGTTTCCTGTCTCGCTTCAGCTGTCCTATCGAATAAAAGCAAAAAGCCCCAAAAATCCAAAACAGTAATGGGAGCCAAGATGAAACGACAAGTTTTTTCAAACATTTGGGTATTTTTTTGTGTTATTATATCACAAGAAACAAGAAATCAGCCTAACCTAATAAACATAAACAAATGTCAGTATCCCTAATTTTTAGCATCCATTAATGCATGCACTTTGACGGGGAATAGAAATGACGAGGTGTTGATTTTGGCCAGTAGGATCACATACAATTTTTCCAACAGTGCTTTACAAGATTTAGCAATTTTTGTTGGCAGTAGGACACAGCTGTCTACGTAACAAGTGTTGCATAGTTGCCCTGGCCGAGGTCTGTTAGCAGGTGCATGAAATAGTGCATCTGTAAAAAGCAAAAAACATGGGTGCCTTTCCCCTTTTGCGCTAAGCATGGCAACGGTATCTTAAAACTTGTTTTTACCAGTTTTATAGCAATGATGTGTTGTGCTCAAACCTTCTAATAAGCTCAAAGAAAGTATAACAGGAGTTTACAAACAGGAGTTGGTTCCACTCACGACCAATCGGGAGTTTCTTTTTGCAGCTCTTATTCCACTCAATCTGATGTTCTCTTGGTAACAAAGAAAATAGCTGCTGTTGTAAAGTTGCCTGTTACAACACAATAAAGATGCTTGATTCTTCTATTGAGCCTGCTATTACCAGTTTTGATGACATTGGCCTTAATCCAACTGATATATCAAAAGAGAGAACAAGCAGATGAACAGAATGGTCCTCTGCTCTCGCTGACCTCTTCACACCCTCGAAACTGAAGCTCTGTGTCTTTTAAAACAGCGTGGGCCAGAAATGTTTGGCCTCTGTCACAGCGTAGTGTGTCAGCGTAGATCAAGCTTGTATCTTCAAGGGGAGCTCGGCCCCTCTCGAGACGTTTTCTGGAGTTAAAACCTTTAAAAGAACTTTAAAGACAGAATATTATATTAGTTTGGAAAATCTTCCATTCCGTTCTTTGAGGAGCGGGTTGAATGTTTGCATCAGTTTCATGCACATTTTTATGGGTCCAAGCACTGTGTTTTTGTCTTTGGGACACATATCCCGATGCAGTCGGTCAAACAAAATAAAGTAAACAGAACAGAACAGAGTCTTTTCATTCTATTAACAGTCACAGTTGCTTGTTATATTCTTTTGTTTGCCAGTGTGCTAATGGTGGTATTCAAGTTCTTTTTAAATGTCAGTTCCTCAGATAGGTACTTCATGTAGACACAACATGTCTGCTTCAGAACAGATTACTAACTATTTTCTTGTGCAATCAATGTGCATGCATTGTCGTGTATTTTCTGCAGGCTGATTCAAAGCTGAGGGAAGAGGAGAAACGTGCACTGCGATACCTGGAGACGAGACGTGACTGTAATTCTGTACAAGCAGTAAGTATAACACAGGAGTATGGTGTATTTCTATTTGGCAGACAATTTTGTAGTTAAGTTGGCTAACAAAACCTTGCAATCAGATTAGAAAGTTGTCCTCTGTTTCTGCGTCAAAATGCAACTCCAGTGTTTTGTATCTATTTTTTTTGTATTTATCTTTTTCATTTGTTTCAAAAGTATATGTAATATTTCTGCTTTAAGATTTGTAAAAACAAGAATTTTGATAAATATTTATTGAGTTCTGTTTTAACAACCTCCCAACAATTTTCAGTCCCCCTGAAAAACATAATGTTATTCAAGGTAATGGTGTCATTCATTTGCTTCTCTGTCGTCCATTTCTGCTTGTGTACAGACAACATGAGATAGATATCTTCTTTAAACAAAACTGTGAGGCAAATTTTCCAAGATGACATGTTTTATTTAGGTTTGCACATATCTCTTATGCACGTACTGTTTCCCCTCTGCTTATCTTCCCAGCTAATGGAGTGTTGCGTCAATGCACTGGTAACATCTTTCAAGGAGACCATCTTAGCCGAGTGTCCAGGCATGATCAAACGAAATGAGACAGAGAGTGAGTACGGCAGGACTGCTCCCACCAAAGGCTCAGCCAGCTCAGGTTTGCACCAGGAAATAGCCCTGACCAAACCTTCTTGTGCAGCATCTGTAGAACATCCCTTGTGTGTTTCCACCACCCTTCCTAAATGAATGTGAAGACGGACTGAGGGTCCAAACACAAGCAGCCACACACGTTGCCTGAACAAAATAACGTGACAGGTTCTTAAAATCCACTCAGGCATCTCAAAATGAGTTTATGCAACGTTTCTGTTCCAGACAATTTTCACAATTAAGTGTAAAATACTTTAATGAATAAGCTTAAGATTACATAACTGAGTCTTTTGCTCAGTTTCTTGGCTGCAAACCCTCCCATTATTATGTGAATATTTCTGTGTGTGTGTTTGTGAACGTGTGTGCGTCCAGGTTTCTGCTTATGCAGTTTGTTGGAACAAAAGGACAAAGGGCGTCCACAGTAATGGATTTTAAAGTAGCTCATCTTATGCTAGTTTCATAATGCAGCTTCATAATTGGAGCTTGGTATCGAATACATCAACATCAATTAATGCCTACATTGTTTCCACGTAGAGGTTCAGCTAATGATTATTCCCTTTGTTTAATTTGATTTATCTAATGAAGTAATTACGATGTTTTTCCTCCATCACAGAGTTGCACCTGATGTTCTCTCTCATGGACAAAGTGCCCAGCGGCATCGAGCCCATGCTGAAGGACCTGGAGGAGCACATCATGAGCGCCGGCCTGGCTGATATGGTGGCCTCAGCCGAGACGATCACCTCTGTGAGTGTCACTTACACACATATACTGATGAGGATGGAAATTTACTAGGGATGCACAATATTATTGGCACGTTATCGGTATTCTCACATTCTCGTCATTTTACTGGACTTAACATCAAACACGCCGGAAATACACTCACAGCCAAACCCAACACTAACAGAGTGTAACATGAACATCAGTGCAAAAACGAACACACATGATAAAAAGAGTCCGTCTGCGATCACTGATGTCTCAGTAGTAGCTGCAGTAAACAAGTCCGGGCATGTCTCCCTCACTGCTATGTTTCGGGGGGATGCTGCATTCAGGTGCACTCAGAAACGTGAGTGATCAGACACGTGACCTTTCGTTCAACGCCTCTTCCGTCTAGCGTGAAGAAGGGTGCAAGGTGTCTGCAGTATGGCAGTTTCTGGCCACTGCAATAAGAGCAGGCATGATATCAATTCCACTGCAGGGGAGACTTGATGTTCTCTGGTATTGGGTGGATAAAAACTTGTGCCTAATATATCGGTATCAAAATCGGCAATCGGCAAAAAGGTTTGGAATATATCTGCGTATCGGATAATGGCAAAAAAATCCAATATCGTGCAACCTTAGAAGAAAAGTCGGTCTATATGATGACGTCATACTTTCTGCTGCGCAAATTCATATTTTATTAATTTATTTGTTCATGATTCTTCACATGTAATAAGTATTAACTCATACCGATTTTATAACATTATCACTTCAACAGACAACAAACTTCACATTACAAGTTCACACAGGTGTTGCTTATGATCAGTTCATCATAGTTTATAACAAACAGAGCGGTGAGGATACAGTCATACAGGATATGCGGACATAGATGCGCAACCAAACCCACACTGGAGCAAAATGTGAGACAGCGTCAATGTTTTAACAGAGACTCCAGTCTGCAGTGATACACACACACACTACACACTTCACTGATAAACTAAGTTACATAAGGACAGATGATCAAATGAAGATCACTTTCTCGTCTCCACTTCTGTGCGTATTCACGTACCCTCACTATCTCTCTCTCAGTCAGACGTTATTACATAAGTAATCTACTAAAATGCATAATTTTAGAGAAATGCATAAACGTTATTTTCAGGAAATAAACAATAATCAAATCATCCTCATATAACACAGTGTCTCTGTACAGCTGCTGTATGACAGTGAACTCATACAGCTATCCCTGGATTGAACTCTGCTGTTCTCTCCGACAGAATCAGAATCAGAATTACTTTATTAATCCCGGGGGGATATCAGTTACTCTGACACAGAGAAAGCATAGAGAGTTAAATGCAAAAATAAAGTTATAAAAGCAAAAAAGTTATATACATAAAACTACTATGATAAAAAGAAGACGACAAAATAAAGGAAAAATAAGGAAACGAACAGGAGCAACTGTAACAGGCTGCACGAGCGGTCGGCACATGTGCACTCAGGATTATCAGTGCCTTAGCGTCTTTGGTTACTTTAGTTGAAAATCTCTACAAAACACCTCAATGTGTTCACGTGGAAAACTATGAATAAAAAAAACATAGGTACCGGTTTACATTGTGCCTGATTTTAGGCGGTGCTGCAGCATCCTCAGCACCCCTACTTCCCGCGCCTATGTTTCATGCTAATCATATTGATCGGTTACATCATCTATTTTTCATGTTGCAGGACTCAGAGAAATATGTGGAGCAGCTGCTCACCTTGTTTAACCGCTTCAGTCGACTGGTGAAAGAGGCCTTTCAGGACGACCCACGCTTCCTGACAGCCAGAGACAAAGTGAGCTCATCTTTTAACAGCTTACCCATTAACTATGCTCTGAAATTGTAGGAACTAATGTTAAAACTTAATCTTAACTGATTACACTTTACACTTCTTCCCAGGCATATAAAGCTGTTGTGAATGACGCCACTATATTTAAATTAGAACTTCCTCTGAAACAAAAAGGGTAAGAGATGCTCTCCTTTGATATTCAGCTTTTTCTTTGATTTAAAGACTTTAAAATGTCTGACTAAACTAGTTTTCCTCTCCTGTGTCTACAGGGTAGGTCTGAAAACTCAACCAGAGTCCAAGTGTCCAGAGCTGCTGGCCAACTACTGTGACATGCTCTTGAGGAAGACCCCACTGAGCAAGAAGCTCACCTCCGAGGAGATAGAAGCCAAGCTAAAGGAAGTGGTACGTTACGAAGAGCCCACGTGTTTTTATTGGGTTGTTATTAGCCCTGTGAAATTATGTTTAAGAATTTGAATATTTCTTTAATAGGTATTTAGTTAATTTAGTGTGATACATTTTTTAAAGTGTATTTTGACTCAGTTACAACTGCAATGGGCAGAGAGACGGATTTTAATTAATTACCTGTCAACATCGAGTTTGTAATTATTTTCAGGATTAGCAATGAGTTTTTAATTGCAGATGATCTTGTTTGGTTTGTACTTTAAACCACCAGTCACTCATATTGTTACAATCAGGGCCCATCACAAAGACCCGCATAATGAAATAGATCTTAGGCGCACCTACTGTGTAGGCGTCTCCAAGAGCTGCTGTTATTTTAGTTCATGTAGGTGCAGCAGCTAACAGGGCTAACTTTACTTTTAATGTGGGCTTCAGAAATAATCAGTGTGCTCTTGTGTGCAGCTGCTAGTACTGAAGTATGTCCAGAACAAAGATGTGTTCATGCGATACCACAAAGCCCACCTGACCCGTCGACTCATCCTGGACATCTCTGCAGACAGCGAGATTGAGGAGAACATGGTGGAGTGGCTCAGGGTGAGAGCTGGATTGATATACCATTCACTGTTTTTATTTTGCATCAGAAACATTAAAGGGGGTGTATTATGCTGATTTAAAGCTTCAAATTTCAATCTGTAATACCTGTGGAGTAGCTTAGCTTAATTTACAGTGAACAAAACTTTTTCTCACACTGGTGCTCTGTATAGGCCGTCATACGGTCGTCAGCTCTGTCCCTTTAAGAAACCCCGCCCCTACAAGCCCACTTTCTTCTGATTGGCCAGCTCTTTGAAGCCTGCTGAGGCTGCACTTTGTGATGTCAAAAAGTGCAGGGTGTAGAAAAAACAGTGTGAAACCTGGCGTTCACAGCAGCCTGCAGACTCAGCTGAGAAGCCTGGGGATTACTCCAACATACTTTTATCTACAAATTTGAAACTTAACCCATGTTTAGTCTGGACATCCAACATTGTAACATTATATATATATGTTTTAAAATTTGAATCAGCATAATACCCCCTCTTTAAGTGTATCCCAAAAATTAAAACAACGTAGATTTTCATCACCTATAAAAACTGTCTGTGATGTCATGAATCCTGACAGGAAGTAGGAATGCCCGCTGACTATGTCAACAAGCTGGCCCGGATGTTTCAGGACATTAAGGTTTCAGAGGACCTCAACCAATCATTCAAAGAGATGCATAAACATAACAAGCTGGCTTTACCAGGTAAGAGGTTGAAGTGCATCTCACACACCCTCATATACATGATGCTGGCGATTAAGTCTTCACATTTGAACAGCTAACATTATTGAATTTATGGTATTTCTACTCACTTAAAGACTTCATTATTTCTTAATCAATTTATTGTCATTAATTTATTGGCAGAACTTTAAAGCTAAGGGTTCTTTCCTTTTAAAGAACCGTTTGGGAAATGTAGTTTCTTGCCTTGGGAGGTTTTTTTTTGAAGTAGCTCTCTTGACAGCTCTCAAGCTCACTTATTAACAAGCTTGTTTCACCCTTCCACAGACGTGTAAAAACACAGTTGCAGCTCTATCTTGGTAACTTGCAGCCAAATGCCAAAGACTCCCTGTAATAATCCAGCATATGACCCCCTATTAAAACCAATATGTAACTTTTTTTAAACTTCAGTTCAATGACATGTTAACAACATGTACAGGTACAATATGTTAATTATTGAGCTTTAGAGGTATTGAAATGAGGATTGTATAAACCTTTGACAGAACCAGACTGGCTTGTTCCCGCATGTTTCCTCCTTTGTGCAGAGATAAACTAACCTTCTCTCTGTTCTCGCTTCACATATACAGTACAGAAAAGAGTGATATGTCTCTTCTTATTTAACTCTGTTGGGAATAAGAATATTTCTTTAGTGTCAAATCAGTCTTTTAATTTTGCACAAAGTTTCACACAATCAAAGTTCTGACAAAACCTCAAGTTTAAGAATAAGATGTCATTATTCACTAAGATGTCTCCGTGTGTTTCCCTGCAGCTGACTCAGTCAACATAAAGATCCTGAATGCTGGAGCATGGTCAAGGAGCAGCGAGAAGGTTTTTGTCTCTCTCCCTACAGAGCTGGAAGATTTGATACCAGAGGTAGAAGACTTCTATAAGAAGAACCACAGCGGCAGGAAGCTACACTGGCATCACCTCATGTCCAACGGCATCGTGAGTGAAGCAGATCTGCAAAGAGAAACACACCATAACTAAGAAAGCAAAATCATTAAGTCTACAAGCTTTTGTGGTTGTGATATGCACTGATTTGATTAGTGAAAGGGACTTAACAAAATGTAATTTCTCCAGATAACCTTTAAGAATGAGGTGGGGCAGTACGACCTGGAGGTGACCACCTTCCAGTTGGCCGTGCTGTTTGCCTGGAATCAGAGGCCCAGGGAGAGGATCAGCTTTGAAAACCTCAAGCTAGCCACTGAGCTGCCGGACGCCGAGCTGCGACGCACTCTCTGGGTAAATCGAAGGACGATAAAGACTAATTTATTAACAAGTACACATGTCAGAACCACAGAATAAACACACTGCAGGGCTGATATTATAGTGTAAAGCATTTGATCTATTTTAATAATTAGATTGTGTTTTACCATTTCAATCTATACTATCATGCTTTTTCCCTCTCCAAGTCTCTGGTTGCGTTTCCCAAACTGAAGCGGCAGGTGTTGTCGTACGACCCGGTGGTGTCTTCACCCAAAGACTTTGCAGAAGGAACACTATTCTACGTTAACCAGGAGTTTTCTCTCATGTAAGGAAAAGTCAAAGTGTTCAGCCTGCCTCTCTCTTCTTCCTCATTATGCTTGCTAGTTTCATTATTGTGAATTTACAACTTAATACATTTCATGTTGTGTTGTCTCTCTTGATAGCAGCCTTTAGAAATGTAATTAATTGCTATTCTTCGCATTGATGTTTTCTTGCCTTAAAAGTTGTAATGTCGAAGATCCTATGGCGATAAACGGTCATTGCAGGAGCACACTTCCCAGACAGTGTTGCATGTGTGACGTCCACAGTTGGCTCCGGTTGGAGCTCTTGATTTTCCTCGCTGATGGTCGCTTTCCTTTTCAGACTGTTTGCTTCATCTGAGCGTCGAGTTTGTTTCTTTTTCTTTGGATTTTCACTTATTTTTGAAGTTGTATCTGTAGTCATCCATCTTTTCTTTGTCTGTTCAGCCATAGTAGATTACTGTTTACTCGCAACACTTGCAGAGAACGGAAAAGCAGCCGCTTAGCTCCGCCTACCCTCTCTGGCAGACCAACCACTGCTGGGCGCCGCTTGTGATTTTTCCACAAATGTCACCACAGACACCCAGTCCATAATAATACTATATACTGCAAATGCAAAGGCTTTCATCAGTGGGCCATAGGCTCAATCACCAGTGTTACATCATTTGGCGATAGATAGTGACTTTACATTTATTTAAATGAAAATCTTCCAGATTATTACTTTAAGTCTTTTGCTATGGTTGCACAAAAACATCTAACTTTGAACACTACTTCCATCTGGGCGTTTGCTTTGATGTGTGATGCAAAAGCTATAAATTATTGTTGAGAGAATCTAACTCCCTCACTTCTATTAGGTCTCCTGCACATTTTAATTTAAAATTGATCCTGAGTTTTTGTTTATTTTATCAAACCTTTACAGAAAAAACTCCAAAGTACAGAAAAGGGGGAAGATTAACCTGATTGGTCGGCTGCAGCTCACCACAGAGCGAATGAGAGAGGAGGAGAACGAAGGCATCGTCCAGCTCAGGATACTCAGAACGCAGGTATGGAGACAAGTTCACAGCATGCAGGTGAAGATACTCTGTTATGTAACTCCACCTGCTGTGAATAAATAGTTTCACCTTTCATTTCCCGACATGACGTTTCAGGAGATACCTGTGGCTTTGTTTGTTTAAACTCACAGGCTACAATATTATCCATCTGTCTTGCTTATTTTTCACACCCGTCTGTGTGTTTCTCTCGTCCAGGAGGCCATAATCCAGATCATGAAGATGAGGAAACGCATCAACAACGCCCAGCTGCAGACGGAGCTGGTGGAGATCCTAAAGAACATGTTTTTACCACAGAAGAAGATGATCAAGGAGCAGATCGAATGGCTGATAGATCACAAGTACATAAAGCGGGATGAGACCGATATAAACACCTTCATCTACATGGCATAGCACAGCACATCTGGATGACTCGTTTTGACTTTCAATGGATCAGGCCTGATGGACACTAGGATACTTCCAGGCTCCCCGTCCTCTATTTAAAAAGAAAAAAAAATCGTGTGCAGGGAGGCATGAATTTAAGACTGAGACCTACCTATTTAAAAAAAACAAAGTGGAACTTCCTGCCTTAAAGTTGTACAAAGAAAAAATGCAAAAATTGCATCGGGAGTCTGCACCAAGTGGTTATAACTGTTTTTAGTTGGAGGGAGTTTCTTTGCTGTCAGGATGAGGCCGTCAATGGTGGGGTTTTGGTGTAATCTGCAGCCACTACAACACTTCTGCTCAATGCTCGTGTGAGTCTCAAGGCATGCTGACAGGAAGAGCTGAGGAACTTTGGATCTCAAAATATCTGCAGTCCAGTTTTAACCCACATCAAAACCCAGACTATCTGAACTTTGAACAAAACCTCTTCACTCAAAGGCGATGCTGCTTTAACCCAGCTACTCGGCCTCTAGCCGGGGGGGTCCTGATGCTGCGTGACTCTCTGCAGTCATAGTTAAAGTGATCAAACACTTATTCCGGACATTCAGTGTGTACAAAGAGACAGATAAGCACTTCACAGTTTGCAGAACTGAACCAGACAGGAACCTACAGTAAAGCTAACTCCAGTCCTCTGTCCCTGGCTAAAATAGGAGAATGATGGGAAAACATTAGCATATTGCTCAATTCAGAATCAATTTCCCTCCTCCAAACATACCCAGGGACAGAGGGGGGGTCAAACCGGGAGCACAGCTCATGTTTGTGTCAGTTGTCTTTCTTGCAGGAAGCCTGGGAGAAGAGGCTGAGGTCAGTATTACATGTGGTAAATACTACAATTCAAAGCTATAAGAGAGTGTACCATGAGATGTGAATAATGAAATGAAAAATAAACAGCACCTTATTATAAAACAACACGCAGATTTGTCATTTATCCTAGCTTAAAGTTATAGTCTCTAAGATCTCAGTTTCGTTCTCCTTATCACCTATGGCGATAAACACTAATTGTGGGAGCACACCTCCCAGATATCCAGACAGTGTTGCATGTGTGACGTCCACGGTTGGCTCCGGTTGTAACTCTTAATTTTCTTCACTGACAGTTGCTTTCCTTTTTAATTTGCCTTCATCTGAGTGTCGAATTGTTCTTTTTCTTTGGATTTTCACTTATTTTTGAAGTTGTATCTGCAGTCATCGATCTTTGTCTTTTGTTTGTTCAGCCATAGTAGATGCAGAGACCAGAAAAACAGGCCTCTTAGCTCCACCTACCCTCTCTGGCAGACCAGCCACTGCTGGGTGATGGAAAACACATCACTAACTGGGCGCCACTTGTGGTTTATTCCACAAATAAATGTCTCACCAGACACCTACAAGTTGCCAGAAATTCTTCTTGCCAAGAGTTGGAAGAAACAGTCGCGAAAATGTACTTTTAGCAGTGAGAGGTTATGGGTCCAGAGATAACAAAACAAAGGAATTAAGACTAAAAGGACCTTGGTTAACCGTTAGACAGGATCTGTTGGTTTGTAAAGGGACAACAGTTGGTGACAAAAGATTTAAAAAATCATAGCTGTGCAGCAGAAAAATTATCATCAACAGTTTGGAGTTTGTGAAAAGCATGTTGATGACTGAAACAATTAGGGGAAAAAATTTGGACTTCTGATCCACCAGTCCAGAGAGCAGCCATCCTGCAGGGAAACCAAATTTTGCTCGTTCAGTCCTTTTTTTGGTCGCTAAACAAAGCCTAAAACAAATATCAATCGGCTTTTCAAGAGCTTTGTTGTCAGGATTCATATCCAGGATAAAGGGCTTCAGAATGACAAATTTGTCTTTTTGCCTTTTGTCTTTAAAAACAACATTGAATTGATTTTAAATGGCTGCACACGCTAGAGGATGCTTGGGACTTAAACCAGGTATGATGACAAAGAACAAACAGAAATGTTATCTTAAATCTTAGAAATCATCACTGTCGACATTGCCAATTTGTCGCCGGTTATTAATCAGATTTACATTTAAATTTTACTGTTCTCCCTCCGTCATATTTTGGTTCCTTATCCTTTCAATTAAATTTCTCTCAACAATGCTGTAAATGTCAAACTCGTGGTAGTGATTACCTGTCCAGATGAACAAAATTTTGAACAAATTCAAGGACTTGAGATATTTCACTGGATCAGAGAAAATGTTGACCTGTTGGTAGCCCAGGAGGACATCAGGAGTCAGGAGATCTCTAGAGTAATTTGGTTAAGAACTAGCATTAAGCTTCATCCTCTGGGAACCTTAAATATCTGTAACTAATTTAATGCCAATACATGTGATAGTTGTCCATATCTCACCAAAAATGTCAAACTCATGAGTCTCTCTTAACTATAAAAAAGTCAAACTTGTTTCTGGGGACCATGAATGTCAGTACAAAATGTAATGGCAAATAATCAAATAGCTGTTTGAACATTGAGTAAAATTGCCATTACAAAAATGTTGCTCAAGGCTAGTTACTATGATTGTTGTAATGGAACAATTACCTTTACTTCATCACAATGACTTTTAAAATTGAATGTTCCTTTCTTAATGTAATCTGCTTTCTCACTAATCCCTGGAGTCACATTGCCATTTTCTACTCATAAAAAAACATTAATTCACAAGTTGAAAAATTATATTCCCCATCATGGTGACAAGAGGAGCATTTAATGGTGGTTGACCAGTAGATGGCGCCAGAGCAATGCTGCACCAAATCTTGTTTTGAATAAGTAATTATAGCAAAGTGTGCATAGAGATTCCTCCAAACATTGCTGTCTCTCTACTTGTGATTTGGCTTTCAAAAGTGGTAGTTCATTTGTATGTAACTATTATATAAATATAGTGTTTAAAGTAAGATTATATATACTCAAACTTATAAGTTTAACACAATATTTTTTAATATTTACAGTTAGCATTTTGACAGTTTAGTTTTCTTACTTTTTCTATAACAAATTATCAAAAAAAATTTACTCTCACTTTGGCTAGTTTTCAAAATACTGAGTATTAATTACACACATCTTTACCTTCAAATTGTACAGCATTATAGTATTATTTATTATAGTTCAGGTTAAGCTTCTTTTTTTTTTTTTTTAAGACATCAAAAATAATGTTTTCTACATGCCCTTTGAATAGACAGGTAAACACAATAGTACCTATATGTTATAAGTTAATATGAAAGTTTTAGACCTGGCGTTTTTTTATTTTTATTAATACAATCCAAACTCACACTACTGATTTGTTTTGCTGATATGGATGTATCTGGTATTTTTTTCAAGAAGAAATACCTAATAAAACTGCTAATTTTTTTTATTTATACCTTCTCAGGAGTTACATGTAGCCAGCGTTGAAACTGAAAAGCTGTAATTAGGGGGATACTTTTTTCTTAATTACAGCATATTGCATCCTCTTGTTATTTGTGACAAAGGGGATTACAGCAGGCCTCTTAGCTTTGCGCATGCTCAGTCTGCAGCAACCCTCTGCCTCTATCGCTCCCTCGGCCCCCCCGCCATCCCCGCGCAACCTCCTCTCGCGGTTGAGCTGAGGACCACAGTCATGTACTGAGCATATATAAGACTTCCTGTTTAATCCTTCAAAATAAAACATAAATCCTGCCATGAAAACACAACGTTAGACGCTTTATACTTTTGTTTACATTTTCGGGATAATATTTTTTTATTTATTATATTAAATAAAGGCTTAAATCATGACATATATGATTATTATATATCCTTTAGTTCTGTTTTTGGTTTACGCAAACATTTGGTTTAGCTGCTAATGCTCATACTAAAATATGTATATAATATATCACCAATTAGCTTGTTTACAAGTTTCGCTAACTTTTTCTGCCGTTTTTACAGACAAGTTATACATGATATATTTGATATTATCAATTCACAATATTTTTTAAAACATACATATTATCATTGTCAATGTTTTGTATATAAATTATGTCAGTAGACTGATTAAATATTATTAAATAATTATTTATACAGTCTATGTTAAATAATGAAGTTCTGCCAGACATTGTATGTTTTTTCATGGTTACTTTTAATACACATATTTGTATAAATATTATTATTTAAATGTACATTTTCAGCTACTTGTATGCACATTATACTTATTTTTTATTTTATTTTTATTTTATATTTATATAAATAATAAATATAATATTTTTTTCTTTTAACTATCTTTCTACCCGGAACTTTGCAGTCATATTCTCTGTGTAAAGACAACTGGCTAATAGTTTTTAATTCTTGGATTGAATCTTTTTATTTTTAAATCAGGAGTGGATGACTTCCGCTCTTCCCGCCGTCTTCTTTATGGCAGCTTGACGCAGCTCGCTCGGGTGAGGAGAGGAGAGAGGAGAGTGGAGCTCCGTCAGCGGACCAGGCAGGGAGAGCGTGGTGAGGATTCCCAGCAGCCCCAGGAGAGAGAGAGCCGGACCGGCTGGACCCCCGGAGGAGGACCCGAGAGAGAACCACGTTGCCACGGGAGAGGCCTCAGTTCAGGTAACCGCGCTAACCATCAAACCGGTTCGCACTGCTTCCCGGGCAGGCAGGTGCTTCTAACGGGCTGCTGGAGATGGAGAGGCGGCGTTCGGCTAGCCGCACAAAGCGGCTTGTTAATTCTCTGGAGAACCGAGATCCTATTACTTACTTACCGTAGCCGTCTGATTCATATGGCCTCTGTGTGCGGGGTGGCTGAGCTGATAACGTGAGGTGAGGGTGGGGGTTAAATAAATATTTATCAAACCACCGTGTTGTACTAGTGTGGAAGGGGCTATTTTAGGGACGTTTTTAGTTTGCGCAAAAATAGCGGCATATATCGAATATCAGAGCCGCTGAAGCTGCTTCAGTGTTTCTATTTGTGGGCTGCATTGCTTGTTTACATATTCAGCACAATATATGGGCATTATTTGGTATGGAAACGGTCTGTACAAATTCAAATTTTGATCTTATATTCATAATTTCTATGCACAAAGATGAAGCCACAGTTGCCTTAAGTCTATATGGAAGCCATATCCGAAAATAACAACATCAGTGGAGCATTCAGGAGCAATGATATCTGCAGGCTCATAGTATTGTAACATTACAAGAATGTTGCTCTAACTAAATTATAATAACAGTTATTGATAATGGCTCTACTTGAAAGGCTTAGTAAGTTTTGTTGTCAGTTGGGACTTGTTAGTGTGTTCTTGTGTCATGTTTTCAGCCTCTGTCTGATGCTGTGGAGCCTGTTTTCCTCCGCATCAGGAGCAATGAATTAATAATCTCAGGAATGTGTTGTTCTGCAGAGCACCAAGAGGGGAATGGATGCACATTAATAGTCTATGCCCATGTGTAAGCTCCAGTTTAGGCTTCATGCCAGGTATAATGTTCTGAAAAGTGGAGTCTGGAGACTCCCGGCAGGTCTAATAGGGGTTTCTACAGGGTCTAAAATCAATATAAATTACCAACTGTGGCTGATTTAATCGCTGATTTTATCCTTACTGCTGTTACCTCCACACCAGCAAGTTAAATAATGTACAGTTCATTTTAAAACAACAATTATAGCAGTTAATTTCTTTTTAGATGTCTAACATGAATTCTGATTAAATCGGGGTTTATGGCACAACTTGATCTCGATCAAGGGGTCCACAACTGCAACACAGATTTGAATTTCAGCCCCTTCATTTTAACGACTTCAAGTAAGATTAAAAAACTCTTGGTCTCCCTCTCAGTATTTGCAACAAAAAACACAAGAAAAACCAGTGCATTAGAACTATCAGGATTAAACACGATAAAGCAACATATGTAATTGTATTTGTCGAACAAATTAAGTAGTTGTTAAGTTGGTATTTGGACAATGTTTTTGATCATTTGTTGTAAGATAGGCTTCCCTACACATAAACAAATTTAAGTGGTGTCAAAACAGACGATTGGGTATTTAAATGTTGGGAAAGAAATCGTGGTAACAGGAATTAAAGTGAGGAACTGAAGCTGTGTGGACTGTAAGCAGAGAAAAGTGACTTGCAGTGCAAAGTGTCGTATGTCATGGCCAAGCCTACAGTAGCTGGCAGCAGGAGAAGATACTGCAGAGAGGAGATCACGATGCTGGGAGGAGGATGGGAGGCTGGGATAGCCCTCCTCCCTGATGCAGGAGGGTAGGGGGGGTTGAGGGGGTGGATGAGGGATGGTCTGGCGCACCCCTCCCTCCCCTCTCTCTCTCTCTCTCTTTCTCCCTGGTATACTGGTGCATTACTGCTCACTGTTCACTTCTCGGAGTGTAATCAGTCTGTCAGCAGAAGCAGACTCAATCAGTCACTCCTCCCTCCACCACCAATACCAACTCCCCTGAACACACTCCACCCTGATCTCTGACCAGAACACCGCCAGAATCTTCTGCTGCCCGCTGTGTACCGTAATGAGGTGATAGCACTTTGTGAGCAGTTATAATCATGATATCTAATCAGGGAAGGAAATAATGTTTTCCTCGACAACAAATCACTTTAATATTCTTTTTGTGAACTCAAAGTGCAACTATGGTTTCTTTCCTTCATTATCCTCTATTAGAACATAAAATATGCATGCACTTTGCCTCTAAGATTTGCATAATTCTTCAATTTTCTAAGATGTAACTGGTGGATTTACATTTGCTTATCCTTTCTCATACATGTACACTGTACATACATACTGAAATAATCCCTCCAGAGAACCCCACTAGCCTAGAGTCACTAGCAACAACATGGCAACATCATACCCAGAATAAAAGAGTTAAAGTAACAGGCTCTCCTTTTTATGGCAGGCTGAGTGTGGAGAAAATTGTTTCAAGTGTAGGCTGGGGCACCATTATCCTCCGGTGATGCTGCCTCCATAGATATAAGTAGATTTGGCTTTTTTCTGGCCAGTTGTTGGGTCTGAAGGAGGGTTGGCTGCCTGGTCTCATTCAGCGCTGAAACACAGGAGCTGTCCAGGGTGCTGATCAGTTTGTTGCTCTGTATGGTTCTTAGATATACGCTGTCCATGGTACTGATAATGTCGCTTAGTGTTAGTGGTGCGAGCTTCTGGTACTGGAAAACCCCAGGACTGTTTTTACTTGATCTTTTTGCTCGAGACATTTAGTCAGTTTCGTTACAAATGTAGACTAACTTATTTTACGCCTAAAAAGTTAGCCACACTACCACCATGGAGTGTAACGATATATCAATGTTGGTCGATAAATAGATTAGATTATACACTTTTCAATATCATGTAGACAAAGTAAATAGATTTAAATGTCTGAAGGAGTTCAGTTGTAACATTTCAAATCAGATTGTAGTTTAGTTTTTTATGAATTCAGATACATTTAACTGATTGTGTTAAATAGGCTTATGATATCATCCTGTATCAATAGCAGGCAACTAAATCAAATCAAACATGCTGCAGACTTTGTGTTGTTAGTAAATATTTTATTGTTCAAAAGTGGGAAAACTTGGCTCATCATTTTTGCTTTGTGAACAATGTTGTTGAATGAAAGGAAACTGTTTTTAGAGGCCGCAGTAACCTGATGGAAATACTGTTATATTGAGGACATCGTTGGTTATTGTCACTTATTTAACTATTACAAGCCTGCCTTTGATGCTCCTGTGGATTTATATTAATAACTGTCACAAAGTTTCCCCCTTCCCTTTGTAACAATCTTAACTTTTTAACGGGCATAGAATAGTTCCTCTATTCAAACAACAGCTCTGTTTTAAAATTCAGCTGCTGTACTTAATGCAACAGTATCACATTTTTATCTGTAATATCACAATTCAGATCATATTTATAATGTTAAATACCCCTATAGAGTGCGGAGCAATGTTTCAATGATCAGGCTATAGATGGACGATGCATCTCCATCTGCTCTCATTGTACAAAACTAAAGCCAAAATAGCCCAGGTGAAGGCAAAGATCCCGCACATTGGCATGTATAGCAGCAGAACAGCTTCTTTGTGTTGGCCCGAAGCAGACGTTGACAGATATAGAAACTTCAATGACTGTAGTGATTGTTTTAGTTACGTCTCCTCTCGACGATCCTCCTCCACTCTGCTAATCCAGAACAGATCGGCTGCAGGACCCGTATTTGTCAACAGAGCTGCCAATCATCCTTTTTACAGCATGAAATAACTAATTAAGACTAAACTTGTCAGAAAAAAGAACACTTAAATCAGACGTAAATCAGCATGATAATAACTAGCTATAATGACAGAAACCATGTTTGAGAAAAATGTATTTGGCGTGTATTTTGATTTTATACTTTGACTCATGTCCCATCTGTTAACATGGAGGATTTATGAACTATGCTGCTGCCAGTCAGCAGGGGGCACTCGAAATGTTTTGGCTTCACATTTAGAGAGCTGTCATGTTGTCCATCTTTTTATACAGTCTATGGTTTGAAATGAAGGATTTGAAGTTCATTGTCACTCATTATTGGGGCTCAGTGGGTGGACATCAGGTTGGTTCAATTAGTTGGAAAGGGATCATTCAGTCAGCCATGTTTTTTAGATTGAAAAAGTCTTATTTCAATATGTTGTCCCTCGGGTTTCCTCTCAGCCTGCAGTGATGTCAGGTTCCACTTTCGACTCCCTCCTGGCTACGGTGGATTATTTTACTCTATACCTCCACATGCCACTACTTGTTGCAGCTACACACACCATTACTGTCACATCACCACTGTTAGCATTTGTTGTAGAGACAGAATTCAGCTTGTTAGCTGTGCATCAGTTTGACAGTCGAATTCTCAAAATTCTGCCATGCTACCATTATAAAAACTGTGTGTTACTTCTGCCAGGACTGTGCATAACCATGCAACACTTGTAGCATTAAATGAATGTTGACATCTGCTGATCAGCAATTACTCCTGCTCAGTTGGACAAGCACGGCAGAATGAAGCACTGTTGAATGTGCAGTGATACTCTTCTGCTATTTGTTCAGGTGTTCTGTTCAATTGCAGTGAAGATCTGGTCTGGAACTGGTTTGTTACCACTGATTTGGCCTCTCCTTCAAAGTCTCTCACTTCACGAGATGACAGACTTGTAATACTGTTCAGTAAACAACGGGTGAAACACTGAGGACAAGCTTTGCAGAGTCAAAAATGAGCAGAGAGTAAGCATTATGAATTATTTGTCATCTTGGATCAACATGTTGGAGTTGAAGTGTAGCTGATGATTAATACACACTGCTAGAAACACTGCGTTACACACTGTATTATTCTGCCCGCAGTGTTCCCGCCTGTTGGAAGGGCCACTTCTACTGGCTCCTTAGAGTATTGATCATTGATTGATCGGCTTTTTCCTCCAGCTTCTCACCTCTCTCCGCTGCGGGAGCTGTCATTTTCTGAATCATGACTCTATTGTTTCAGGGCGGGCTGCATCATCCGTCAGTCATTAATTAATTTAACCGTCATTTCGTCCTCAGTAGATGTTTTCCTCCTCTGCACATTTTTGCTCAGCAACAGATTGTTTCTCATGTTTGAGCAGCTGTTGGAACAGTTCAATTAGTTTTACCATTCGTCTGCCATGAACGGGGTGGTTTAGCTCAGTTGGTAAAGCAGGCGCCCCATATACAGAGGAACTAGTCCTCGACGCAGCGGCCGCAGGTTCGACTTTCCTGGCCCCTTGCTGCATGTCATCCCCCACTCTCTTCTCCCAATGTTTCCTATCTCTCTTCAGCTTTCCTAACCTATAATGACAAAATGGCCAAAAAACCATGAACATATATCGTACAGTTGAGATCTTTTATGTATTGCTTTCACTCTTTTTCAATTAACTTACATTTGGTGTTAAATGGAGTAGTTCCAATATCGATACCACTCCTATAAAGGATTCTGATACCACCCAAACATGCGGGATTGGGAGGTAAGATCATAGGCGGTAACTAATTAAAGGATTTCATCACCGTGATGTCACCCGTTGGTTTTGGACTACATTTAAAGCCTACAGTTTGGCATTTATCTGGCTAATAACCTAGATAAAAATGAAGCTAACATGCCAGGTATGCTTTTTGCAGACACTGATATCTGCTGTTACCGTACATTTGGTGTTGAATGGAGTGGTTCCAATATCAATACCACCGTAAAATGTAGGATCTGGTTTCATGTAGGAAACAAGCTACTGTTTTAAGCAGTGAAGAAGGACTCATTTCAGTATTTTATCATGCGACTATAAAGAACAATAACACAGGATTACAAGAGAGTGTAAATTAGTCAGAGCTTGCAAAATGTCAGCTGTTTGGCAACATGTTACCCAGGGAGTAGAAAGTAGAACAACGGTGGGTAGAGTATGCAATGCTTCAGTGTCGGTGGGTGGCAGTGGTCAGCAAGCAGGCTGTGTCGACTTTTATTTAGTTATGTTCTTTCTCAACAATGACTGGACTATAAAACTAAAAGTTCTGTGCAACTCATTCTCTGTATGTCTTTGTTGCTTTTCACAAACGGTTTAACCCCAGCCAGGTAATTCAGAAATCCTCATAAACATACAACATCCATTTAGGATCAGTAGTGTACAGCTGAAAAATATAAATAAAGAAGAACTTCTTTCTCTATTGATGAAAGAAGTTAGTGTGATGAATAACAGGAATCCTGTCTTAACACCAGCCACACTTTGCCCGCCATCTTGTCTCTTCTGTCTATATTATCCATTATCTCTGAAATTAGGGAAACAAATTGGCCACTTTGAGCCACTACATGACTAATAGAATCATTTCTATCTCCTGTGGTTTGTTGCGGTCCCATTCTTCCTGTGGTGTAGGCGTTTTTTATTGAGTTTCCACCTTCTTCCATCTAATGCTTTGCCATCTGTTTTGCTTTCCCACTTGTAGGAGAGCTGAAATCTTATATCATCACGGGTCATGTTTTCCTTTAACGTGTTTCTGCATCGCAACAGTGTTTTTCCCACATAAAGCATCTGTTGCCCACTCAAAGCGTTGGCTCTCCGTGATAGAACTTTAGGAAGGCGAAGGTCACGGAGCTGAAATCAGGTGATATCAAACGTGAGATTTTCTGAGGTGATTTTTCTGCTCACAGCTCAGAGATGTTGACATGCTTTAGAAACGCATGTATTAAATACTTTGATCAAAGAGGATTTAACACATTAAGGGGATGGATGAGTCTTTTTGCAAATGAAAAAAGACATCTTAAATAATACAACAGGCAAAGGTCTTGAATTCTGTATATCAGAAAGCAGAAGCGTCAAGCACGGATAACTTTCATTCAGTCGCATGGCATCCCAAGATGCAGCACAATTTGTAAGATGTGTACACAATTTAGAAATGATTAGTTCTAAATGAATTAATCATAACAGGAACACAATACCTCCCACCTCCTACAAAACATGTCAACCAAGCCAAAGATTAGCTTTAGCAACAAACTCATTTCAACCTCGGCGTGTAAAGGAGAGATACAGTCATTTCTGTCAGCTGCTTTCAGACTGCATTATTCATCCACCTTTGGGAGACTGACTGTCAATTACCTTGTGCTTGTGGTTTAAACTGGTTATATATTTCTTATGTTTTTATTCTGTATACCTAATTAAGCTATGTACAGCAGAAGTGTTGTTGTTGCTGTTATTTAGAAGTTATGAGGAAATTATTCAGTCATTTGTCGAGTCTTTCAGGTCTTTGTTGGTTTGATTTCCAGCAGTAGCTGTTAGCTGTTTTCCTTGACTTTCAGCATAGTTAGCAACGTTCTGGTGAAACAAAGGGAAATATTCAGCACTGAAAGAACCAGATATTCCCTCACGAGATGGTGGACACTGAAACTGAGCCTAAATGAGTCAATATTGTTTTAAGATCATAGACTAAATAAGAATATCACGCATTGGTTTAAAAGCATCACGTTTGGCATTTTGGCTGACAACATTTGGGGTCTTTTGGGCTCCAGAATTGTCCATATTTGGACCTGAAGTTAGAGTTTGAGCAGAGCAAGGAGCAAGTTGTCAAAATTATACAGTTGTACTTAAAAAGAAATGAGCCATAATAGAGATCAAACCAGGTTTTGCACCAGGCAGTAAACATGTTAAATTTGGCTGTAAAGTTGGGTATTCTAATATCAGTGTCGATGGGGATTGACTCTCTTTTAGAGCCAACCCCAAGTGGTCATTAATGAAACTGCAGTTCTTTGGCACTCAAGAGTTTGCTTCATATTTCAGCCCCCGCAGTTGCTGCCTGATTTAGATTTTGTTGGTTGGACAGGACATAAAATAAATGCTTATGTTGCTTCTTGTATGCTGGGTGTTTAGATACGCAGCTGTTAGCTAACACATTAGCCATATGGGAGGTCAGATATGTCAGATGTTGGGTTTTCAAGCTTGTTTTGCTGCTCCTAGTTAACAGCGCGAGTGCTTGTTAAGGGTGGAACACTGGATGATTGGGAACATATGAAATTCCAAACAGGATATCTCGTTTTATTGACAGTTTATTTGAAAGAAGCTGATCATCTTTGTCTCAGATCAGTGCTTTGTTTTCTCGCCGCAGTAGTGAAGGCATCCAGTGCAGCAGCTTCTCAGGATCGGTTCTCTGCAGGTAATGCTGTCGGCCGTCCACGGAGGCCAGATGACAGCATGGTTTTCCCCATTGCAGTCACGAGCCAAGACACCGGGCCATCTGTCAGACTTAGCTTCCAACTGCGACCTCCTCGCTCCCCTAGGAATTTACTTTATCACTCAAGAGTCAGCTAGCCTGTTAACGCCTCTGAATCCAAGTTACTGGATTTTTTTCTGTAATTAAGGTCAAACACTGTGCAGACGTGAGGCTTTATTAAAGGGTGAAAACAAAGTGTTATTTCAGATCTAACCCTGTTCACCAGTTTGTCTGGATGTGAGTCTTTTCGATGCATCATGCAGATGAATACTTGTAGTGGTCAAATATGTATTATCACATCTAAGTGAGTGCTGTTTATGAGGCTCCTCGATCGCTACTTTAACAGCTGGTTTGGAGTCGACACATACATACAACTTGGATCTCTGAATGTCAGGAAAACTCTGTTTGATTGCCCTCAGGTTAATGATATTTGAAAGGTACGTTAGTCAGATTTCAAGCTGCCGTCCTTTATATTTGGCATCCATCCATTTTGTGTTCACTTCATTTTCCCCTGATATTAGATATCATTGAGCACCGCTGGAAGGTGAGCAGGTCAACTCAGCCCAATTAAAAAATACTTAATTTGAAAGTGCTGCTTGGTAGTAACGTGGCGTTGAGAGACTTAAACTGGATTCGGGTTTATTACAGTTTGCAGGATAGAAAAGATGATGGATTTAATATTATACCGTTTATATTCTGGATAACAGTCATGAAGTGTTTACTTATTCTTGTCTCCTTGTTTTTGCTTTGTTACTTGCTACTTTATGTCTTCTGGTTCTGTGACTAATTCCTAATTAATTAGATCAAGGTAGGCTCGTCTGTAAAGAGTTTAAGTGTAATCTTACCAGGGCTGTAACGATTATTGTCATTATTGATCAATCAACTGTTAACTTTCCTAATTAGATGTTCAATCTAGTTCTTAAAGCCCAAGTTGAGATATTCCTGCTTTTATTGTCTAATTTGAAGCCAATATATCCAAAGAAGTTCTGCTTTCTATCATAGCAGACACTAAGAAAACACGCAAATACTTACAAGGACCTAAACGGTTTCTGTAGTTGATGGGTTGCAAAATCTGGGTCCTAGGTTTTGACAAGGAAGAGTTGTCCATCACGCTGTCCACTGTGAATGTGACAGTGTTGTAGAAGTGCATGCTTAATCATTTGGGTACTCTTAGAGCATGAAAGCTGTGTCCCAATCCACAGGCTGCAGCCTTCGAAGGAGGCAGTCCACGGAGGATGCTCCATTCATAGCCTGTGTAGACCGTTGAAATGAGACGGTCTGGTCTACCCTTGCGTCAACGAACACCACTCCCGTCGCCTATCAACAGGTAGCTAGGGGGCTAACTAGCTAGCATAACTAACGTCGCGTAACTTAACCTATTATTTTAAAGATAATTTGTTTCAAGGGCCCTTTCGTTTTCTTAAACATGTGTCGACTGAGTTGAAACCAGAAACTTTTACATTTTAAAGTGTATTCCTTGGCCGTTTAAAAGTCTGCCATTTCGTTTGAATTAACGCGCAATGGATGAAGGATGCACCCGTTGGATCCTTAGCGGCCAGGGAAACGGAGGACACATTTGTCGGCCGCATCTGAAGGAGCCTTCGAATTGGGACAGCCTTCGACGCTTCTGTCGGCCTTTAAATACAGCCTTCGAAGGCTCTGACCTTCTGATTGAAAGACGACCGAGTCTACCTCTGAGCCACAGCCGCCCCTAGAGATCTGATTGCATTAACCAAGTGTGTGTATCTACACCTGGATCAACACGCATATTTCCTCATAAACATAAGATATTATGTCAATTTCAGGCCTTTAATGGGATACGTCTGCACTGCTTCATCTGTGAGACACCTTCTGTCAGCATAGCTGACAAACATCATCATAACCAGATCTCACCTGAGCGCTAAACTACAGTGAAAAAAGCTCTAAAAGGGACAATCTCTCCTACACCACCTTAACATTTCCCTCCCACCTCCCTGCTGGAGCTCAGCGTCAGTTAAAAAAGCTTAAGCTGTTGGATGATACTTTTGGATTTAGTATGTTTTGTTTTGTACAGACGTTGCTTATAAACTTGGACTCAGTGGTACGTTGGCCATCAAACAAGAATTTCAAAGTTATGTTTTATTAAATTTACAAGTGTGGCCATTACACCAGAGTCCATAAGAGCTCTATAACAAGTTTATCTTTCAACTGTAAAATAACATGAATCATGATCACAGTTCTGTAACCCTGTGAAAACAGAGGGCAGGGAACAGGCCGCACAAGATTGTTGTTTATATTTCCTGTTTGATCTAAAATAAGAACCATATTAGCTAGAGCATTCATTCATATATATATATTTTTGCTTTTTGCCTTATTGGATAGGACAGCTGAACAGAGACAGGAAATGTGGGCAGTAGAGAGTGGGGAATGGCATGCACCAAATGACCTGCAGACCGAGAGTCGCACCTGGGATCAGTGTGTCGAGGACTGTAGCCTCTGTACACGGGGCGCCTGCTTTACAAACTGAGCTAAACCAGCGCCCCAGTTAGAGCATTGATTTTTTAAGAAAAGCAAAAGCTTTCAGCTTCAGTTTTTCTCATTGTACGTTCGTGTGGCAAGTTATTGATGTCATTATGTCTTGTGGGTGCAGAGCTTCAGGAAAACACTCCAGGAAATGACATCACAATAAGCAAAAACAACAATGATGGTAATGACAGATAATTTCCAGGTTCCAGTTCCAGGTTAAAATCCACATTTAAGAGATCCTTTAAAAAAATGTGTTTGGTTAAGCCTGGGTAACAAAACTGCTCGGTTAAGATTAGGACAGAATTTTGTTCATTGTTTAAAAAAAGAGTTTTCTTAACCCACCCCATCGTGTACATAAAACTTTGTTGGTAACATTCCCTTTGATCTAGAAATAAAGTGTGTTGATGGACAAACTTCTAAATGTTGACCTGCTTTGTAAGACATCCTAAGCTAGAAATGTTTTTGTTCTCAGAATGTTCTGTGAATGTTACGTGCGATGTTCTGGTAATGTTTTGAGCGGGAAGTGTTTATCTGGTTCCCAGAAGGTTCCTTTTAATAGCAGGAGAACGTTCTCTGAAAACATTTTAAGAACGTTGCTGTGAGAATGTTCAAACACATTTCAGGAAAGTTTTATAAATCACGTTCTGATAGTTCAGGCCGTACTAACATCCTGAAAAGATCCTCAGAATGTTGCAGTAAGCATGTTCTACCTTTCTCCCTCTCTTCTTTTATGTAAATTGAGCAAATGTTTTATAAGAGCTGTTCTGACATCCCAGGCCTCAATAACATCCGAAAATGTCTTCAGAATGTTGCAGTTATAACGTTTTGTCTTAGTTTAAGTTTTAACGTTACAAGAACTTTATTTGAAATGATAAACATCCTCAAAACGTTCTTTGAATATTAGATTAAAACGTTTTCTTTCAAACGTAATTAGAACTTGTAGGTAATGTTAGCCGATGTTATGGGAACGTTCCCTGCTAGCTGGGTCATTTCAGTAACTCAACTTGTAGTCGTTTATGGGCTGACACATGAGCAATGAACTAATATCTGCTCACACTATGAACCTCAAACTTTCCAGTGTCTATTAGCATAACCACAAGAGGTTATTTTAATAAAGAAATGACAGAGAACGGTCTCTTTTACAGACTCTTCTTATGGCAGATTTTATATAAAATCCTCAGAACACATCCAAAATGTCCAAATTAATTTTCATGCTGGCAAACATTTTATGAAAAGGGTTGCAGACTTGACTAAGCCACCGTGCAGGTAAATCCTTTACATTTTGAGCTGCTTCTTGGGGGTTCAAGCAAAACAAAGCTGGCTGTCATATTAACCTTGAGAACAGCAGGCCTGTATTGATCTGCATGTAGATGTGGATTTGTCCGGGCCTGATCCCGACCACTCCTGAAGACTCAACAAAAGAAGCCTCCAGTGTCCTCAACCTCATTTCCATTCTTGAAATCGATTCAAATAGGTAAACCAATTCTTTCCCAGAACAATTTATCATACCTGTGGAGACTGTATTCAACCCAGATACTCACCACCCACCTGTGTCACAGTCGGCACATGTTAATGTCAGAGCGGTACACTGTACAGTTCACACAAGGTCCAGCTGTGATTAAGAGCAATCTTGTTAAAGCTCCTTAAACGGGTTACTCTGGCATGGAAACATGACCGTGAGCTCAAGCAACTCCTCTGCTGCGGGGAGCTAACGTTGATGAGTAACGCTACTGCTGATACTGCTGATCACTCCCTGTGTGTGCTCCCACAGTGGTGGACCTGTACTGTGGAGCCTGTAGTGTTGACTGTATTCATTGTGACACCTTATTAACTTTAGAACTGGATTAAAGAAGAAAACGTTGGATCAGTTCACCTACAACATCATCCACAAGCTTCTAGTAGAGATATTGAACAGATTACATGATTTAAATTGTATCACTCACACTCTTGATAGCAATATTTTGATATTTGACTAATTTTGCTGGCAAAACTGCCAAGAGTTCCCAACTGTAGCTTCTCTTGAAATAATTTTCTGCACCGCATCTCAGTGATTTAAAACCTCCGCTGCATTGCAGGACAAATCTGAGGGGTTCACATGATGCTTGAAGGAAAAGGTTGAGACCAAAAGCTTTCATTGTTCACCGCAGCACAGTGGCTCGTAAGTATGGCTGTTAAAAGGGGATTAAATTGAATTCTAAGTGGTGTTAAAATGTCATGAATTGAATTTTATGCTTAAGCCATGCAATAAAAGAGCTGACTTTATCAAAATAGTTGAAAATTGGGGCGCTGGTTTGGCTCGGTTGTTGGAGCGGGCGCCCCATGTACAGAGCCAACAGTCCTCGGCATGTCGTCCCCCACTCTCTCCTCCCCTCGTTTCCTGTCTCTCTTCAGTGATCCTATCCAATAAAGGCAAAAAGCCAAAAATACAATTTGGACTTCTGCAATTAATTAATTAAATATATATAATTTGTATTATATAGATATATATATATAGATATATATATATCTATATATATAGATATATATATAGATATTAGTATTTTTTTAGGTTTTGCAGTCTTATATTAATATTATTTCAATATTTTATAGTCCAAACAAGAAATGTTTGATTGCAAATTGAGAAATATTTGAGCAGATTAATCGATTATGTTAATAATCATTAGCTTACTGACACATTCGTATCATCACAGGGTATGATATATATCATCATACAACCCAACCCCGCCCATAAAAACATCTGTATTAGTAACATGTGCAGCCAGGCCTGGAAGTTGTTGTTGAGGCGTTCACTGACCTGAGAGGTTTGAGTGTCTGTAATGAATCTCATGTCCATTGTCGACAGCTCTGGATGGCAGAAGTATTGATTATGAAATAAAATGACACAAGTAGAAAGAAAAGTATGCAAATTTATGACCATGGAAAGTTCAACTATGAATAATTTCCTCATATGAAAATGAAACACTCCACACGTTGAGGCTCTCTCGGTGCTCTGGTGAAATGGAAGGACTTGTAGATTATGTTGCTCACAGTGTGAATACATTGTCACCTTTCTCTAAGGGAACATGTGACAAGCATTTTTCTCTAATCGATTTATTTCTTATAAATAATTAATTAGCCACGTGACAGAAAATGTTTATAAATTAAGTCTTACTCTCTTTCACAAGTTAGCAGATAGCAATAAATCCAAAGTAATCATGTCGTCTTGATCAGTTAATTTCAGGAATAATTACAGTTCCAGATTCTGCTGAGGCCGTTTGATCTTAATGTCTTCTTTAAAAATTCATGACAGTGTCAAATCTGACTGATGGTCCTGAAGCATTAATTAGCTCTCATTTCTTTTCCCTGTTTGTGCTCAGGAGCATTCTTTGAAGAATTAGCCCAGCTGATCAATATTTTCATTTATACCCTGAACAATACTGACTGTTCAGGTCAACACCAATATTCCATATTTTTTTCACGAAGCACAAACATAAAAAATGAAGTTAAGAACGCCCTAGATTTAGCATCACACTCATAAACTATTGTTTGATTCACGATGGACATATACAGAAATATCAAAATCAATACAGCAGAGCAAGAGATTATCTTTTTTATTACACACCTTCCTCTTCCTTGTCAAAACATACATTACCCATAATGCAGATTCAGGTGTGTTTGTTAGTAGCTGCTAATGTAGCCTTAAGCTCTTAGAACCAACAAGAAATGAGAGGCCATCTACAGAGGTCACTACATTTAACTCCACACACATTTTTAAACTTGGAGTGTTCAGATCCATCTGACACTGACTTAAGTGACATCACTTGAGGAAACTTGTGCATCTCCATCTAGAGCCAAAAAATTACATATCAGCAGACATATTTTCAGAGACTATAAGACATTGGATACCAGTGAAGTGAAGTGAAGTGAAGATCATAACTTGGACAATTATCCTTCAACTTTTCTCCAGATAAACACCAAGTTGGAGACTTACTGTTGGAACATGTTCCAGCCAAAAAGGCTGATATTTCCTTCGGTTGGTGGAGACCAAAAAAGAGGTAGGGCCTGCAACCACTAACGCTGTTTTTTGAGCTGGCAACATCCATTTTTTATACAAAACCAATGCAGTTCTCTTTCTGAGCACTCAGCGTCCTCAGCGCAAAAACACCCTCTGCTTCAGCTGTTTTCTGTCGCTGCACTCACAGCGCTCTCAGCTGAAAATAATCTTTGGAACACAGCCATGCTCATCAATGTCACTTCTTCCTCATCGACCAATCAAAATCAGGAAGGGGTGGGACCTCAGATATCAACTTTGTCCACCCTCGTTTTTTTCAAGGGAACAAATTCCAGGTGTAGAGCTGCTGCTAATGCCAGCACACGATTCCCTTCCATTGTTGTTATGTTTTCTTTTCTAAAATTTCCTTGAAGTAAAGCAAATATGAAGCAAACAGAGCAATTTAAAACAGACTTAACGATCATTACCGAGGGAAGCGGAATTGCCGCCAGACAACTTTCGTAACCTAGCAACAGTAAGTTATAAGTGATAAGCGCTCTGAAATTGAGGTTGTGCGCGCTGCCAGCGCAAAACAATCCCATTATTGGACACAGGCCCATATGCATTGATCCAACTTTTTCAGTCTAAATATTTATACCTGAGTTTTTAGTTTACATACTACCAACCTGATACTGGTGTCTGATAATGAAGCTAAATGCCTCGCTGTGTGGGAGAGACTCGGATCATTCTTTCGCGTGTGAGGCAACATTAGCATTGAATTAAAGTCATTCTATAAACTCCATTAAACATGAACGTAATAACTTTGCAGATATTGCAAGTAGCTGTAGAACTTTTTGGCGTCGCAAGCATGGAATACCTTCAAACAGGAGACACTTTCGCTTTCTTTTGACAGGCAAGGTAGCTCTCTCCTTGTTCCTCCAAGCAAAATGGCTGTCAAGGATTTAATAGAATAGATCTGCCTGGGTTAGGCCACATATTAGGCCACATTTCTCTATGCTCTCTCTGTGTCAGAGCAACTGTAATGCCCAAAAGTATTTCTGATTCTGATATCCTGAACCCAATTTTAGTATTTCAGTCAGTATCAGACTGATATATGACATCAGTATCAGAATGGTGCCACAGAGCTAAGAGGGGAGTGAATATTGGTGAGGATTATGAATTAGTAGTAAAGCTTTCAATGGACAAATACGTAAATCAACATCAGAGTTACAGTTTGAACACCCGTCTTGATCATTTTCACACTGTAATCTCTATATTGATTGGTCATAACTGTTAATAATCCTGCTGATAGAGAGGCAGTGGCTCATAAAGTGAAATGTAGATTAAAAGGTTGATAGGTTTGTGTTATTTCAGTATTGATCATCCCTTCAATACCTCCATCTTAGATTGCCTTAAGTCTGTAAACTCTGCCAGTACCGAGCTGATCAATGTGTCCATGGCTGCTTTAATGCATAACAGTGATAATTAGGCCCCGGAGGATATCAGTGAATTGGCAGATTAATCATTTTGACCCAGTGGATCCCAGCTCTGCTCGAGGCAGCAGAGCAGATCGACTTCCTATTTCCACTGAGAGCTTTCACTGTAAAGGTATTAAAGTCTGGCGGATTCTGCTGTCAGTCAGCTTTGTGTGAGCGGAGGAGCGGAGGTGGAGGGAGGAAAATTGGTTTCCAAAATGCCAGGGGAAGCCACATGTTGAAGAAAAAAACTGTTTTTGTGATGAAATACGGTGGACATGAAATGTGTGATGATATGATGTGTATCTGTGTGTGTGATACGCACGGAACAACTTAAGCCTGACAGCCCCCCCCCCACCACCACCTCCTCTTCCTATCTGTGTCCCTCAGGGCTGCAGTATGTTCACTTCAGTGAAGGCCTTCGAGGGGCAGCAGTACTCCACCCTGAAGAGGCAGTGTCTGCAGAGTGGCCTGCTCTTCGAGGACCCCCGCTTCCCCGCCACCGACGACTCGCTCTTCTACCTGGGCAACAGGATCGGACGTGTGGTCTGGAAGAGGCCTCGGGTGAGCTGCTGTGTGCAGTAAAAGATGTTCGAGATAAAAAGTGATATGTACATTTATGGACCATTATGAAAGTCCAAAACAATTCAAACTAGATTAGGGGTGCAACTTGCTATTATTTTATTGGTCAAATAATCTGTTGATTATGTTCTCGATTTAGCAGTTAGTTGTTTGGTCAATAAAATGCTAAGAAATGGTCAAAAACATCAGTTCAGTGTTTCCCAAAGGCCTCAATGATGGCATCAAATGTTTTTTTGTCCACTACACAAAGATATTAAGTTAAGTATGTTTACGTGTGCACTAGAATACTAGTTATTATCAAGGTTTTTGAAGTATCCTGGTTATGTGTTGTGCATGTAAACTAGGGGTGGGCGGTATACTGGTTTCACACCGTCACCGGTGTCACATTCTGCCACGGCATGGATTTTGCAATACCGTCAATACCTGGTTAAATGCAAACGTTTTGTTATCATACACGTTTTCCGCAACCTATCTACAGGAAAAGTCTGTTGTGCGTTTGGCGACAGGAAGTAGAATGCGTTTTTGTTTCCAAAAGTTACCGTCACGGGTCTGGTCACGCTGATAAAACATACATTTGTTGAACACCATTAGAAACGGTAGATGACGAGTAACCCAGCTGCACCCCACAAGTCTATTTGTAGTTGCTTAACCAAGTGTGGTAAAAGTAGGATTTTTGTTTGTAAAAAGAGAAAATAGACTTTAAAGTCCCAAATAATATTAAGTATAATTGTTAATTGTTTATATGTACATGAAAACACAATGATCTGTTCCCTTATATTGACAATAGAGCAAAAAGAGCTAGAATCATGTTTAAGGTAAAGTACCATCATATCAGAAGTATGTGGCTGACAGTAAAGGGTCTATAATCTCACAAAACAATAATGTGGTGTAACACTCAGAGAATAGCTCTGGTTTCCCATTGGGGCAGCTGTGGCTCAGTGGTAGAGTTGGTCGTCCCTCAATCGAAAGGTTGGTGGTTCGATCCCCAGGTCCCTCGGTGTGTAAGTGTGAATGGGTGAATGTGAAATGTAGTGTAAAAGCATGTTGAGTTTTCGCAAGACCACGTAAGAACAGTCCAGTAACCATTAACCTCAATACACAGAAATGTATATAGGTTGCTTTATATACATAGGATTGATAGCTATACTAGTACTTACAGTATAAAAAGTGTGCATGCATTTATGTTTGACATCAATGATATTTGCATGATAAACACATCTAAACAGTGTCTAACAGTGACAACAAATAATATCATTTACAGCCACAGTAGATGTTTGTGTCTCGGGGCTGTTGCACATGGATCGTTCCTGACATTGGGACAGGTGTTTACTGTTTATCAGACTGACAGCCTTTGGAAAGACAGCTCTTGTTTCTGGTAGTTTTGGCGTAGAGTGCTCCAACCAGCGGGAAGAACATGGGACAGGTTCAGTCCAGGGTGTGATCGATCTGGAGCGAAAACCTTTTCTATATTAAAAGAACAACTTTTCAGCTAAAAGCCAAGCAGCAATCCAGATGGGATGAAATCTGACTGCTTAAATCTTCAGGAGGTTTTGTGAGACACGTTCCAGCCAGATGTTGATGCTGAGGCACAGTTGTCAGTTAAACATCTTGCCAAACTCCCTGCAGAAATATGTCAAGGTCATTTTTCTGCTACTCGGCGTACACTAAATTGGTAGCAGTTATTGGACCTTTAAAACATTCACGCAGGGAGCTCTCATGCCAAAGAGAGCTCCAGGACGAGGGTTTGATGACTAAATAATTTACTAAATAACAGTGTGTCAGTGTTCATCAGTTGCTCCACTCTGTAGTCTTCTTGTATAAGGCGCTTCTGTATGTATGTTTGAGCAGCAGATGATATCAGGGCCTCAGGATTTAGAGAGCCGACTCCCATGTCGCTGTTATCCCCCTCACACAGCAGGCCGGGGCTCTGGATGGAGTAGCCTCCTTCTGCCTGTGTGCCGCTGCAGCGACAGCCAGCGTGCATGACCATGGAAACTGGGTCACACAGATTATATGTTTGGGTCTGTGATGTCAGTCATGCAGACTGAGAACTGGAAGAAGTCAGGAGGAGAAAGAAGAGGAGAAAGAGCAGGAGGAGCTTCCTTTTATCTACAGCAGGGTACAATTTGTGTTCTCTCCGATGGGACCCGAAACAGGCACGTTTGACTCAGCATTTTTAGATTATTTAAGAATATTTTCATGAAGCGCACATACTATATGTGGCTTGCTGATGCATGCACTAAAGCTACCTATTTTTAGTGAATTAAAAATGATCATGAGTGGATTTAGACACATATGATTAGCTTAAATGATTCAGAACATAATTTGGTATTCACTACACTCGACTTCAAACTGTATACATTTGTCAGGACCTATGTTTTAAGGTTTTACTTATTCATAATGTGAAGGCCCAGTCACACCAGCAGGATTGACTGATGCTGGCATGTCCTGGATGGCTAGCATGTTAGCAGTAATTTAGCATTTCCTTATGAAACAGATTTAATCCCACATGTAGGGATGCATTTCAGTTATAGTAGATTATCATAATTTCCAGTAATTTCTAACATTTTGGCCTTTATTCAGAACTGGCATATTTTCTAGACTGACCTTTAAAGTGTTAATCTTGAAGATCTTCAGTGTTGCATGTGTGACGTCCACGGTTGGCTCCGCTTGTAACTCTTGATGTTCCTCGCTGACGGTCGCTTTCATTTTTAGACTGTTTGCTTCATCTGAGTGTCGAGTTTGTTTCTTTTTCTTTGGATTTTCACTTATTTCTGAAGTTGTATCTGTAGTCATCAATCTCTTCTTTGTTTGTTCAGCCATAGTAGATTACTGTTTACTCGCAACACTTGCAGAGACCGGAAAAGCAGCCGCTTAGCTCCGCCCCTCTCTGGCAGACCAACCACTGCTGGCTGATGGAAAACGCGTCACTAACTGGGCGCCGATTGCAAATGCGAAGGTTTTCATCAGTGGGCCATAGGCTCAATCAATTTTTTAATTGGGATTTGTTCCCAATTTAATTAATGATTGATGCTGTTTTGTGTAAATAACTACATCAGAACAACAGGGACATGTCACATTATCACGGCTGTCATTTTGAGTTTCTACTCTGTGACAGAAATGCAGCAATATTTTTATTTTATTCCAATTTCTCCGACCAGTGAATAAACTACACCCGTCTGCCTCGTGACACAAAGGATATACTGCTTCCTGTATTGGCACTAAATGTTGGTTTAAATTATGCGCTGCAGAATTAATTATGTAGGCGCTTCTTAGGCTATGGGGGCCTGTTTCACAAGAGCAATTAATTAACATTGTAAATGGTGGCAGCGACTTGCCTCACATATTATTGCAGATAGATTTGTGAGTCCTGTTGAGCTTTCACATGCTCATGCAGGGGTTGCAAGAGTGGTGTTTGTTTTTGATTGGATAAATGTGGGAAATGGAGAAATTATGTCAAAGTGAAGCTTGAATTTAGCCAATTAGATCAATCGTTCCTCTGGACTGGTGCTTGTTAAAACTGTTGGATGAAGTTATGGATGGTCCTGAAGGGCTTACAGGGATTTTTAATATTTAAATATGTAATTACATTGTGGAAAATCACAGTAATAGTATTGTACAATAATGGACACTGACTGACCTATAATGTTCTTTAAGGGGTATATACAATAAGTGTGAGTCAGTTGTGGTGCAGTGGTGTAGATTTCTATAAATATCCATGTGTAGTGTGTCCTCAAAAGACTCTGGAAAATGTTCTGGTTTCAACAGCCAGTCAGCTGCAGTTTGATCTGTAGCAGCGAGTGGACGCATAAAAAAATAATATTCATTCCGACTGGTAAATCATCTCCATGGATTTCGGCTCCCTGAGAAACTTTACATTTGTAGCTCATATAACTTCTGAATCCTCAGTCTGCAACAGCAAAACATGGTAGTGATGTTTTCAGAGGAGAAAAAAAGACACATCTGTTCATCCTCTTTTATTTAACCTGATTAAACCACACGTGATTTAAGTTTGTGCAGTTAAGCAGTCCATTTTAAAATGCATCTGATTTGGTGTGAATCAACGCAATTATTTTTCTTTTACACCAACAACTCTATGCCAATTCATTTAGCGACTTTTTATTGGTTTAAAACCAGCATACCATTTAGATTTTCACCAACTTAACCAATTTAAATTAGTTATTGAAGTTTGGTTGTGAAAACTGCAAACAATCAGCAACAATATCCCCACTTTCCTCTGTTGGAACAGCTTTGTTAGCATCCCTTAGAACAGCTTTGTTAGCATCCCTTAGAACAGCTTTGTTAGTATCCCTTAGAACAGCTTTGTTAGCATCCCTTAGAACAGCTTTGTTAGCATCCCTTAGAACAGCTTTGTTAGCATCCCTTAGGACTTCTAGCTGTTGGAAAACGTGTCTTCTAGCTCGGTACCAATTTTGGAAAGTGAAAAATAGTCTGAACACTCTCAATTTCCACGGGGTGACATCAAAAGGCACAGACCAAAATGCCTCTTGAAGCTACAATCGTTTAGAGCAACAAAACTTGTAACAAAGCAGTAGGTATCCAATTCATCTGGCTTCCAGCCAACATTTCACTCTTAGGTTTGGCATAACATGATTTAGTAGCCAACACTTGTATGTGAAATAAAATACTGACTTGATAGCAGATTCAGAACGTTCCACAATAGAGGCAGCCATCTTGGTTGTTTACAAAAAATGCCTAAACAGCGCCTCACTATACTGTCTGCATCGTATCAAACTCGCCCCATAAATGGTTGTGATTGGCCTGACCTATATCAGGCCGGCTGGAAAGCTCTCTGAATGGGAGGGGGGGTTGGACGCATCTGTCAGAACAAATACAATATAAACTTCTGTCTGGTTTCCAGGCTGTTACTACTGTACTAAAGGGAAGTAAAATAGAGGGACAGTGAGATTTGAACCTTAATTAAACCAGCAAGGCTACATACAAAATAATACAGAATCATTTTGACTTTTTGAACATTAAAGTAATAATCTCCAAGATTTTCATTTAAATAAATGTCTGTAAAGTCTCTATCTAGCGCCAAAATGAGGTAACACAATGGTGATTGAGCCTATGGCCCACTGATGAAAGCCTTTGCATTTGCAGTATTACAGACTGGGTGTCTGTAGACTTTCACAGAAAAATCACAAGTGGCGCCCAGTTAGTGACGCATCAGCCAGCAGTGGTTGGTCTGCCAGAGAGGGTAGGCGGAGCTAAGCGGCTGCTTTTCCGCTCTCTGCAAGTGTTGCGAGTAAACAGTAATCTACTATGGCTGAACAAACAAAGAAAAGATCGATGACTACAGATACAACTTCAGAAATAAGTGAAAATCCAACAAAAATAAACAACTTCGACGCTTAGATGAAGGCAAACAGTCTAAAAAGGAAAGCGACCGTCAGCACACATGCAACACTGTCTGGATATCTGGGAAGTGTGCTTCGGCAATTACTGTTTAAGCACAGGTGCCGCCAAAGAGAACGAAACAGATATCTTCGAGATTACCACAAAGAGAAGTATTTTGTGAATACAAATACATCTTGCATGAGAATTTAGCCTGTTTTCAATAAGATTTTATTCTATTATGCCCTGTTTGATGGTGTCGAGCATCCCGACTGTTCCCGCTGGTGTTTTATCAACCGAAAGCCATCGAGAGGCAGCCATTCCCAGAAAGAGCTCTCTCCTTAACCACAACTCTTCTGGTAATATTGTTTAATGCCGGAAAAGCCCCATTTTGGGTTGGAGGAAAGAAACCTCCATCTCCACAAATATTTGGTTGGATTGCTTTTCTCTCGTGTTCCCAAATTGATTTTAAAAAGCTTCTCGTAAGTGCAACAAATTGCCTGAAAGTGGGCAATGACATATAAGTTGCTTTTCCTGGTGCAGTTTTTATTTGACAGAATATTTGGATAAATGTCTCTGGGGTTGATGAAGAACATAAGTTAAAGGATCTGTGCTTGATTGATTAGAATTGTTATATTTTACACCAACAGACAGTGAAGTTACAGAGAGGTCATGTAATCAGTTGCAGGGTGAAGGTTCACAGGCGGGACCCCCCCCCCCCCAGAGGCTGCTGTGCTCGGTGTTATCCTTGCTCAGATGAATCTAGGCGATATTTATGGCTGCAATGAAGTCCCAGTGGCAGAGCGTGCGAGCTTAAAGAGCAGGCTCTAATAAAATGTTCCTCCTCTCTCACTGTCTCACATCGTCTCTCAGCCTGTCTGTCTTCCTCCTGCTGCCCTTCTCCTCTTCCTCTCCCTTCGTCTCCTCCAATGATTCGGGTTTATTTATGTCTCCAGTAGGCCAGGGTGGGCCGATATGACAATGTGCGCTGTGAGACAATGGACATTTTTCAACTGACAGCATTTCTATTCCGTGTTAGCGTTCCTGTGAAGTATCTGAATGTATCAAGTGAAATCTAATTTCAGTCCATATCGGAGGTGGAAGATTTTCACGCCGCAAGTTGTGGTTGTTTGCTAGAAATCTTTATGTATTTTTTGGATGACAAGATGAGAGATGGCTGTTTGTTTCAAATATAACCAAAACTGCAATATGTCAAAATTTAGAATTGGAAACTAAGGGAAGAGGCAACCTGTAAACACTGCAGGAAACATTCATCTTATTTAGTGTATTTGGTGGTTTGCAAACTGCATTAGGCCAACTCTTGCACTGCTGAACCCAGTGGTAAAATTTGGCACACCCATCTGGTCTTGTGCTGGACCTCATATGCTGCCGATGTGAATTTTTGCTCTGACCCAACCCTTAATCTAAGGCCTGCTGTTACCATGAAAATATAAAAAGTAGGTAAATCAATATAGCAAATAAATCCACTCGTATATCAATTTACTACATAGGCACCTGAGCAATCAGAGCAAATGCATCCCCATTATTAAATTAGTTTTTAGTTACTTTTTGTCTTTTTAAAAATAAACGTATCATCATACAGTCAGGTGATTTCAAGCACCCTTTATCAATGATCATTTACTATTTTCAGCAACTGACAAAAACAAGTCATAAAAAAATCAGGCATTTTTTGACCCCACTTTAGAACCCTCAGCGTGCTTTAGCTGTCAATCACAGTCTGTTGATCCACACAGGAATCTGACTGACAAAGGTGAGACACATTTCGCTTCACTGTGATCGTGGACTGAAAACAGAACATAGGAAAAGATAGACTAGCGTATGTGTAATGAACCTGCTTGGCCCACTGACTGTCGCCGAAATGCCAAACCAATTTGCTAGTCAGTTTGTTTGCTAACTTTAAATATGTTTACAAATTAGCTTTGCAAATGTTTCAAATGAAAATCACCAATTCTACCGTTGACTGTACGCCAACGTAAGTGCTGCTAGCGTCCACTCTTTGTACTCTGTCTGTCTGAGCATGTGTGGCTGCTGGTTCCCCTCACGGGCTGATGGATGGGGCTGAGGACGGCTGTGAAGCTGGTTGAAAGGTTCTCAGTAGCAGGCTAAATGATTAGGCCGTGCTCAGTCACAATATTCACATTACTTCAGTGTCTGCGGAGCCGGGTGAGGATCGATACTCTATTACTCTGCCACCTGAGCCAATCCCTGGACGGCAGGCCACCACAGTGAGCCCCCGTCGCTGCTCAGGCTCCACCAATCAATGCTGCTGCAGACGGAGGGAAAAAAACGTGATTAGAGATCTTAACTGAGGCACCGGTCAGACACAGGTCTGTGATCATCCGAACATGGCTCCACGTAGTAGTGCCAACCTGCACGTACGGACAGGAAGTGCTCCAGTGCTGGTGTTTGTAGGGTGAGAGGGGCTGCGTGTTGGTGGAGCCTGGAGGCCTCGGGGGAGCACTGCAGTGGCCTCTGCTTCTGATTAAAAGTTTGCTTTTGCAGCAATCAGCTTTGCAGAGTCAGCAAATTACCGACCTTGCTTGTATCCTGTGTGTGGGTGTGTGCGTGTGTGTGCTTTTGTTAACCACACTTGAACATGCGCCATAGTGTGTTCCTGCTGTGATCTGCAGTTGTACACATCCACATACACATGACTGTAGAAGGCTGGTACCGTACTGAAGTTGTGGGGGAGGGACTTGAGCATATTCCAGCCCAGATTGGACGGGTTATCAGGCTATCACTGGGCTAACACATACATATAAACACTTCCCTACTCATTTTCACAGCTATGGGAATTGTCATGAGTCTCTTGTTCACGTCACCTACATACATTTGGACTGTAGGAGGAAACCAGAGCTCTCCAAGGACAAACAATATGCAGACTTCACACAGGAAGCTGCAGCTGGCAGGTGGCCTCAGTGGGTTTCTCACCATTGATCTAATTAGGTTGTGACTGCATTCAGTATCTTTACAGTTTCATGGAGTATAATTAATCATAAAATGCAAATATTTGACTTAGAATATTATACTTTCATTAAATGTTATTTTTAGTGGGTGGAAATGTCTCTGTTATCGTTCCAAATGTCAACATGCAAAGAGTTTGTTCTCTGTCATTGTAAAGACATTTAGCAGAACTTATTTTGGGTAGATTGGTTGTGAAAGCACGGCTTAAAGTTGTTATTTTATTCTTCTTCTTTTTTTTTTGAGTTCGTATTTTTATTGATCGAGAAGTGGAAGTAATTTCTGCAGCACAAAAGCAACACAAATATAAACACAAGATGCTTTGAGACATAAAAAGTGCTGCACTATATCCAGATAACAGGATAAAATCAGATTGTGTACGATGACAGCAACAAAGGTGCAACACAAGAAATAAAGACGACACGTTGCTGTGCAGCAGTTTTCAGTGTATCAGAAGTGAAAGCACTTAGTGCACATGAAACACATGAACACTTTTACCTGTTGACTTTTAAGGAGAGCATGTTTGGGTTTGGAAGTGATGGATTTAGTTTCCTTTTTTCGTGTTATTTGTCTGCTAAAAAATTCAGATTCAGGCTCAAAAAATTTGTGTCAGGTTTTCTTGAAGCAGCTTTCACGAAGACATGTACGCTCACTTTTCAACTTCAGGCGATAGAACGACAAAGAAATTGTAAATCTTAATAACAAGACCCCAAATCATTTATCATGGTTTTAGATTGCTTTTTCCCAATCAACAGCACAAATACAAATGGTAGTATATAAACTATCAACAATATATTAAAGTGGAACAATTCACTCTGACTGCACACCTCGCTAAATGCAGTCTGTAAGTGAGTTTTGGACTAAATTACAAATACACAGATGTAGGGCTGAACGATTCTGAAAAAATATCTGATTGAGATTATTTTGACTTATATTGCAATTTCAATATGATATCTATCTATCTATCTATCTATCTATCTATCTAATTCTTTTTCTTAGGGTTTTAATGAGTTGTCACTCCTGATTAAATAAACGTTAGATACAAATAATTTAATAAGTATGGTTTCCTGTTAGCTAGCTAGCAAAATTGTATGTTGCTTTTCTGCTGTATTTTCCAAGTTATTCTTCTTCTGGCTTTTTTGGCATCTGGTAAAAATCAAACCTCACCCTCTGGACCAACAGAGACAGCTTTATGTGACAGCATATAAACAACATGGTATGAAATCACATTTACATGGTTTTATATGGATGCTAGAAACTTGATAAGACAAGTGTAAAAGATAAAACTTTCACTAGCTTAGGGGTTATCAAATTGACCCTGACTTTCCCGTGTTTAATAAAAAGCCAGTTGTCCCACACTGATGGCACCGTATGTAATATGTAACATGAGTAAAATCTCACATACGCCATCTCTCTCCCTCTTTCTCCCTCTTTTACTTTTCTAACCCTAGTTGAGTGCTGCAAGTGTGTAAAGATAAAGAGCTGTTAAGTGGTGCTGTGCTTTCTGCTGTCTGTTGAGTAATGGCCGAGGAGCCCATCGACCCGCCGGTGCCATAAAGCAGAAAACAGACAGACTGTTCACACCCAGACCCCTGGCAGCACAGCTCTGCAGGCTGCAGTAAAAATTAAGTTGTTCTCTAGTTATATTAGGTGGTGTTAACCTTTATATTAAAAATCAGATATTGGCAAATCAATGAAATGATGCATTTTGTTTGGTTTCATTAAACCTTTATAGTGAAATCATGAAGTCATTATGTGATATCAGACTTAGATTAAAACCACTGCTGACTATGGCCCTGATAAGGACTGAGGATGGTCTTTGTGTTTTACAATATATTTTTCCAGGTGAATTAAAAGCTTCTTAATTCTGCATAAATCCTACCGGGCTGCCTTGGATTGTTCTTTGAAGGACTGTTGCATTTTGCTAATTTCAAGCTTCAAATTTCACAGCCTCTGCCTGAAACCACTCAGTCAGCTCTGTCCCTTTAAGAAACCCCGCCCCTAAAATCCCACTTTCTTCTGATTGGCCAGCTCTCTGAAGCCTATTGAGAAAAACAGTGTAGAAAAAGCTGTGTGAAACCTGGCGTTCACTGCAGACTGAGCTGAGAAGCCTGGGGATTACTCCAACATACTTTTACCTACAGATTTGAAACTTAACCCATGTTTAGTCTGAACATCCAACATTGTAACATTATGTATATGTCTTACAACATGAAACAACATAATGCCCCCTCTTTAAGCATAGCAAACCCCAAGTATCCAAAGAGCACCCGTATGTGATCACTACAACTTCTACTCCTTCATCATTAAAATAAGATGCTTCTTTTTTAAGAATGGATGAACTTCTTTTACTAGTTCTATTAAATGATGATCAGAGTAATATTTCAGACAGTTTCCTTTTGATTTAATACAAAAAATGATTCATTTGTCTCACTTCTTGTGTCAGGCAATACAAACAAAATTGTTATGGCTGCCATTACGCTGCATATCTGAATAAAATTCGACATTTTGCAAAACGTTTTCCGTGTTTTTTGTGGGGGATTAAAAGGCTGGTGTAACCATCAAAAAGAAAAAAGTGCAATTGAAACAACCTACAAGAAAAAATCATGACGCACATTGAAGTGATAATCTTGAAGATTTTCATTAAGATTTTCAATTAAATAAAAGTCTCTATCTATCGCCCAATGAGGTAACACAATGGTGATTGAGCCTGTGACCCAGTTAGTGACGTGTTTTCCATCACCCAGCAGTGGTTGTCTGCCAGAGAGGGTAGGCAGAGCAAACGCAACGTAAAGCGGCTGCTTCTCCGGTCTCTGCAAGTGTTGCGTGTAAACAGTAATCTACTATGGATGAACAAACGAAGAAAAGATCAATGACTACAGATACAACTTCAACAATAAGTGAAAATCCAAAGAAAAAGAAACAAACTCGACGCTCAGATGAAGCAAACAGTCTGAAAAGGAAAGCGACCGTCAGCGAGGAAAATCAAGAGTTACAACCAGAGCCAACCGTGGACGTCTGGTTAAATGGGGAAATGTGCTCCCGCATGCTGTACGTTAAGTACATAACATAAAGAAGAGAAAGAGAAGATGTCAGACAAAAACATAGGATCTGCGCTGTTTGATGTGGAGACTATAGCCTTCCTTGTATATCCCTTGTATATCTTTTAACAATGTCATCTTGCTCCCCCTATACACTGACATAATGGCACCTGACTATTACCACACCCAACTGTCTATCTGAAGAAATCCACTTCTAATATATCACGTAACAGTCGTGCAGATTTTGCAAAACATTTATTTAAATTTTCACTACATTTGGATGTGCCCACACAGATCAAAGACAGACCAAATTACAGCACCAACATCTGTAAGTTTAGACCAAAAAAGTACGGCCACCTAAATGTTTAAACTTCTACGCTTTAAAGTGCTAAATGAAACTTTCATTTCTTCTTTTTGGCTTTTACAATTGGTGCTAAACAAATAGGAAACAACAGCACTGTGATACTTGAGATATTTTGTTCTTTTGGAGGTAGTGCCTGTAACTCTCTCTTTTTGGCACCCCTCCTCTTGTTTGTAACATGTTCGTGCTGAAGTGAAGCCATTGTGTGTGAAGACAAAAGAGTGGAGGACAGCGTGTCTCTCTGTAAATGGCTACTGTCGACCCGCAGTCTGTTGTATTCATCCCACACATTATCACAGGAACCGCAGGATGTCCAACATGTGTGTTTGTGTGAGTGTGTGTTTTGTATATCTTTGTGGGGAGGTGTGTGAGTCCAGCTCATTGAGCACCATGTTGTTAGCTGTAATAGAGGTCTGCCTCCACACATTGTGGCAGAAAATGGACCTCAGCACAGCAGCTACAGGAAATGTGATTTTGTAAATGCACGCAGCCCTCCCACACTTTGGGAGAAGATCATGAATACGATACGTGGGAGCATTAGGACAGATGGTCTCGTTCTGACTCGTGAATCTGCCTCAGTAACACATTTATGCTCCTCTATGTGTTGTACCTCGGACTGTATATCTAGATTGTTGAGCTTAAATCCATTGCAAAGTCTACAGTTATCTTATTTTCCCTCTAAAAGTTACTATATTATTCTTTTTTTGTCTTTATCATTGTGCGTGTAGGAGCTGTGTGAAGACCCTCACCTGTTCGTAGATGGCATCAGCGCACACGATTTACATCAGGGGCAGCTGGGTAACTGCTGGTTCGTAGCGGCATGCTCCAGCTTGGCCTCCAGAGAGTCTCTATGGCAAAAAGTAAGTGTGTGTTTTGTATTAATGTGTTTGTCTGTTGTCCATCTCTTCTTTTTCCTCGTCTTTCTTTGCCTTGTTTGTTTTTGAGCACCAGACCAACATGTTTCGTGAACGTTTTGTGTATGACAGATGATCAAGACCTCAAGGAACCAGCACAGAAATACACTTATTGATCAAACCAGCACAATGGCTTAGTACCAGTCCTGAAGCTAAATGTCTGATGATAGTAAAAAAGCTACTTTTTTAAGAAAGTGTTGGAAAAGTAAATAAAGGCCTTTTGCGAAAGAGTCCATATAATTCATTGTGAAAGAGAAACTTCCTCTGAACTAAATTGTAATAATTCCATATTAAGTGTTTAAGTGTCCATTAGAAGCCATTATGATAAGAGGTAAACACACACAAAGACTAATTACAGCATCACAACGCCTCCCTGGTCTCAGCAGACTCTATCAGTCAGAAAAAGTCTGATTGGTAGAGTCTAAAGTAAAGCCTCCAAGAGCAAGCTGGAAGCACTAAAGCCAGATGGATCACCTGGTTTGTGTTGGCTGTGAATGTATTTTAAGTATCAGAACCAGGTCTGCAACTATTTATAAATAATCTTCAGAGTAATTTACTTTTTCTTTTTATAAAATGATCGAAAAACTGAAAAAGTTGCACAATAATTTTCCCCAGCTAAATGTGACGTCTTCAAACTGCTTCAAACACAAATATTCAGTTTAAAGTAAAAATCTCGATTTTTATTTAAATAAATGTGTGGGGGTCAATACTAGGGTAAAAAAAAAAGAAACAGGAACACTGTAAATAATGAAACACAGGTCAGGACAATACCTTTGGTATTTTAAGACGTTCAGTTTCATATAGAAATTGTTTTCTTTGAACAGCTTAAAGTAATAATCTTGAAGATTTTCATTTAAATAAATGTCTGTTAAGTCACTATCTATCGCTGAATGATGTAACACAATGGTGATTGAGCCTATGGCCCACTGATGAAAGCCTTTGCATTTGCAGTATCACAGACTGAGTGTCGCGTTTTCCATCAGCCAGCAGTGGTTGGTCTGCCAGAGAGGGTAGGCGGAGCTAAGCGGCTGCTTTTCCGGTCTCTGCAGGTGTTGCGAGTAAGTAGTAATCTACTATGGCTGAACAAACAAAGAAAAGATCGATGACTACAGATACAACTTCAAAAATAAGTGAAAATCCAAAGAAAGGGAAACAAATTGGACGCTCAGATGAAGGCAAACAGTCTAAAAATGAAAGCGACCGTCAGCGAGGAAAATCAGGAGTTACAACTGGAGCCAACCGTGGACGTCACACATGCAACACTGTCTGGATATCTGGGAAGTGTGCTCCCACAATTACCGTATATTGGCAAACGATTCGCCAAAGACAACAAAGCTGAGATCTTCGAGACGAGCACTTTAAGATAAAAAAAAATTAGTTATCCTCACACTGGAGAAGCTGTAACCATCAAAATCAACATAAATTATTAATCTAATATTATAGTAGTAGCCGAATAAGTTTCTGACAATCAACTTCTCAATTAAACGATTAACTGTTTCAGCTTTGACTGATACTACGTTTTCATTGCTAGCAAGGTCAGGCTCAGAGCAGAGAGGCCAGTCCAGATGGATGAATGACTAATATAAAACCCTTTTAACCCTTTCAAGTATGCACTAGATTTTAACATGTTTGTTTCATCTTTAAATAAACCCCTACGTCTCTCTCTGTAGAAGTCGTGATGGGAAGCTTTGCAGCAACAGCCAGCAGCCAGTGAGCTCAACTTTGCATAGAAATTGGAAACAGGGAGGAACAGCTTGCTTGGCTCTGTCCAGAGTTATAAAAACACATTTACCAACACAGCAGAGTTACAGTTTTGGATAAACAGACAGACAGCCAATGGAGAATCATTATTTTTACCCCATTCTGGAGCAATGCAGTCTGGTTTGTTTTAGGAAATACAACAGTGTTTGTTTAGAGCAAGTTCTTTCTTCCCTTCTAATTGGCAGTGCTTCTTTACTAACTTCAGGGAAAGGTGCTGTATTGGTCCTTGAATCTATCGTTAATTACTTTGTCTAGTTTATGTGTCTGAGACTGAGACCTTGTTTGTACTGCCAGCCAAAACATATTTTTTGGGCATATCCAGATTATTTTCAGATTAATCTAGTAAAGTCTGGACAGAAAAAATGTAAAACACTCGAAATTAGATCCTTGCAAATCTGAGTTGAGCCACATTTTTAGTTGGTTTGAAATTCATCTCCCATCAGATTCCTACAGATGTGTCTCAGTCCGGACCAAAGATGGATGACATCACAGCTCTCTAAATGTGAAGCAAAACCCTCTCTATCGCCCCCTGCTGACTGGCTGCATTATAGGTCATAAAGCCCGCCTCCTCCATGTTAACAGATGGGACATGAGTCAAACTATAAAATCAAGATACACGCCAAATACATTTTTCTCAAACATGGTTTCTGTCTTTATAGTTAGTTCTTATCATGCTGATTTACATCCAAAGGATGATTGACAGCTCTGTTGACCAATACGGCTCCTGCAACTGATCTGTTCTGGTTTAGCAGAGTAGAGGAGGAACGGCGAGAGGAGACGTAACTAAAACAATCACTACAGTCATTGAAGTTTCTATATCCGTGAACGTCTGCGTCAGACCAACACAAAGAAGCAGTTCTGCTGTTAAACACGGCGGCGTGCGGGATCCTTGCTGTTTTTTCTGTAAGTTAAGTGTGTGTTTTGGTTAGTGGAAGTGGCTATGGCGGCGCCACCCGCCGATCTCTACTGCGCACTCTGGCTCCAAATGACATCACCATAGCAACATGGCGGCGACTATCACGGGAGCAATTTTGGCATCATTTCCGTACAATGAGAGCAGATGGAGACGCATCGTCCATCTATACATACAGTCATTGGTCAGGACACTCGCCCTTTAAATAGTATGTCTGAGTCTCGTCTGCCTGTTACACACTGATTATAATAAGTATGAGAACTACTCTGTGAAGATTGGCACCACAGATCCACTGTTGCTCGCTTCAGCCAAATACTTAGAGCATCTTATTAACAAAAAAACATCATAAAAGACATTATTATTTGAACTGTGCTTAGCTCTGGAGGTTCGGTTGTCAGGATTATTCTGAGATGTTCTTTGGCATCCATCTTGACAGAGGAAACAAAGTAATTACCGAGGTTTAATGGGATTTGAAACAAGATGCCTCGGCCTGTTGTAGCGAGACGCTGGATTGTGACAGTCTGCTCAGAGAGAGTGTGTACATACAGTATGGGTATGTTTCCCCTCTGTTTACTCTGTGTTTCATCTTACAGTACAAACACAGTCCTCACACAACTCTGTATGCAGTGAGCTGCATGTTTGCTGATTTAATTCCCCATTTTCCTGCATTATTTGATGACGATTCCATTCTTTTTTGGGGCGATTTCTCCTTGTCAGTGAAAAAGACTAATGTAAAGGTTAGAAATAATTACACACACTCTTAATCAAAGACCAGTCATGTGTTTTAAGATCTGACCTCCTGTATATATTGGCGGAAATATTCAATATGCAGCATTTTGGGGAAAAAGGGTTATTTGCTTTCTTGCTGAGAGTACCCACACCAGAGACTTTGGAGCAGACCAGACAGGAAGTTGTTAAAATTCATGCAATAAACTCCGTCTGTCCTCCAGGTCAACCTTTCTTTTTGCTTTAGAAAGACACATTTGGATATCAGGTGTCAGCTGCACTTAGGTAAATCTGTGTGCCTTTGGCTTTACCTTCTGTAAAGTAGTTCTACATTTTGGGGAATTACATTTATCCACTTCCTGGTGGAGTGTAAGATGGATAAATGGATATTTACCTTTAATGTTTCCCATCCGACACATTTCAGAGTGTGGATTAACGCTCTGCTTTGTTTTATATTTTGTTTTATGTTGCTATCCCACATAAAACGGTTAAATCACATCTGCTCTTTCCCCCTCATAATGTAAATGTTGTTAGCATCTTTGTTTATGTTGTTTACTAGCTTGTTAGCATGGAACTGGAAGAGGGCGACACAGCTTAAGTAGTTGGGTAACAAAAAAATAAATTTGTACAGTGTTTGGTAGTTTGGTAGATGGTTGAAGTCAATTCCAAGGGCCGGTTTACATCAAAAAACTGCACACAAACAACCTGTGTACTGTCTAATGTCAAACCTTTTACTTTGCTAATGCTAACTCTCGTTCTCTGTACAGACAAGTTCCATCTGTACTAGAGCGCTCAGTTTTTTTTGCCAGTGCAAATTTAAAAGCAATTGGCTTTTGAATTGTTACTTAGTAAATCTAGCTCAAATATAGCTCAGATATGTTTGAGTCCTAGATATGTAGGAAAGAGCACTAACATCTCAACCTGCAGTAGAAGAATTTCATCTCTGAAATCCCATCTGTACTGACAAACTTCACATAGGTAAAACTCTGCATAGTTACACTGAAGAGGACATAAACACATTTTTGAGTTGAGGGTATATTTAAGTTTAGGGTAAAAGCCAGCAGCTTAAGTTAGCTGCAGTTATCTAAGCTTAGCTTATCACAATGGCTAGACTTGAAGGGTCTATAGCCGTGTCCCAATCCAGGGGCTGCATCCTCCGAGGCCGTATTTGAAGGCCCATTCTGTCAGCGGCGCAACGAAGGCTGTCCAAGTTGCACCTTCAGATGTGCCAACAAATGTGTCCTCTTGGGCCATGAAGGATCCATCGGGTGCATCCTTCACAGCCCAACGTATCCCAAGATTCATTCCGCGCAAATTCAAACGAGATAGCGGACTTTTACGCGGCCAAGGAATACACTTTGAATGTAAAAGTTTTTGGTTTCAATCAAATAGTTGGCGACACAAATGTAAAAAAAAGACAAAAGGGGCCCTTGAAACAAATAGTCTTTAAAATAACAGGTTATGTGACTTTAGTTATGCTAGCTACCTGTTGCTAGGCGACAGGAGCGCCGTTTGGTGAAACAAAGGTAAGGGCAGGAAACAGCTGGTGACGCAATAAGGAAATCCTCGATAGTGCAGATTGTCTCATTTCAGTTCGGCGTTAACGGTCTACGCAGGTGATGAATGACGCATCCTCTGTAGACCACCTCCTTTGAAGGCTGCAGCCCCTGGATTGGGAAACAGCTTGTAGGCTATGTTGATTAGCAGCTGCGAGTCAAGAAAAATTATCTGGCTCATTAGAGTATTGTTGTTTTTTCTTCCCTTGTTTTATATACAAACACAATCTAAAATGTCATTCTATGAGCTTTAGAGGTGCTGACATGCGATTTTGTTACCTTTTGACTAAGCCAAGCTAGCTGTTTCCTGTTTCCAGTCATTATGCTTAGCTGCTGTTTAGACTTATATTTAACACACACAGAGGAGAATGCCATTTATCTCCTGAGACATATAAGCATATTTCCCCGAATGTCTAACTTCTGCTTTAAATGTGAGAAAAATACCAAAGTAACATCCTTCGATTTTGCTGCTTTGTTTAAAAAAATCGATTATTATTCTTAATTAAAATACTTCAAATGGAAAAAACGGCCTTTCCTAATAAACCTTCAGGCCAGATCTGGTCCCCAGGGCTTGTAGTTTGACATCCTGTGTTTATTCTATTGGCTTGTAGTTGTAAAATTGGTTCACCATTCCAGTTTAGAGCTGATCAAGTTAGACCTCAGTCTGAAGGCTATTTATTTGATCCAAATAAAAATGAAAGCCTATTTTTTGAAGCAGCCTTTGTGCAGAGATTCATCTGATCCCAGCCTGTTGTTGGCCACCAGCTTTACTTCCTGTTAAAGCAAAACAAGTGATGGTCCAAGTCTCACAGGAGCAGACAGTGTTCCCCAGTGAAACCAGAGTGCTGCTACAAAACACTATTATTTTGTGTTGCTTTTGTACATGCTAATTACCTCCAAAACTCAGCCAGACTTTAAAGCGCCTTCATTAAGCTCTAGAGCTGTTGCAACATCTGATATCCTTGTAATTACTCAACACCGAATGTGTTTAAATGTTAAAGATAACATGACCGATGAGCTGATTCCCTCCAAACTCGGCCCATTTATTTAACTGTTTGTCAAAGGGTGACAGGCAGGACTGAGCAAAAGGACACATACCAATGAGGACACTTGATGTTAATTTATATTTACGCATTCAAAGCTGCAGGCCAGATCGATTTAATTGGGACTCCTGAGAATGTGCAGCGCGGAGAAAATGGAGGTTTAGCCCGTTCAGGTGGCGAGTTGGTTTCATGCTTTTGCCGACACGAAACGACTGTAATACCTCCTGACATCTCAGTTATTTTCTTTTCTCTCACACCTCATCTGACACGCGCCGTCTCATTCACAGTCGCAGTTGCTGTTTCTTCCCCCCCCTGTTGCAGTGTGAAGCCGGCAGGAGGAGGCTGAGAGATGAAATCCACATGCCTCCCCTCTCTCTCTTGTTTGTCAGGGTCACCATGCAAGACGGAGACGGATGAGGCAGCAGGAACCTGTTCCCCCTGCCACTGGGGACTGACACGCACACATACACACACACACATACAAACAAGTACACACTGTCTCTATCCATTATCTCATGTGGGACTCATTTCTACTAAACCCGTCAGGGCGGGCTGTTTGTCAAAGAGGAGGTGAGGGAGAATAACACGCAGGAACAGAACGATTTGTAATCAGACACTTGTTAAGAAAATGCAGATACACCTTTTTTTTTAATGGATTTATTTGATTTTTGATTATGTCCAACAACATTTTAAAACACCCTTTAAAAATACAATCAACAAGTTCAGTAACAAGAGCATGATAATCAGTTCTGTTGCAAAAGAAGGAAAAGAGGAAGGAGGGTGTAATCTTGTCCTCACAGGTTGTCCCCCTAAAATATGCAGGTTTGACCTAAAATTAACTTGGCTTCATCCACTAAATGCAAACAAGCGCAGGAAAAGAGTTTGTAGGAAGTGTCCCTCCAATATTTTCATGTGCAAGTCTCAACTGTCCACTGTGAAGGTGATGGAGCAGTCCACAGTCTCAGGGCTGCAGCCTTCATCAAATGCAAACAGGAAGTACATCACCTTCCTTACCTTCGCCAGCTCAGCGATCCTCTCACCAAACTCGTGTGCGTCAGCCTCATAGCACTGGACGGGTGCATCACTGGCATCGCCTGGCACCTTCCAGAAAACTCCTGCGGGCTCCAGCAGCTGACGCGTCATCAGGTTGGTGAGATCTGGCGTCCAGAGCTGCGAGGTGGCCGTGACGGTGAGGCGTCCGGTCTGGGCCAGACGCACCGTCCACTGCGAGAAGTGGAGGGAAGTTTTGGAGAAATCCAGGCGGTACACGGCCTCGTTGGGCAGCAGCAGGCGCTCACCATCCTGCCTCTTCTGTTTGCGCTGCTGCAGAGACTGAACCCGCAGGCGCATCACCTCTGTTAGCTGGTAGTCCTGCCGGAAGGGAAGCTCCAACTCTGCAGACATGCTTCAACGGCACGGCACAGCGGCCTGACAGGTCGATACCAACCTAAGGCTGGATTAGACTGGCAGCTATGTCGAAACTAAGCGTCTTCTCCTCCTTCTTCAATCCTACAACGCTCACTCTGTGCTCCTGCCTGCAGGGTGTACAGTTTACATGTGTGCATGGAGCATTGATAAGAGAGGGTGGGTCTTACACAGAAGTACAGAAGAGCAGAGGTGCTAGGCAACCGGATCTGATGACATTTGCAGCCACAGCACAGGGTCTTCCCTCAGGGAGCTGTCCTCAGTGCTGTTTGTCACTCATTTGTTTGCCTGGTGTGTTTGCTTGGATACAGATCCTTAACTCTAATACCTGACAAAGTGCTGTCTGAAGCCAAGTACTGTACACTCAAAATCTTCAGGGCTTGCATGAGTGACACTGCAAATGTGAGGATCAAAACTGTTTTGTAAGAGAAAGGTAGCCCCTTTCATGTTGGTGCTGAATGAAGGGGGAGGAGAAGGAGAGGGGAAATCCCCTTTGTTCCCCTTGGTGTGCGTTTTGACAGACAGCACAGGAAGCCAAGGTGCCTCCTGCTTGTGTTTCTGGTCAGTCGTCAGGTCACTTACCTCCCAGAGTTCAGTTGCTGCATAGCGACACTTGGCCCTGATGAAAGCTGAGATAGATGGAGCCTCTGCGCTCTCACTGTCCACAGTGCAGAGTCAGGGAGTAGGCAGCAGCAGCAGCAGCAGCAGGGTGGAGTGCAGGAGAGATTGCCTCCCAAAGGATTACAAAATGACTCTGAGGTTTCTGTGGTGCAGTGCTTTGTTTTTTTTTCTCCCCCCTCCTCCTCGTTTTTAAAGGAGCTGTTGCTGCCCGGCCCTCCAGAGAGGCCAGATTCTCTCCATCAGCACAGTGTCACCTCCTGTAGAGAGCTTTGACAGGAACTGCTGTTCAGTGAGCGCACCTTGACATCTCCAAGGACACCCCGCTGCAACACTGTCAGTAAACTCACACGTGGTGTCGCTCACTGCATCATTTGCAGTTTTTATTGCATGCAGTATTCATACTGTACAAAGGTGTCACAGGTGCCCTCTCACAGGGCGCCACTAGGTTGGTGTTCTGTTACGACACTGAGTCACAGTAGGAAGGAAGCACTTCATACATTTTAAACAGCAATCACAACATGAACATGCAGACACTTAAGCTCTTATAACTCCACTGTACACAACCCGTTCAGCATCAAAAGGTTCAGGGTAAACAGGAAGATAAAGGGTCAAAGTTCATTAGATTTTCCTTCTTAATAAACCACATAGGTCAGGAAAGGTCCCTGTTGTCAACTAATCCACTTGTATCCAATTATTGTTCAGAAATACTGATGCTTTCAGTTAGATAACCAAGATGTAATGCACATTTTCTGTCTCAAAGGCGGAGGACACGAGTGGAATACTAATCTCTATTTACAGATTCTACAGAGAAATGTAGAATCTGTAGGCGGGGACGCGGAGGTTGAGAGTTGAACCTGGGGCCGACGCTTAGAGTACTGCGGCCTCTGTACATGGGCCCCAAGATTTAACCGCTGAGCTAAACTGGCGCCCTAGTCCAGCTGTTTTAAACGTTTTTAAAATTACTTTACTGGATGATCGATGCAGGCAGGCTCCAGCCACTCTGTTGTATGTGTTGTGGACATGCCCAAAGCTTTATACATTCTGTGGAGCCTTATCCACTCATTGCACTGTTTGGTGAGGATCCTCTCGGTAGGTTAGAAACCAGCATGTTGGCCTTCTGTTCTCTCCTGCCATTGTTTAAATGGAAGGACCCTATTTCACCAATATATAGCCACTGGATCAGGAAAGTCATGTACCATCTTAAATTGGAGAAGATTAGATCAGGGGGTCAGCCTTGAAATGTCACACTATTTGGCAGCTTTTCTGAGCTTTCGTTGGAGATATGGATGCCGACAGCATGACAGTATAACCAATTTCTGTATAATTTCTAATTTATTTGTTATTAACTTTCATTTTCTGGATGCCTGGCGATGCATCATGGGTATATGTGTGGGTCTGGTATGGGGGTGGGGGGTTCTTTCGTCTACACCTGCAGCATTGGCCAGCTAAAAAAGGCATTACGAGACCAGGCCATAATCGATTCAGTTGACGGGCAGTTTGAGCAACAGGTGCTTGCAACGCACGTTCATGTTCTGTCTCCATCAGTAGCAGCAAGGAGCTGTCTTCTTTTCAATAGGGTACACAATTTGGTCTGAGGGACAGCTCAGGTCTGTTTTTGCTGCAGCAACTAGTTGGATTATACGTAGCAATTTCAAGGAGACTACATTTTTCATTGTGAGAAAATGACTCTTTTTCCTGTCATGATTTCAATGTGCACAAAGCAGGAAGCAGAAGGGTTACTGGAAGGCATTGCTCATAGTTAAGTTTAGAAAATCATGGAATGAAGATGGTTTTACTTTTTTATTAATATGTTGTCATGTATGAAAATAACCTAAATGAAACACTGTAAACAGAATTAGTATAAAAATGATTATATTCTTAGCTTTTTGATTCATACAGACGTGACTCTTTGAGCCCTTAAAGGGGCCAATTCTTTTGAATGGATATTCTTATATTTTGCATGGGTTTCACATTTTTGGGTGTTTATTGTTCACAGTGAGAAAGTGAAAAATGCATAATTCCTTGTTTTTCCAGAATTACATTTTTAAAAAGGTCGCCTCTGAAACGGGCCGTTCAGAACAGCTGCAGGTTTCTATGTAGAACCTTGCTCTCGCTGAAATCGACCAATCGTCACTCACCATCATTCACCTCAGGCTGCCTTTCTTGCACTAGCTTGTTGTCGAGTTGTTGTCAAGATTACCACTCACCATTCCGATACCTCCTGGCAATTCTGGCTTGTACATATAAGGCTGAATAACCGATCCTAGAGCAGCCATGTTTTCTACAGCTATGGAGTGACAGTGCAGTGTGGCCGTTCCCCCGTGTGGGTATGTCTCTGTTTGTTTATATAAATATGTTTTCTAATTGGGTCCCTTTCTGAACCTATATGTGTGTTTTTTGAGGTTTTCTGTGTATATGTTTTTGTTTACTCAATATCATAACCACAGCTCAAAATGGAGGCTTATAGAGGCTTCACTGGACCACAGCAAAAGCAAGCATCTGAAACACACAAACACACACACACCCTCTGCAGTCACACAGTTATTACCCCTCACCCATGTCCTATTACAGCTGGATTTATGACTGAGAGAGCCAAGGTGATAAATTTGTCCCCTAATCCCAAATGCATCAGCAGACATGAGGGAACGCTGTCTCACTCTGGCGCCCACTCCACCTCGACATTATTAATGCTCCATGGACCCCCGTCTGTTTGTTTGGCTTACCTGCCCACTGCTCTTCCTCCCCCTTCCTCCTCCTTTTCCAGGTCATTCCAGACTGGAAGGAGCAGGAGTGGGACACAGAGAAGCCAGAATCCTACGCCGGGATTTTCCACTTCCGCTTCTGGCGCTTCGGTGAGTGGGTGGACGTGGTGATTGACGACCGGCTACCGACGGTGGACAACCAGCTGGTCTACTGCCACTCCAACGACAGCAACGAGTTCTGGAGCGCTCTGGTGGAGAAGGCCTATGCCAAGTTAGTATCAGTGCCAGCAAATATACAGATCCAGCTCGAGAGAACAAACACTAACTTACTGAACACTCAGTAAAGGATTGTACTTAAATGTCTGCCTACATGAGAAGAAACTTTGAGAATACGGTGCTTATAACCCCTCAAAAATCAAACCTTCACATGCAATGAATAGACCCATCCAACTGAAGGAAAAGGTTGACTCATGTTATCCCTCAGGAGACAATTTCAAATGTCTTGGTTTGCCTATAAATATGATTTAATACTGAGAAATGCTGCAAAACCACACACTGATGAGGCTGCAACCAGCTAATTATTTGCAATTTAGCTTTAAAAATGACCAAAGTTATAAATAAACCATCAAAAATAATCATAAATACATCTGATAGCTAATTAATTGACCTATGATTGCACTTAATAAATATATAACCCGACTCCTGCAGGGTTTACGGCTGCTACGAGGCTTTGGATGGTGGAAACACGGCCGATGCTCTGGTGGATTTCACAGGTGGCGTTTCAGAGCCTGTGGACCTGCTGGAGGGTCAGATGGCAACAGACGAGGTGGCCCGAAACCAGCTGTTTGAACGAGTCCTAAAAGTCCACAACAGAGACGGTCTCATCAGCTGCTCCATCAGGGTAAGGGCAGCCTCACATGCAGCAACATCCCTGAGAGATGCTCGTCACATCAGTACTGAAGTTTATTGCATGGTGCACGGTGGTGCGGTGGCCTAGAAGGTTCCTGGTTGGAATCCCTGTCCGGACGAAGTGAGGCTTTCACTGTGGAGCTTGCAGGTTCTCCCCGTCCATGTGTGGGTTCCCTCCGTCTACCCTGGCTTCCTCCCACAGTCCAAAGACATGCTCGTTAGGTTCATTGGTGACTCTAAAATTGAGTGTAAATAAGTGTCTATGTCTACGAGTCAGCCCTGTGATTGACTGGCAATCAGTCCAGGGCGTAACCCCGCCTCTCGCCCAATGACAGCTGGGATAGGCTCCAGCCCCCCCGCGACCCTGAACAGGATAATCATTATAGATAAGGGATGGATGAAATATATAATACATACAAAACCATTAAGCTAAGCACTCGCAGAGGAGTACCAATAATCAAATTAAAGTGTTTAGACGCGGGATTTCACAGGTGTTTGCCTGGTCTTGTTCATTTCCGTCTAAGGAACAGCACTTAAGCAACACATGTAGGTCAAACACATTGATGAAAGTGATGTAATTTGCACTTATTGGCTGTGCTGAAGTAGCTACCTAATCCTGGCCCACACTAAAAGATTTTTAAAATCTTAACAGATGTTGAAAATGTGAGAGAGCCCACACACAACGATAAATAAATAAATAAATGATAGATTTAACAGTTTTGTTCCTGTAGTGTGGAGAGCCACAATATGAGCCAAACAGCACACTACACACTAACAGATTCATTCACCAACTACCAGAATCTGGTAGCCTGAAATCTCCCAGAATCTCTCGCGGTCAAACACGCCTTTAGTGTAAACAAACATGGCAGACGATGGGCAGGATGTATGGCTGATCAATGATAGTTTTTGGACTTTTATACTGAAAATTCACATAGAAAAAAAGAACAAACTCTGGATGAAGTGGTGGCGCATTTGCTTTCGTCGCCATGGCTGCGGTTGTTGTGCTTCCTTCTTCAGTCAGCTTGCGTCCCTATTGGCTCTCGTTTCGTTCCACGTGATGATCCACAGAGTGCGTGCTCGGCTGTCCTCGGGGTTCCTCACACAACAGGATATCGGAACAATTTCAAATCGGTGCGGCCATGACATTTTTCCAGACAGATTGGGGGAAGTAAAATCACTCTTAACTAACCTCACACCACGAGAACATCTGGACTTTGCTTACTTTTGTGTGAAGGGGGGAATCAGGCCCAAAATCGGCTTGATTATCTTGTAGCGTGTACCCCGCCTTAAGCAGCTTTGTGAGGCTGTTCTCAAGCACAGTGTTTCCTTGATGTTGATGTCAGCATGCTAACGTACCAAAAAAAACACTTACACATTTATTAGGTATTATGTCTATACATTTTGATTCATTTATAGTTCAGTCTGTAAACATACTAATATTTGCTCAAGGTACAGCTCAAGTTTAAAGTTAGGTCATAAGTTTTGGTCACAAACCAAAGTACTCGATTAGAGGATCACCACAGTAATTCATCCTGAGGAGAAGATGGTTGATCACATTAATATTTCCATAACAGTGCACTTTTGCTTTTTCCTGCAGAATTTCAATACCTGTTCTATAAAAACTGTCTAATCCTCCACAGCTGACCCCTGGTTCCCCCGAGCTTTAAAAATTAGAGCATTTTCTGCTGTAATTTAAAAATCCAGGGATGAAAATCCCCTCTGTCTGTCGCAGAGACACTCACTGCCTGTGCTTTGCTGCAAAGACTTCTTTAGTGCTAAATCTCTGCATAAATACTGTCTACAAGTTTTCAAACGCTCTTCAATGCAGTGCAGTATTCTGTGTGAGATTACGTGAGGTACACACAAAATGAATATCATGCAGTTCTGATTTGTCCGTGTGATGATTTTGTGGACGCCTGGCCTCCACAAAGCCAGGGTGTTGTTACAGGAGCTTCTTACAGGGAAGCACATGCACTCACAGCAGGATAATGGTAAAAATAAGTGAAAAAGGGTTCAAGAGGAAGCCATCGAACCCATCGAGTGTGTGGTGAGGCTGACATTTTACAGGAATCAAAGCACTTTGATGAGGAAGATGAAAAAGTGAGTGCTACAAGCAGAATTTTAATCGATGTCGCGTGTGCCTGGAACCTGTGGTAAAAGCTTTGGGTTGATCTCTCTGGAATAAATGATAATGGAAAAGATTTATCATAAATTAAACGGGGATTCAGTATGATGTCTGTTGCTTTTGCACAGGGAGATGGAGGAACAGGTGGAGTGAGGAGACCCATCAACAGGCAGATGTTTCAAAGATTGTGGTCAAAGATTGTATTGAATCTCTGAGAACCCACCATCTGACAACAATTAAGCCTTGACTGATATTTCGGATATAGTCAGCTGATATCAGAATAACAGATATATGGGGTCAAGACTTTTCATGTCCACTGATCATTGTTTACAGCCTGACTAGCACCTTCAGATCTGAGAAAAAAGCTGAAGGTTAGAGACGACATCAACAACCAGACTGTTATCTCTCTTGCAGAAATCTGTATAGAGATTAAATAAAAGTTAAATTGACATCCGACAATAGCTGATTGGTTCCTCGATAGCCTCTTAGTGAATGTGTTTTACCTCTTAAACTCTGCGTACTTATTCCATTTGGTCTAGCGGTTTGGATTCCTGGTTTTTGCCCAGGCAGCTTGGATTCAACTCCCGTTCTGGGAACTACTGTTTTCCTCAAGTTAGTGACGCGTTTTCCATCAGCCAGCAGTGGTTGGTCTGCCAGAGAGGGTAGGCGGAGCTAAGCGGCTGCTTTTTCGCTCTCTGCAAGTGTTGCGAGTAAACAGTAATCTACTATGGCTGAACAAACAAAGAAAAGATGGATGACTACAGATACAACTTCAAAAATAAGTGAAAATCCAAAGAAAAAAGAAACAAACTCGACGCTCAGATGAAGGCAAACAGTCTAAAAAGGAAAGCGACCGTCAGTGAGGAAAATCAAGAGAACGAAACAAAACTGAGATCTTCATGATCTTCACTTTTTTTTAAATTCAAATTCTTTATTCATTTTTAAACATTTTTCAGCAATGCAGCATGTCTTGGCGCAGATGCAGTACAGGGCATTGGTACAGCATATGACCTTACATAAAATACGACCTTACATTATCACTCTATTGCAGTGGGACACTGAGGGTTCTTCCAGTTTTGCACTATGAGTCTTGCAGCTGTATTTAGCCCAACTTTTAAAATACGGAAATATTGTTAGTTATATTAGGTGCCTGTAACCAAGGAGACAAAGCCGTGGATGTACGGGCAGAGAAGCACCAAGCCATCTTCTCAATACCTCCAAAACCTTACACCAGAATGGATGCACCATGGTGCTAGTGGTCCTAGTTCGTTCTTACACTTCCAGCATTGATTGTCATCAACTATTCCCATCTTTTGAAGTCTAGTTGGTGCAGTTTAATGACTTTTAATCTGTTCCTTGATTGAGATGTGAACAAATCTTCTAGCCTCCCAATTGGTCTTCTGCTGCTAGCTTGTGTAAGCTACAATTGTCACCCTCCAGACACAAAGCTCTTGTGCATATCATCCAACATTTCTCAAACTTTGACTGCATCTGAATTGGAAATCATCTCTGAGGCTAAACCTGTTATAGTACTTTATTAAAGTTTAACGTGTGTTTCAAATAGAGCTTAATGAATTATTCTTAAGGATTCGAGGCAAAGCAGTCCTTGTCTTGCCTGCAGAGCGTTTCTCTGCTCTCCTTGTTAAGACAACTAGCATGTGCTGTTTTATGAATTTCACTGTTTGGCCCCCTGGTCCTCTGTCTCATGCCAATCTTATTCCCTGATGGCTTGCACCAGCAACAACTAATTTACAATCCTTTATTGGGATTCAGAATCAGCTGCAGTTCCATTTTTAAATGATACGGCTCTTTTATATGCATGGGTTTTTTCTCTGGAGGTCTATTTTTCACCTGCAGGAGTAATAAGATCTCCGAGAACATAAACAATACCATGCGAAGAAGCATTCCTACCTTAATCCATTGTTTGTAATACTCCAGCTTGTTTTTCTCAATCGTGGATTGTTATTCTGCATGCATGAATTCTACACATCCTCTGGGAGGCCCCAGGCTGTTTGGCTCTCGTTTCATTTTGAGGAATTAACAAGAGAGAGAGGCATCGCAGCGATTTCTAGAAAAGAAATATGGACTTGATGAACCCATTGAAACCGACATGAACCTAACATGCATTTATATAGTTTTATGCACTATTATAACGGGACCCAAAGATAGCTGTACCTTTTCCAAGTCCTGCTCCTCCTGAGAGGAAAACAAGATTGGTACCAGACCTTTGTTAACTGTCATGAATATATAATGCAATTTACAGCCCTCTGATAAATGGAACAACCGCCAATCTGTATTTTTTTGTAAAGCTTGTCCAGCCTAGCAAACCCAACTAAGAAGGGCGGGACGTAGGAATGGTCAGTAGATTCAAGATTTTTTATTGTCACATGCTCATACAAGACTCTAACGCAAGGCATGCATAAGAGTAAAAATAAAAGCACTAAAGCGACATAAATGTAGTAAGAATATAAAAAATAAGAAGGTGTACATGTCAATGTGCAGTGTGTGTATGCAGTCATAATTCCACAGTGTATTGTTATGAGGTTCTACAGTTTGACGAGGGAAGGGCAGAGTTTACAGTCCTGACAGCATCAGGGAAGAAGCTCTTCCCAAGTCTCTCTGTGTTCGCCTTGATGTGACGTAGGCAACAGCCAGAGTGTAGCCACTCAAACAGTCCATTGTGGGGTGGTGGGGACACAGCCCTGTGGGGCTCCAGTGTTGAGGGTGCAGGGGCTGGAGATGTATCTCCAATAAGACCTGATACAGTATTTGTTGAACAAAACAGACTCTAATAGAGTTGCCAAGTAAGAGGAGCTATTTTGGGCACCATGTTCAAGAGGTGAAAACACTTTTTCTACTATAGAAAATGTGACTTACTTACAGATTGGATCAGCATGAAAATCTCAGCTGGTTGAATCTCAGCTCATAAGATGATCGACTGATCATTTCTGGTACAAGCTAGTTAAAGTCTTCAAAGTAAAATTAAACTTCAACTCCAAAGGTGCATTTGTAACATCCAATTAGAAAGCTTAAAATTGTGTTCATGTTTACTTTTGGATTCTGGGACAATTTTGGCTTAAACACATGATTTATTTTCCAAAGATCTCAGAAAATGAGAAGACATGTGAGGAATACTGAAAACTCGTTCAGACGCCGGTTCAATGACTTGCACAGGGTGTCATTGAGATGGTTTTATATGATCAGAGTATAAAACTAGACTTGGTCCTTCTGCGGCAGAAGATCGTCTAACTGCCATTAGCTGGCCTTTCACCAACACTGGACTCACACTTGGGATCAGTTCCTTCTCGCGGATTGTATTTCCATCAACTATTGTTTTAGAAACCCATTAAGTAGCACATCTATTAGTCCTTTCTGTGTTCCAATTGTCTGTGTGCCATTTTAATCAGGCTCTCAGTTGTTGTTGTATGAAATAGGCAGTGTAATGTGTCCACTGACTGAACACGTAATTATTGGATCGAAGAACCAATTTTCTGATAACAGTGTCCAATGATTCTCCTCCGTTTTCCTCCACCATCCAAAGCCGTCCATTTAAAAATGGTGCATTGCAGAAATTTGAAAGCGGCACATCATTGTTATTTGCTCAATAACACACACAACAAAAACCTTCCAATGTGTGTGGTTACCCAGGCAAGAAAGGCTGAAACTCACCAACATGATGATTTTAGTTTATGCAGTCGAGTATTGTAGCCTCAGCCCTTATATTAGCTCTTATCTATGCATCACTCCATACAATGTTATTAATTAAAAACTCCAATACGTGTGTTGACCAGTTGTTCTCTGCATATTTGGATCATAAAAGTCTGTGGAACAATTAGTTTAAGTTTCATGCAACAGTTGTAAGAAACAGAAGCCAGCACCCCCAGCGCTTAGGAGTTAAGCTGCAGCAGCAAAGTCCCTGGTTCATTCCCACCAGAGGACCTTTGTTGTGTCCCTCTGTCCTTGACAGAAACTCCTCTGTCCACCTCCCTCTTTTACATATTTCTAGAGATCCATAGAAGCATCTGTATCCAACCACTAAAGCTCCCTGTTTTATGTTTTCCAGGCGACCACTATAGAGGACATGGAGGCTCGGCTGGACTGTGGCCTGGTCAAAGGTCACGCCTACGCTGTGACGGACGTAAAGAAAGTGCGGCTCGGACACGGACTGCTGGCCTTCTTCAAGTCGGAGAAGCTGCACATGATCCGCATGAGGAACCCCTGGGGAGAGAAGGAGTGGAGCGGCCCCTGGAGCGACAGGTAACCACAAAACTGCCACCTACAGGCATGGAGTAACTACTGCAGCTTGTTATCTCATCTTGTCTTTTTGAGCCCTCTTTATCCTTTTGTCCTTATTCCACACAGCGAGTCAGACGTGAAACGTTTCCAAAGCAACGAAAACGATGCATTTGTCCTTTCAGACGTGACCTCAGTGTGACCTGAACCATTTAGCCAATTTCACTGATTTGATTTGTAAAATGACAAAGCGCACATGTCCCCTTGGCTCTCAGTATTACTAAGAGAGTGCACATGATGAACAAAACAAAAAACAGCCCACAAGGTAGGGAACAAAACTGCACAATGAACACTGACTGATTTACTTCAGCCTTGCTGGAGCGTTGCTTGTTTGAGTATCAAGCAGTAAAGTGCAGCTTAGATATTGCTTTTCAGGAACCCTCCCAAAACAGACGGGCCAAAATTGAGCCGACTAAACCCTCAATTTAAACGTCTGTGTGAATCAAAATGACCCGTTTGCACAAGTTGACATTCAATCAGGTGGCAGAGCGGCTGAGAGTTTCATTCCAGCTTTTTTCTCTGCATTCGTGCTCCCCTCCTCTTCTTAGGGGAACAGGTGAGGCTGAGATAAAGTAGCTCCCTCGACGCCTCTCTTGTCTTTGAATTGTTTGCTCCCAGACTCCTAAAACAAACAGGGAGGTGGTAAAGCAGGATCATAATGGAGCCTGAATTATTGATAAAGCAAGAAAGAGAGAGAGAGTTGTTATTAAAGAGACGTGACTCCTCTCTCTTCTTTCTCAATCACTCACCCGCCCTCCCTGAATAATTAATTCACGCTTTGATAAAGCCTGTTAATGTAAATGCAGTCTGACAGACTGTTGAGATGTGGATGTTTGTCAGTGAATCATCAACACGAGACATAAACACAGAGCTAATGCAGCCAGTAAATGAGTGTGTTTCCCCCTTAGCAGTAAATAGAGGATGGACCTTGATGTTAAGGTATGAGTCATGGTAATAAATACACACAGCTTTTTATATCGGACCCTTTAAGATAATAGTGCCCATGAGGGATAGACACATGCATCATTTATATATCAGAGCTTAATGCAGTAACTTCAAATTTAAACTCATTAGACTCATTAGAATTATTAAAATAATCCCACTTTAAATTTACATAAATATCCTTCTAATCATTCATTCATTCATTGTTTGTTTTTCTTTAAGAAAACACTTTCCTGAAGAACCAGTAAGGGTGGACTGTGCAACAATGATTCACACCAGCTGTAAGAGCCAAATTAGGGGTTTTAATGTATCCAGTTGAGCTTAATCTCCTGTGTCTTCTGTAGGTGTTGCTGGGCCGATGCATCTTGGGTATAAAGGGTAGGAAGGTCACTGTCTTAATTCAGGTGTGTGATCCCGGAAAGGCAAACTGCTACAGCGCAAATATTACTGTCACTGTAAGTTGTGTGTTTAGGCTGGATGTTCGCTGGAATTTACTGTTTTACATGGACTTAGTGAGAAATCCTTTAAAGACCAGCTCCAGTCATGTTTTAAGACATATAAAATGCTCTGCTTGAAATATGTGTCTGGTATGTGTTTAATACATTTAATTACCTTGTCAATATCCTCCCTAGGCATCTCTTTCTTCTCCCTCATTAAAAATTCCGAATCTGCATAGTCCCCGCCAGCTATGCAATTTCCAACCGCGAAAACAAAACACGTCTCTGCCATCGTTTAGTGGCAACTTGTTGAAACTTAGCTAGCTCGACATATAATAATTAGTAGTAGTAACGTTTAACTTTAGCAGTCAGTAGTGAGTTTGCAAACGGAGGACGGTTACAGCTGGCTCGCGCATTGCCAAAGTGGTTGCCATAGGTTACACATAATGATATGCATAGCGTCACCCCGTCCAATAACGGGATTGGCTCCTTAGGTTTGTGACGTCTCAAACCTGCCAATGTGAAAACGTGTTGTTCAGCCTGTCCTTGGTACACTGCAGTTTAAAAGTAGACAGGCCCAGCCATGGAGATGACTGCTCATGTTGTCCCTGATAGCACATGAAAAACACCACATGGAGATGTTTACAAGGTTAAACTCTTGATGTTCACTGGAGGGGGTTTTACTCCAATTAAGTCTGATTCGAAACCACCAACAGCACTGCATCCGTTAAGGTTGACAGCAAGCCAGGCAAAGCGCATCAGCCAGGTCAGTCCTGGGTTAGCCACCTCAGTAGCTCTGTAGCTAGTGTTGTGTCTAAATACATAATTAGAATTAGAATTACCTATAGGGGAACTTCAAAGGTTCTAAAATCAATCACTATAAAAAAATGTTACTTCATGAGCCAGTTATTTGTGGATAAAGCCATCAATGTTAAATCTCATACTACTGCCCGCTGGTCAGTTTCACACAAAATAATCTCTCTCATAATCTAAAGGTTTGACTCCCGCCCTCTGCCCTTTATTGCATGTCCTGTCCCTCTCTCTTCACCCAGTATCTCCTCTCTTCAGCTGTTCTATCTATAAAGGCTTTGAAAAATAAAAAATAATCTCAACAAAAATCTTCAAATTGTGTGTTTAACATCGACACCGTAGTGTTCGTCTTTTCTCTAATGCTTGTGTTTGCTCTCCTGTCTCTGTTCTCTGCAGTTCGGAGGAGTGGAACAAGGTGAGCAAGAGCGAGAGAGAAAAGCTCGGTGTCACCGTGCAGGACGACGGCGAGTTCTGGTGAGAACCACAAATGTACTAGTCATGTTCCCTTATCTTAGACCTATTTATTAAGGTGGTGCTGGCATGGTAAAAGCATATACAATATTTTTGGCAACATTTTGGGAAATGTGCTCTGTTGTTTTCTTACTGAGAGCCTGATTAGAAAATCTGTGAGACTCAATATGTTGAATAAATGTTAAGCCTTTAACCCTTCACATTTAAATGACCGATATGGGAGTGATGTTGATCATCTCATCTCATTGCAATAAATTAAAAAAGAGCATTACCCAAAATGTTGAACTGCTCCTTTAAAGAAGCTATAGGAGCCATTCATTGTACTGGTGTATTTTTGTGTACATTTTGTTGCCTACACCAGTTTGCCACAGGTGGCAGTGTAGGTCGGTGGTGGTAGGTGGAAACTACAAGGGGCACAGGGGAAACAGCTGACAGCTACGTATGGGTGATTGGAAGAACGCATGGTTTTTACCGCTCGTCACGCTCGCTGCTTGTCACGCTAACACAACCTCCATACCGGTATCGTACACACTGGAAACGTAAGTTCACTGTTTGTTTAACCGTCACTACAGAGGCTTTTCAACACAAACATTCATATAATCCTGCAGGAAGCGACTCGTGATGTATGATAGAAAGCTGTCTCGTTGGTTGCATTGCATCGACAATTGGCAATGTGCTTTTACAAATGTAAGTGAAATGTTATTGCGAGTTTTTATCACAGGCGAAGGTTCTTATTTTGCAGCCCTTTTTACAGAAAACATACCTTTTTATACTTGGTGTACAGTTGGTGTGTCACCCTTCTCTGAGTCTGTGCCCCAGCCTGTCCCCTCCATCTACATTTTCTAGACCTGCCCCTTAAAATATGTAGATTATGGGGGATTTCAGCCTTTAAAATGGTCAAATAATGATGTTTAGCGTATCGCTAAGAGTTAAGCTTAAGTCATTAATTCCATGTCAGCACCAGAACTCCTCGTCTCCCTTTAACACGTAACCCTTTTCTTTGTTCCTGATCTCATTTCCTCTATTTTTGCACCTGTTGAAGGTTCTTCTTCTTTCGAGCTTTTCCCTCTAGTTGGTATCCACTCTCTCCGGTCTCTTCTCTCCTCTCCTTTTCCTGCCCTCCTGCAGGATGACGTTCGACGACTTCTGCCAGTACTTCACTGACCTGATCCTGTGCCGCCTCATCAACACCTCCTACCTGAGCATCCACAAAACCTGGGAGGAGGAGGTGATGAGGGGCTCCTGGGTCCACCGCCAGGACCCCCTGCGCAACCGGTCCGGAGGCTGCATCAATCACAAGGCCACCTTCCTGCAGAACCCTCAGGTTAGTCCAGGTCATATACTTGTGTGTCTATAGAGAGGCCTTCTGAGCTGTGCTAGAGTGTGACGTGGCATCCCCGTCTCTCTCTCTATCTTTCAGTACGTGTTTGATGTGAAGAAAGTGGAGGACGAGGTGCTGATCTGCTTGCAGCAAAAAGAAAAGAGAGCCACACCCAAAGAGGGCAAAGGGGAAAACCTCGCCATTGGCTTCGACATTCACCGGGTAGAACCACGCACAAATACCCAGAAGCCTCCACAAATCTTAAACAGTTAAGAATCGAATACAAACCTCATCTGGACACACTTCTTAACATGTTCTCATGCTGCAGGTGGAGCTTAACCGAAAGTACCGTATGCACTCAGCCCAGCAGAAAGTAGCGGGCTCCATCTACATCAACTCACGCTGCGTCTTCCTCAGGAAGGAGCTGAAGGAGGGCCGCTACGTCATCATTCCCACAACCTTTGACCCCGGGCAGCAGGGCGACTTCCTGCTCCGTGTCTTCACTGATGTGCCTTCAGACTGCAAGTAAATCTGATTTCTTACTGCTGATGTGATGTAATCTTTTTAAAATGGGAACAGACATTGCATTGCACATTGGATTATGCTTTACTAGTTAATTATTTTTCAGAGCACAACTTTCGAGGAGGAAGGAAATAAAGTGCCAAAATCCCCCCAAAACACGAGATGGACCTGTTACTGTTAGCCTATTTGTTTGCCAAATCACCCAGACTTATTGGAAGTACTTTTACTGAACAGAAGCCCAAAAACAAACAGCTCTGTAACCATCACGTACCCTCTTTGTTTCCCAGAGAGCTGTCTCTGGACGAGCCTCCTCAGACGTGTTGGACGGGGATGTGTGGCTACCCTCAGCTGGTCACTCAGGTCCATGTACTGAACGCTGAGGGTCTGCAGGGACAGGACTCCAATGGAGGTAGGACCACCAAACAAAGCTGTATCCTGGCTTGGCTCTGAGTTGTTAACATAGTATTTTTTGCATGTTTATGATCATGTTCCTGTGTTTTAAAACACTGTGAACTCCTCCAAACACCCACAGAGCTTCACTGCCTCAATCCCAATAAGAAAAGACGTCCGAGCAAAGCACAAGGTACCGTAGCACCATCTGCTGAAGATGTAGTTTAGTTCTAGCCTGTAGTACAATCCTTACACCCTTTAAGCTCCTACAGTGTGTGCACAAACCTGTAACGTTTGCAACCCACTCTTTTAAATCCACAATGTGTAGATTTGTTTTGTACATATGGTGTCTTTAAATTATTACATTGCCATCTCTTAAAAATGAGACAGAAAATCTGGGCAGTTTATGCAGAGATCCTCGTGGTGACTGCCACGGTGTCCACAGGAGGGCGCCAAAGTCAGAAATGTTTCTAATCCAAGTAAAATTCATCATGTGTACCCTTTATTCATGTAGAAATAAACCTTAATGCTTTACATACAACAGCATTGTCAGCAAGATGTACTTAACCCTCCTGTCGTGTTCATTTCTCCCTCCTTACTTTGGTGTTCCCGGTCTGTTTTAACTGCTCTTACATTAACACATAAACCATTACCCATCACCTAATTTTATTTAATACCTTTTTAAGCTGTAAACAATGTCTCAGACTAGTGTTTAACATGAATAACTGCAGTGAATATACAAAGAATATACACTGAAAATGTTTTCCAAAATCCATCGATGTTGTCTTCCATCTCTGAGACGTCCTCCTCTATCTCTGGTTCAACTTCAATCTCCTCTTCATCTGGTTCAAAAGTTGTTCACTCTGAAATGTGTTGTCGTCATGGGGGAATGTGTGGATGAGTGGGTGTGAATGGGGATGTTTTCCATCTGATGGATGAACATAATCTAGCGTTACCCATTCATTTCCTTTAGCGGCCATTTTTGACCGGAAGCACCACAGGTGTTACAAAGTTGACTAAACTACTTCAACTTCAACTATTTCAAACTACTACTAAATTCAATGAAAGTGATGATCAGCAATTTTATATGTTCAAATGCCAAGTGTGGAGGATATCATGAGACCTTGAGGCAATCAAATGTCAAAACAATATTTATGATTGATGAAATTAGTCAGTCAGATTTGACCCGAACACAACAGGAGGAGTATCAGATGAAAAATATCAATTATAAAAAACTATATTATCATGTTCTTCATCATTAGATTGTTAATACTGATGCATCAATATATGAGCAGCATTCTACTGTATTGCTGTTTGGTGTAGTAGGGATGTGCACTTTAACCGGTTAACCGTTAACCGACCGTTAAAAATTGTAACTGGTTTATACTACCGGTTAAATAAAAATGTGCCTTTGTTTTCATTATACATATTACATTTGGGAAACACACGTTTTGTTGTTCTTAGCTGAGCCAAGCAAAATTAAACTAGCAAAACAAAAACACGTGACAAGTAAAAAAGAGCTGAAAACACAACTGGGTAGGGCCAAGTTTATAGCCCTTACAACTGACTGCTGGACGGCGCTCACAACAGAGAGCTACGTGACAATAACGTGCCACTATGTTGATGGGGCCTGGGAGGTTAAATCGGTCATCCTCCTAACACAGAGCATGGCAGCCAGCCACACACAGCTGACAACCTCGCGTGCACACTAATTGCTGTGGTGGAGACCTGGGGACTCGCTGGGAAAGTGTCTGCATGGGTCCCAGACTTTTATCCAATCCAAACAGTACATTTTAATCTTGTTGGTTAACCGGTTAAAAAAAAAATCTAAATGCACATCCCGGGTGTGGAGCTAGTTTTAACTGCTTTATACACACTCAGCGAGTTTTGTCTGTTGGTTTCCAAACGAAGGGTCAGGCACCTCCAAAGGGTTACAGATAAATCTAAGCTTTTTTCAGATAATTATTCAAAGAAAATTGGACAAAATACAGTTCGGACAGACAATATAGTTTTTATTTAACATAAGATACATAACATAAGACATGCTTAAACAAACCACATAGATAGTTATCGCAGTGTTTGTCATCAGCACAATCTACTGATTTAAAAGCTTTTTCCCTCCTTCAGCTGTAGATCCGTACGTGATCATCACCTGTGAAGGAGAGAGGGTTCGTTCTCCAGTTCAAAAGGACACACGGTGCCCAAACTTCGACATCAAAGGCCTGTTCTACCGCAAGAAACCCAAGGAGGGAATCCACATCGAGGTGAGCTGTCACTCTCTGCAGACACTGAGAACTAGCTGAGCCAAACATTCGTAAAAGATGCAAATGTGGCAGCTCAGGTCCGGTGAATGGTAGCTGTCAGACATCAAAAGATTAGTCCTCGGAGACACCTTCGGTTTACACAACTTCCAGCATGCCTGATGTTGTAGATGTTGCAAAAACACTGTTAGTTTAAGAACTTTAAAGGATGGAATATCAAACTCCACAGATTCACAGATCTTAAAGGCAACAGGAGATACTTTGTTGAGGGCGAGTTATCAGAACCTACTGTAGACCTAAAACATCTACCACTATAAAGAGTCAGTTCTAACCAATTTTGGAATTAATAATCACTCACTAACAGGCACAGTATGCAATTTCTGCAGCTCCCTATCAAAACATAATCTTTCATAAAATTAAAAAAGATTCATGAACAATGCAGCCTGAGGAATCTACCTTAGAAAACAAAGCAGAAATAAGAATTCCCTTTTGCAAATTCCTGCTTGAGTTTCCGCCACATTTGAAGAGCAGTGACGATTAATTAAACCTGTGACTGATTGGAAAAGAAAGACTGCATTTATAATGCAATTTCGAAAGACAAAGAAACAACACAGTCCTTCTGTTGTTTGTCTTTGATGTTAAGTTGGTTGTACTGAATGAATAAAAAGAAGCCTTGAAGAAGAAGAAAACTGAGAGTGCCTCTCTTCAAAGTAGTCGAGTCACTGAGTGTTTCATTGAGGTTTTAAAGTAGAAATAAAAAGTCATCAATCAGAAGATAAAGCTTTATATCTCTGTCGCTCACTTTCTCTCATTTATTCACTAGCTCTCAACAGCTCATTCTCTTATGTCAACATTTTCTCTTTTTTAATCCAGTCGGAGCCCCTAACTTTGCTTGCAATGTTTATTAATAGCACAAGTATTTCCCAGAGCTTATTTTGCAAATGAAGCTCTACACAACTTGTAGTTGCTGTAGCATTTTAACGTTTTTTGTTTGACCAATTAGAGATGTTTAGAAACTGCAAACTCTATCACTTAATGCCTTGAACCTTTTGAACCCCACGAGCAGTGACTTTATTACACCCAGCACCGTAACACAAACACGTGAGGCCCCCCGCAGCTAATCCTGAGTGGGCCCATTTACTGCAGCACACAGCAGACGAATTTTAACACCTTTCATAGTGAGGATACTTATCATTTCAAAGTGGCAACGAAATTTAAAAGACCACTTTATAACACTGGACACAGTTTGAGTTTTTTAACATACATGTTGCGGTTTTTACTCTATTGTGTTTTTAAATTGACCACCGTGCGCCCCGCAGCTTTAAGCTCAGGTGAGGGAGACCCCTGGATGCCCCCGATCAATCTCGGATTCGATCAGCTATAGTCTGATGATGATATAGCCTCTGCGGACACTGGTGAACATCCCGCGGTAAACGGCATGAACGACTTCCAGTCAAGACTTTATTTTTCGCGTGCTGCATTGTTTACAGATAGATAAACCATTTTTCTTGTGATTTACTTCAATTAACGAGTCTTAACTTTGCCGAAAGTTCAACATCATGATGCAGATTTGTAAGAAGTAAAAATGAAGCTTTGTCAGGTCTGTCCTCAAGAGGAGAAAAAAACTACTTTTAAAATGTTCATTTGTTGAACGGCGGTCGGATTGATCATTTCTGATGCATTCGAGGAAGTCAGGAAATCTGAGCGCTGAATGGCTTTCGTGACAGCGTCAAGGGAATTTATCAAATTTTAGATCGAGAGCAGATTGTTAGCTGTTAGCATGCAGATGTCTGTTTATAGAGATGAATAAGAAGCTAAATCATCATCAGATGATGCTGATAGGAGCTGGGATGTCATTATGGCGCATTACATTTCGCCTGCTTTTGCTCTCTACACAGACTGTTTTTCCTGCATACGCCGCAGCCTGCTGATACATGAATGGTCAATATTACTCGGACTAAAAGCGTAGTACAAACGGAAACCAGAACACTTGCCGTCCCAGAAATCATCGTCCCACGTCTGTAAATAGTAGCCCCGATAGATACTTTTTTTTTTCAGTACACCATATGGACTGTGAGGGCCCCCCGCCTTGCGGGGGCTGCGGGGGTACACTTTACGGTTGTGATTACACCTTTAAGTATCATTCAGGGGCAACATTTAAAGCAGGTTAACTTCCTGAGTTCTTGCCACCGAAAAGTTCCTGCACCTTTTGGAAGCCCCTTTTTTAATTATGTATGTTGCATTATACACCTCTACACTTTTAACTCACTGTTTGAACTCCATGAAACCACAATTCTCAGCTGCCTTTTCTATCAAGCTCCCCTTCAGCATCTCTCTATGTGTGTGAGTATATCACACGAGAAAGGAAATGCTGAGTAAATTTGCTGAACACCCGTTACCAATCAGTTACAGGCTCAATATCAGGCAATATGTGTCCGCCATTGTTCTTATTAGAGAATGATTGTTGGTAATGCGATGTTGCATTTCCTCAATCAGACCTGTGAAATTGAATCTTTGGTATTCCGGGGACAGGAGACAAAAGTGTGCATCATCCTTTTCTGTCATACCCAAACTTCCGACTGATACTGAAAAAGCTTTGTGATCATCCATCTTCCCTAAAAGTACAATTCATCAAAATAATAGCAACAAAACCTAAGGATATAACTCCATGTCACTTCTTAATTATAACATTAATACAACATGCTGCTACTCCATGTTGACCTGGAATCTTCAGTAACAGTAATAGAAATATTGTATGCAACCACGGCTATTGACAAATCATTGACGGCCTTCATTGATGCCTGCAATTCTACACATTGAACTGCATTAAAGTTGTAACCTCGAAGATCTCAGTTTCGTTCTCTTTGGCGGCACCTATGGCGACAAACGGTAATTGCGGGAGCACACTTCCCAGATATCCAGACAGTGCTGCATGTGTGACGTCCACGGTTGGCTCCAGTTGTAACTCTTGATTTTCCTCGCTGACGGTCGCTTTCCTTTTTAGACTGCTTGCCTTCATCTGAGCGTCGAGTTTGTTTCTTTTTCTATGGATTTTATCATCCTTATTGTTGAAGTTGTATCTGTAGTCATCAATCTTTTCTTTGGTTGTTCAGCCATAGTAGATTACTGTTTACTCGCAACACTTGCAGAGTCCGGAAAAGCAGCAGCTTAGCTCCGCCTACCCTCTCTGGCAGACCAACCACTGCTGGCTGATGGAAAACGTGTCACTAACTGGGCGCCGCTTGTGATTTTTTCCGCCACAGACACCCAGTCCATAATACTGCAAATGCAAAGGCTTTCATCAGTGGGTCATAGGCTCAATCACCATTGTGTTACCTCATTCGGCGAAAGATAGTGACTTAACAGACATTTATTTAAATGAAAATCTTGAGATTATTACTTTAATTATTGCAGATGCGGGAGATAGCAGTAGCTGTCACGGTTTTGAGTTAAACAAAAAGGTGAGGACCCAGATGCAGACTTAGATAAATAGGTTTAATAAACAGAAGGCAAAAAACGCAAAAACAAAATCTAACTCCAACAAAAGACAAAAAGGAAAATCAAAAAGGCGGGGCAAAAAACTTACAACAAAACCAGGAACAGGTAATCGAAGAGACATGAGGGGTTAGGGGAAGCACGAAGAATATCCATCATGGACATAGACAAAACTTCAGAGAAGGACGACACAGGATGGACGACATAGACTCACGTACGATGGATCACAATGAACAGGCAACGAGACAAGGGAGCACAAAGACTAAATAAACTTAGGAGGTGAGGCTAATCAGACACAGGTGAGACAATCAAGGGAGCAGGTGAAAACAATAAGGGCAGGGCACATAATTCAACAGGCGGGAAAACACACAAAGGCAGGAAGTAAAACAAGACAAAACATACATAAGGCAAGAACTACAAAGTAAAACAGGAAACACTAAAAACCAAACTCAGGACTGTGATAGTAGAACTCATGCAGAAAATCTCTAGACAATAAAACACAAATAAATTACATAACTAAACAAGACTAAATCAAGACAAGAACACAATATATTAAATACAAAATTGAACAATGAAAACTCATGACAGGGAGACAAAGTGACATGGTTAAACAAGAAATAATAACTGAACACCAAAATACAAGAAAACCGGAACTAAACTAGAAACTCATGACAGTAGCTTTACATATGTTGTCTCACTTCTGTAATTAACCCAGAGAAACAGGAAACAGTTTTTGTTGTGTATTGAGAACATTTGGTCAACAGCTGATGTACTTAAAAAAGGTCAGTATCAGATTGGGTGGATGCCAGTTCTCCAAGTAATCATGATCACTTTAAAGTTCACACTGAACTTATTTTATTGTTTGTTGTTCTGCACTCTATTTTTAGATTGTCTATATTTTATAAATCAAATAAAGAGCATTATATAAGCTCCTCTTTGAGGGGTGCTATGTAAGTGAGGTTTATTATTTTTCACTTATTGCTTTACTTCTGTACATCAGCACTTCTTCCTCTCTGCTTCTCAGAGTCGCTACTTTCTATCAAGTTATACCTCCTCCTCCTGTCCCTTGTGTATTTCTTCCTTTTGCTTCTGCTTATTTGCCTTTTCTCTTCTTCTCTCCTTCCCTATTTCCTCTTTCGGATCTTCTGCCTTCCTCACCACGAGCGGCCAACAGATCTACAACAAGAACATGATCGTGGACACCTTCCTGGGTCAGGTGATCCTGTTCAGCGACCCCAACGAGCGGCAGGAGCAGCACACGCTTCACCTCCGCGACAAGGGCAGCCGCCAGGACAACGACCTCCCGGGCACGCTCACTGTGCGCCTCATCACCTCCACCACGCTCACCAACATCTGATGCCATCCTTTATACAAATATAACGATCGACTCTTAAGGTGGCATTCAAATGTGCCCGCCGCTCATGTTCACCGTTCATCCTCCAGCCATCGCGGGAGCTCGTTTTTTTTCTGCTGGTTGCGCTCTCTCTTATTGTTTCCCTATTTTCTGTTGCTGCAGTTTTAAATTCATGGGATTTTTTGAGGCCTGTACCTTTATTTCAAGATGGAAGCTGTCCATTGGGTTTTTTATTCCTATCTTTGAGCCATTTTTTGCCAAAATGATTGAACGTTTTCATCTGTACTTTGCTCTTAAAAGGGGTTTTATTGCAGATTTTGTCACCAACAACAGATCTACAATTTAACAGATATATCTCTACAAACTTCTTCTTTTCTTTCAGCATCTTGTTATATCCAAACACACATGGACACACACATTCATACATGCACATCCAATACGTATGCAGACATTTCTGCACTCTCCATGCATGTGCCAATGTTTCCAAGGGCTATGCATTGCCTTAAGGTTGAGTCTGTCTCTCCACCTTGAGGAGGCGGAGGGGGGTTATGTTAAATACTCTTTATCTTCTCTGTCCTCAGTGTTAGCACAGCCTCCATTTCTGTCCCTTAAAAATCTACATTACACTCGCTTTCTGTCATAGTTTCCTTATATACGGACATCATGTGTACCCTTTTATATCTGTGGATAATCGCCCCGCCCCGTCCGCTCACCTTGACCCCTCAAGTCTTCACCAGTTTGCCGGTGCTTTGGAGAGCATGCAGCACTGTCTGTCACTTTTTACTGTGGACTTTACAAACGATAGCCAACAGCAGCTATTCTCTCCCTCTTCTGAGAGCTTTTCTGTGTTGTTCTGTGAGCGCGCTCATGTGTGAAATCTTGCCTCCCGTCTTCCATCACTAGAACCATTTCAGACTCCCCGAGACGCTTTCTGCCGGTTGCTATGGACGATCTAAAAACTGCATGGCTTAAAAAAACTGAACTCTTTGCCTGTGCTGCACATCTCTCCGGTCGTAGCTTAGCAGCCGGTGCTTTGGATAGTGCTACCCTTCCTCTCTGACCCCCTCCACATGTGTGTACACCTTTCCAGTCTAGCGGAGTGCAAAGATTCACCCTGACATAATCAAGTGCTTTATGGGACCAAAGATGAGCCAGACCCTTCGCTCTCTTAGTCCCTTTCGGACCGCCCTGGCCTGGCCTGGCTTGGCCTGGCCTGGCCTGGCCCAGCTACAAACCACCACCCCCTGTGCCACATCATCTCTTAACGGCAACACCACTGCCTGACGCTTCCTCTGACTTGAGTCTGTTGGCCCGGGCCAAGACTCATGCCACGTGACCCAGAGAGACAGCAGCTGTGCTTCTGCTGTTGGCACAGAACAGGCGTGAGTGTGTGTGTTTCAGAGTTTGTGTGAGTGAGTGTGTGTGCGCGCGTATGTATGTGTGTGTATGTACTGCTAGTTCCAGCCTTGCTCTAAATGGGAGTATCTAAATGGGAGTGCTTGGGGTGAATGTATTTCTGTTAATCAACGTTGAAGCTGGAAGAAATCAAATTCCGAGGAAAGGTGTGAGGCGAAAGGAAACGTCCCTTTAGGGGAAGAACACACCTTGCACTTTATTTAATTTTAAAGGGGCAAAAAGACCCTTAAGGATGAGAGCAAGAGGGCGAGCAGAGGAGACGTCCTGCCAAACAACCTGTGCCATCGCCTTGGTCCTGGCTTTGCCTCTGCAGCAGGAAACTATAAATGGACATTTGATGAACTGTTGAGTGATTTCAGGAGGATTTCAGACGGCTTTTGCATATTGAACCATCATTGGTACAATTTAATCTATCTCTGATGAACTATTGCATTTCTTGCATAGATCACATGGTCATCCAATTTGAAATTTTGGCACCGAGGCTTTTAGTGACAGAAGCCCAGACAGAAAATCACAACGTGTTTTGTTTTTTCAAAAGTGCAATATCATTGCAGAGACTTTTCATTCCAAGTTAAATGACTTTTTTTTGTACGTCATTTTTTTTCTCCCTGTGTTTCATATTGAGAGTCAAAAAGTTACTGTCATTATCGAGACATTTCCTTTGAATGTAAAACAGTTAGTGGACTAATTTCAGTCAAACTATCAAGTTCGTTTTCCTGATTTTCAGCGCCTTTTTCCATTACTTGAACTGTCACACATGGCATTTAATTGATCACACACCTTTGTGTACAGCATCTTTATAAATGTGTCTTGCATGGGTTATTTTCCAATATGTTCATGGCCTTGTATTGTACTGTTCAATTGTTACTATATATATTTATTCTTTCTATCTGAAAAGTCTTGGAAATGCTAGTTTTGAGCAGTCAGCATGTCTACAATAATGCACCACATGTCAGTCTGATCATATCAACAGGTTTGAAACAGTTATGTCTTGTAATACAGTGATGCATTCATAATGCCTCTAGCATCGGTGAACATTAGCAGCAGTTGTTGACTACTTTTTAGGTGCTATTTATCTTCTCTGTGCTCTTTTGTGTTGTTTTCAGTCTGACAGAAGATCTGTGTTAGGAAGCATAACAAGACTGAATTTGGGAAAGGTCATGTCAGCTTGCAGACAGACAGTGTTAGAAACTGCAGTGCCAAGCAGAGTAGAGTGAGACATGTTAGCATGTGCCTGAATAGCTGCTGGTTTAATTAAGAGCCCTGGTGGAAAAAGAAAGCAACCCGTCTCATTACTACAAATATTAATATTGTACACAGTGACTTCCAGGTGTGACTCTAATCTCCCCACGGTCAATACTGTGAAAAAATAACTAACTAACTGAGGGTTGAATGAAGAGTTAATGTGTGAGATTCTTGCTGCCAAAGGCGTTGGCTGCTTCTTGGAAATGTTGGAATTGACAGCACACAGAGCAGGAAGTGACATTAGCCTTGGTTTGTGCCTCTGCTGTTTTCCCATTACGTCAAGTTACAGAGCTAAGCATCTGATTCCCTGGAATAGCATGTTCTAATGCCAATATCAGTATCAGCCTCTAATAATGCCTACAATCCGCTATCATACCCCCCAAAAACAATCAACTTGTTTCAGGTAGATTATCCATCCATCCATTTTCCATATCGTTTATCCTGTTCAGCGTCACAGGGGGCCTATCCTAGCCGCCATTGGGCGAGAGACAGGGTACACCCTTGAAGGATCGCAAGTCAATCACAGGGCTGACACACAGAGACAGTTAACCTTTAATGCTCATTTTCACACCTACGGGCAATTTAGAGTCACCAGTGAACCTAACGAGCATGTCTTGGACTGTGGGAGGAAGCCGGAGTACCCGGAGGGAACCCACACATGCGCTGGGAGAACATGCAAACTCCACACAAAAAGGCCCACTACGTCTGAACCAGAGTTCAAACTAGGAACCTTCAAGCTGTGAGGCAACAGCGCTAACCACTGCACCACCGTGCAGAGTGTAATGTTGGTCAAAGTTAGCAAATGTCAGCAATAAGTGTTTTTAAGACCAACAGTACCTATATTTTTAATAATGCTGGTATTGGAGGGGTACTGATACATGAAACATTTTATTCAGAAGGAAATCCAGAAAAACTGACACTTAGCTCTGCGATTTGAACCTAATGTTAAAACCTTAGAGGCACAAACAGGGGCTAGGTGAAAATGGCATAAGTTAAAGACTACCAGACAAACACTTCCATTACCCACACCTTTGGCCAATCCACTTTGGCTTAACCTGGACATCTCACATCACAAGTTGACGTCTGTTTTGCTGGTCGGACTGTCCAAGTCCCAGTTATCACAAACCAATTGCACAAAAATGACTCAATGGTCTTAACTGCTACATGGTACTTTTATGAATGCCAATTCACACTTAGTCTCATTTCAGTCAGTGTTTAAACTTACATTTGTGCCATTCTTATATCTGTGCCAACATTTATTGATGGCTGCAAGTATTTTTAATTGCAGCAGCCTTATCGTTTATGTGATGGATTCTCAAACCTAATGTTAGAATGCTAAAATAAGGTTGTGTAGATTGTTTTTGAACATTAAACCTGCTACACATCTTCATGTTAGCATTGCTGTAGTAAATATGTCAGCATGCTGACGTTATGGTGTTGCTGTGTCTAAATACAGCCCCACAGTGCTGCTAGCATCTTTGTAGACTCTTTATCTTCAACATGTCCAAAAGACAAAGTCAATAATGGAAATGCATAACTGCTCATTCATATCCGCCCAATTATCAATACATGAAGTCATTTATATGCATTACATGTGAATTCAGTGGAAATGGGATTAAAGCTGAAGACTTCTTCTTCAACTGATGCCAGGACCAACATTCCAGCAGCAGCCACTAGTGTTTTCTTCCTCAGTTTCTTATTTGTTTGGATGTGGCACAGAAATATAACCTCTAACACACAACCTGACAGCTTTGATATATGGGAGTATTCTGGCTTCAGAGTCACTTACAATCCCCCGGTAACAGCAAGAGTAAGGAGCCAAAAGTAAGCTTAAGAAATCTTATCAAGGTGGTCCCCTTCGAGCTTCTGCTCGTGTGCCACAGCAGTGCCAAATACAGAGTCTATTGAAAATGATGCTTTTTGGGTTGAAGATATACTGTAAAGATGTTTGCTATGTAAAAGTTGGACAAACGCAAGAGAAGCAAAGTTATCCTTTCATGTTTTTGTTTGTTTTTTTGTTCCTCCACTACGTCTTATTCGTTTTTTTGTCTCTGTCAGGAAGTGATCCTCATACTATGGTTACTTATTGTAATCGTTGCGCATTGTGATTCTTTGCCAAACGTGTTAAGGCTTTCACTGTTAACCACCAAACACACACACACACACACACACACAGAAATATACATACCAACACTCCAGCTACTAGACTAACCAGGCTTGGTTGGAGTGTACGGACCTTGTCTGTTTTTTGATAGTTGCTATAAAGCTCATCGGTTCTGTACATACTTTCCGCACGGTCATGCCAAAGCAGGTTTTCAGAACACGAAACCATTCGAATGAAGCTGAGCTGCTTAAAAACGGTGGTGACTTTTCTACGAATCCAAAAATGCCAGTGCATGTAGCAAAACCGCTTCAGATCTGCTCGCACCATGACAGAATCACAGAATATATATTTTTGTTTCTCAGAGTGTCGTATAACATAATCCGCTGTTGCTACTTTGATAAACATACTGTGTGAAGTAGAAGGCTTATGTTGCACAATTGCATGCATTAAAACAGTTTTCTAATATTTGTATTCAGTAACCTGCAGTATACAGTATGTATATAAAAGTAGCAGCAACTTGACTTATCAGTTCTTATTATGAGAGCCATGTTTGCTGGATGTTAGAAGATATATTTTAGAGGAAGAAGGTCTTGCTCGCTATCTCTGGTGATCAGCAAGAATACTTGAAGGAATCAAATTATTTTCCAAATTGTCGAAGATTTTCTTTAAACAGGATGATGTGATCTGCCTCGTACTACAACGGGATGGGAGATGACCTGAAGAAGTGGCATTAGACAGCAGATACTAGCAAAGTTAGCTTAGCTTCTTATGACAGCTTTGGACAAACCTGAGGACTATCTGGAACAAAGACCAGACAAACCACTCTTACAATAAATTCACCCCCATTTGCAAAGATTTCTTCTAACCTTTGACCGTAAGAAAGCAGCATAAATCTTACGGCTAACTCAAAACACCAGACGACATACTGAGTGACTGGACCAGAGCTCTAGTAGTAGATGATCTTACAAATCCTGAAGGAACGCCAGTTGCTGCATTGTCTTGTACCTTGACCTGCAACTTGCACTGTTTATATGCAGTGGAATAAGATAAATGCAGAGTTTGGGTGAGATCCTTATAGGAGAGGTGTCAGCTATGCAGACTGTATAGCCTGCAGATGGAACTGAAAACGATTGAAGCTGTTGATGGCTCCTGTGTTCCAAACTCAAATGACGTCATTGGTTCGCTCATGTCTGATGCTGTGTTTGGAAATATCCTAATGAAACAAATTCATGCTCCTTAATCTAAGATTAGACTTCTAAGATATCACACATATGAGAGTGACACAGACTGGAACAGAGCTAATCCAACCCAGTCCGATCAATCATTCCACTCTAAATCATGTTGGTTTTTGGCGTAACAGTCCTGAAAAGTATTCCCTTTTGGGAATTTGGGACTGTAAAGCACAACATGGCACTATTTGCTTTGAGATAAACAATATTCTTTTATATTGTGCAAGTACTGATAAACCTCAGAGCTCTTTAAAGCTTCACCTTCCATTGAAGCAATCAACAACAAGTATGCTAACATAGTTTATGAAAGGCCACTTCCAAGGTTATTCCCATTGCTAGCAGTAGGCAGAGTCAAGATCACATTATCTTGTTTTTGGTGTGACAGGCACCGTTTCCCTAAAAATCTCTAAGGAAGGGTAAGACGCTAAAAGGTACCCTTGGATTAAGAACAAGGTCAAATGTGGAATTCGGAGCCCTAAGAAGTAATTTTTTGTGATTATGAAGAAGCTTTTTTCCCCGTTTGTTGCTTCTAGACGGAACGATGACATGATCGCAGTTGAGGCTTGCTTGCTATTAGCCTCGTCGACATAGATACTGCTGCATGTGTCTAATGTTAGAGGACAGCTCCAGAGAGAGAACACCAGGTGTTATGTTTATCTCAAAGAAAGCCTTTTGTAGACTGTATTGAATCTGAGTCCGTTGTACCAGGTCACCGGAAACCTTCTGCATTCTTGTCATTGACATTTTTATGAGATCGAGTCTTGTCCACTCAAGGAATGAGCTTGTGATTCTTCTTGTATTTTTCTGCTGATGTTTATTAACTGGAGACTGGAATACCTACTGCATGGTGACACTTCTAGAAGATGCTACGGTCTTTATAACAAGTATCTTTTATCAGTATTTTATAACCTTGTTAATTTTATATATCCACTTTACCTTGCGTTCCAAACCGGTATGTTTACTGATAGCTAGGTTTCAGAGAGCTGTGCTGTATGTTCTGTACCGTGTGCTTGTCTGTGTGTTCCTTTCAGCGTGAGCTTTCCTTTTCTTTTTCAATGCGTGTTCGTTGAATTTGGTTCTCGGTTACACTGTGGTTATTTTATAGCTACAATCTGAAATTATTATTTTTTCTTTTGTATTTAATGTCAACTTGTGGCATGACTTTGAAATAAAACAAGAAAACCTAATCTGGGTTTGGCAATTCTTTGATTTTATTTAAACCATACAAGATACATCTTGTCTTCTTTTTAAAAAATGATTTATTGAACTCGTCACGCACAAAAAACACTTCATGGAATAGAAAACAATACATTATCTTTATTGTCATTGCACCAGGTAAATTGAATGTGCAACTCGCCATCAATGCAGCAATAAGATAAAATAAGCAGCAGTAAGACATATTAAAAACAAAGAACATTCACATGAAGGCTTCATCTAATCTTTCTCCCTGGGTTAGGATTGAACCACAAAACAGTTCTAACTACAAATGGGATTATAAAATGGTAAAGTATAAAAAATCATAAAAAATAGTCTACAGAAATGATAAAATCAGGCGCACAGGCTTCCTCCGTCTCCAGAGAAAGTCTCCATGTTTTGTCAAAGGTTTATTTTCCTTGAATCATCAATTCAAGTTTTTCTGTAATTGAAGAATGTAATGTTGGCTTTGTCTGGTAACTGATATCCAAAACTTGGCTATAGTATGACTAACTTATTCCAAGCAGACTAGTAATTTACTTCTGTGTATTGCCTAGTTAACCATCTGCAGGGGAAAAGAATTGAGGATATATAGTTTAAGGAAACACTCACATGTAACATATGAAAGAATATCTAAAACGTCCTGATTGCTTTGCAGTAGTGCTGCTTAAAGTGCTCGCGAGAACCGCTCATCCGATCAAACTTACACTTGACCATGGTTCCCTTGGGTCATTAGCAACACTGCCCCCATGGTGAAGGTTATTGGATTAACAGCCCTCAAAATATGTGAAAGACAGTCCTACATTCATTTAGACAGGCATACAGAGATTCCTTCCTTTCCAATTATGTAATTCTGCTACCATGCCACCAAAGCTTGTTGCTCTAGCATTCAGGTGATTTGACATTTTTTAGTACAAGCCTGCCCACGGCATTTGATCAAACTTTGAGGACAATCCAAAGCAAGGGCAACCTTTTCTTGCTTTGTCCAGGAATGTTTGGTCCCATATTTGGTTAACGATTGCTCAAAGTTTGTTGAAGTTGTAGGGAAAAAACTAGACTTGGTCAAAATTCAGAATGGATTGAGCTAGATACAAATAATTATGGCTTATATGGAAAGACCCAGGGAAGACTTTTGGTTCAAAAGGTAACCTACAGTTTGTTTTTGTAGCTCCACCAACCTGGCCAAATTGCACCCAATTTGACACTGCACATCATTGTGTCCTCAGCAATATGCCTGACAAGTCTACTGGTTGAACAATAGAACTGTGGAACAGTAGAGAGACATACAGAGACACAGATTGGATAATGTTAAATACATTCACTACCATGGTTAGCTAACATCACTATTGGACACATTTTGACCTCATGATGGCACTTAATGAGGTTTCTTTATTATCTAATAACAGCAGAATTGCTTCCTGAAAGAGATGCTGCTGTGCTAAATTCACCTCTGAGAGACACATACATTATCTGAGAACCTTGGCAAGATACTCAAAGAGGTAAGTGGAAAACATGTTGTCTCTTGTGGTTCTTGTTGACAGACCCTTTGAAATAACTTGGCATGCGGTAACAAAACAACAACTTGGAAAATCATGACCTGGGTCACCTCCCTCTCCACCTCCCGGCTGGTCTCTGTATGTGCCACCAACAGGCTCCACCCCCCGGCTAATCAGGATCAGCAGCCATGAATGAGACACAGCAAGAGAGTCTGGAGAGCCTCGTTATTGAATGACCCAGACTTTAAACGACTTTTAAAGGGCCTGAAAATGCTGGATCACTAATGAAGGCTGGGACCACGAGAGAACCAGAACGGGTGAAAGCTTTGGGAACGATTTTTTAACAAAGGAAGGGAACATCAAGGCAAAGACAAGATCTGAGAGAAATACTTCATCCTCCAGCTTCTTCTACCATCTCCATCAACCATCCTGTAAAGGCTGGGCCTCCGCACACCTTCCAGGACAACACAGGTCAGAAAAGACCAGGAGAAAGAGGTGTTTTGAGAGGTAAGTGGGACAGGTGAATGTGAGTCAAGGCTGAGGGCTTAGCCTGCAGCCAGGCCACAGTGCCGCTGCTCTGCTGTAGCTTTAGGCCAAAGCCTCTTACTGCTCTTCGTCCTGTGCCAGCACTTCAAGGAGCCATTATGTACCCTTCAAGTAAATACAGTAGGCTAAAGTGTGTGTGTGTGTGTGTGTGTGTGTGTTTGCTGCATAAAGTCTGAATGGTTCCTCTGCTTCCAATTTAGATTCCATTAGAGATTACCTGTTAAGATAAGACAACTGTTTTATGTGTCTCTGAAGCAGTTAGAAATGGCATACAGAGAAGAATGAGAGGCGCATAATTGTTGCAATAAAACATGTAAGTAGGATCTATAAAAGTAAATAGGGATGATCATATTAAGCGGAGCCAAAAGAAGGAATCAGGAGGAAAAGTAGACAGTAAAAAACAGGTCAATATAACTGCAAAAAAGGTAAACGTTTGGATTAAAGTAGGACGGCAACATTTGATTATTTTCATTTTCCAATTGTCGTATTATCATCCAAGAAATAGTAAATAATGAAAAAATACCCAATGCTACTTACCAGGGCCGAAGGTGGAATCTTTAAATGCTTTGTTTTAAAGAATAAAGCCCAGATATTCACAAATTATGTCAGATTACCAGCAAATCTTCACTTTTGAGAAGCTGAAACAAGTGAATCTTTGGCCATTTTTGCATGAAAAATGACTAAAACGACTAACAGGATCAAATCCATTGCTGATTATTTCCTCCACTGAAGATCCACTCACTGGCTTGGACAGAGCTTTCAACTGCATATTTCCATTACATGAGATCAGATGCACCTGAAAACTACAGATTCCAACCTTTAAACTTAAACTATTGACACAATGTAACAGCTGAGAAAATGATGACACAACGTGTGCTAACAAAGTTTTTACATAAGCCATGCTAACCATATAATCAAGCTCGTATTATGACCCATTTCCTCATTCAGCTTGGGCCTCACTGCTACAACAGCTGAGCTCTGAAAAATGTGAGTTAGCTTTAAAGACAAAGCACCGTTTCAGTACATCTCCCCCTCTCCCCTGAGCTGCAGTGTTTCCATCACTGATCATTCCACTTCATATAATCATTATTTTAAAGAATAACCCGTAAGCCCACCAAGTTTTATTCACTGCACCCAGAATTAGCTGAATGTAAGCCAATTAACGGCTGTTGTTCTTCTCACATTGAACTCCTCATCAGGTGGAATAAAGGAATAAAGGATTAAAGAGTTAGCTGAGAAGGTTGGTGGTAGTCTCTAGTCTCTGAGTTACATCTGAACCTACAACCAGGTGATAGTTAGTTTAGCTTTGAAAGAGGAATAGCTATGTCAAAAGGCAAAGAGCAATCTACCTATGACCCATAAAATGTTTTTGAATTTCTTGTACAGATTGCTCAAGTGAGAGAGCCAGGCCAGCTGTGTCAATCAGTTTACAGTCTTTATGCTAAGCTAAGCTAACATTGGATTGGATTGGAAAACTTTATTGTCCGCAAGGGGCAATTTGGTTTACAACAGTAGCACACACAAGCAATACACATACAAAAAGACCGTAAAATCCGGAATATAAGCCGCGGTTGGGAGTATCCCAGACGGAAAAAGGTTTTCTATAGCTATTTATTAATAAAAATGTGTATACAAGTAATTTCAAGTAATTTCCTTTCATTTATAACACATTCAAAACACACACAAATTACAGCCTACAATCTGTTTTCGCCATGTCGAGTTTGCAATCTTGCTAGCTACCGGTGCTGTAGCTAGCGGTAGCTGGCAGCATACGGTATTGTGATTGTTGTGAGGATGGCTGCTGCAATGGCGGTCATGACGGTGCATGTCCGTGACGAAGCGTTAGCAAAAATCAAGTCGCTTAAAACAGCGAGGAAAACACAGAACAGCACTGCAGCATATTATAAATAGGAGACGTTGTAGCGGCTTGGACCAGGAAACAGTTTAATGTGGAGGTGTGACATCACCATTTAATAACTGCTTTAAGCAGATTATACCGCCATATTAACATACCTCTCTCTGCATTTTATACTGGTATATTGGTCGCATTGGTATATAGGACACAGCCCACTTTATAGATGAAAACATTTTTATTAAAAGTGCTTCTTTTACACCAAATTTTACGGTAAATGCAAAAAAAGGAGACATTAATTTATGTATATATTATAATTCCTAACTCCCATGGATGTCATCATCATAGACACAAAGCCAACCGTTCTTGGTATGTGTGCAAGGGCAACAAAACCTATATATTCATAAATGTATATTTAACACACAGACATGAGAGTGTAATCATTCTTGTTGTTTAATTGTTGGCACCCAAGCAACCGAGTTTAAAAGTAGGTACACAGAGTTATAAATAATAAAGAGTGTGTGTCCTTTGATGTCAAACACTCATATCATTTTTTGTAAATATCTGTTTTTAGAAATGATGTGTCAAACATATACTTGGATATAATACTCTTTTGAGTTGTGTGATAATTTATTTCTGTAACTTCTCTGAAGAAAATGGCATGGAAAGAGACATGTATTGGTAAACATACTATTAATAGCAAGTTTTAAAAAAGCTGTCCATTCCTTAGAAAAATAACATATACAAGAAGCAAAACTGGGAAAAAAAATAGGTAAAATGTACATTATTCAAGACTTAAAACAGCAACATGAGAAGCTATGAATGAATCCTTCCATTGGACAGAATGAATGATGGAATGTGTGACTGGAAAATAAGAATTGATAGACTTTATTGGGGGAGCTGGTTAGCTCAGTTGGTAGAGCAGATGCCCCAAGTACAGAGGCAAAGTCCTCAATGCATCGGCCTCAGATTCGACTCCGACCTACATCCCTTTGGTGCATGTCTACCCCACTCTCTCCTCCCCACATTGTCTATCCTTACTGTCCAATCAAATAAAGGCAAAAGGCCAAATAATAAATGATACACTGTATTGATCCCCCAGGGGACACATTTCTGTACAAAACACTATCTATTATTAGATATTGTAAATCCATTGCTAAGAATGATTTATTTGGTTAAATGGCTTTGTGACAACTATTGTAAGTTAAAACTTCATCAAAATGACCTCAAAATTGCTGAAAAATTGTAGGAGAACTTAGCTATGTCCATCCCCTGAATTCTTTATAAACAGTGTGAACATAATTAAGTCATTTTACCTCCTTGTTATTTTTCAGAGAGACTCAACTGCAGGACTCATGGAAGACATGGAAACTTTAAACTTTCATGGTCATCGATGAAAGCCTCACGCCTCCCTGTGCCTCTGAATCCCTGCCATGTGAGTCAGAACGGAAACACACATTCAGTGCACATGCTTGTTAGAACAGCATTATGGGCCACACACACACACACGCAGATTAGCAGCCAAGGCATTAACAAGATTTCTGTTGGTCACTGCATGTAAATCTCTGACCAGGTCGAGTGGCGGTCTCATGAGCTGTGATGGTGGAACAATGAAATTTGAACTCTGAGGTCTAATAAAAAAGTCTGTTTTATTCTGAAGTGTCCTAATCCTTTAATGAAGTAGAAGTACTATAGGCACACTGTGAATATACTTCACTACTTGGGGTAGACAGTGGCTCAGTCTGTAGGGACTGGTTCAAGTCCCGGTGTGGACCAAGTATGGAATTGGGGCTGGTAGCTGGAGAGGTTCCTTTCCTGGGTACTGTCGAAGTGACCTTGCGCACGGCACCAAATCCCCAACTGCTCGGGGCGCAATCCATGTGCAGCCCCCTAACTGACATCTCTCCATTAAAGCCCTGCTTGTGCATGTGTGTGTATTTCGGGCCTATGTTTGTGTTACAGACACTCTGCAGGTAAATGGTCCCCTTTGTGGGTTTGATGTTTTTGGATTAATATTACTGCCAATGTTACCGTTATTGGAAAGTAGCGTATAACTAAAACTGTTACAAAAATTTAATAGAATAAAAAGTAAAATATTTTCCCCCTAAAGTAGTGTTAGTATGAAAGGAAAGTTGAATTTCTACCAACATGCAGAAGAAGAAGTGTGAAAGATACACATCTATATCCCTTTATATATATGTATTATCTGTTGAAACTGCTGATTACTACATTAAGCTCTTGAAGAAATGTATTTATTATTACAGACTGGTCATGCTAACTAGTAGCATTATCTCCCATAACATTGCACAGGTAAAAGACCTCAGTAAGGAAAAAGTGCAGTCAGTCCACCACTTTGGTCCAGACTGAATTTAACAACTGTTTAAGGGATTGGCACAGAACTTTGTACAGACATACATTGTTTCAAGAAGATGTGTCCAATGTTTGTGTTCTGATGATTTTCTATATCGTGTCACCATCAGGTGAAGATTTAAATCCTCTTCCGCCTTAGCAACTAATAGATACATTACTGTGGAATTCATGTTCCCTAATCTGTTTATTGATATCCATCCATCCATCCATCATATAGAAAGCTTATCCTGTTTAGGGCCACAGGGGAGGCTGGAGCCTATCCCATCTGTCATTGGGCGAGAGGCGGGGTACACCCTGGACTGATCACCAGTCAATCACAGGGCTGACACAGAGAGACAGACAACCTTTCACACTCACACTCACACCTACGGGCAATTTAGAGTCACCAGTTAACATAACGAGCATGTCTTTGGACTGTGGGAGGAAGCCGGAGTACCTGGAGAGAACCCACACATGCACTGGGAGAACATGCAAACTCCACACAGAAAGGCCCACTTCATCTGAACCAGAGTTCAAACTAGAAACCTACTAGCTGTGAGGCGACAGCACTAACCACTGCACCACCACGCAGCCCTTATTGAGATCCATCACCGCTTTTTTAACTCACTAAACAAATAACTGTCACACTAGTGGCACTAACTTGTTAAACTGCAATATTGAAGATTGTAAACATTATGCCAGCGTATCATCAGCGTGTTAGCATTCAACTCAAAGTAAAACCTCACAGAGCTGCTAGTATGACTGTAAACTCTTAGTTTTATTAGGTCCCAAGAGTCTCCTATAACATCTATAGTTCGGCACAGACCTAAAACTGAGACACAAACCCAGACCGCACACAGTTAAAAAATACACATTGACCTCACTCTGTCTTTCTTTATCCCAATGATTCTAGAGAAATGATAATACCTGTATTGTAAAGGAAAAAAGTTTTTACCTCTGTTTACAAATCATGTGACCCTGCTACACATGGGGCTCAAACTCTTATGGTTGAGAAACAGCATAATATCCTAAACAAGGGATTATAACGCAGTCTCTCTGTTACACAGTCTTATTCCTATGCAATCACAGTGAAATGTGGCATTATATGTCTGTCAATGTAGCAGCTTTTTAAACGTTCATTATGAAAACTTTGTTTACTTTACGGGTACCAGAAGTTAATCTTTTGTTCTTGCATCTCCATTAGCTTCAGAAAAGTGGTTTCTAGTTTTCCTGGGTTCACTTATCCTCACAAGTTAAGACTTAAAAGTATCCAGAAAAGAAGAAAAGACAAAGCAAGCCAAATGTAAAGACTCGGGTACAAGTGAAATGACTCATATAAAATAATAACAGCCTACAATGGAAACAAAAACAAAATTCCCACAGCTACAAGAAGATACTTAATAGCCATAACCAAAATAACATCTAGGTAATCAATTTTAGTGTTAGTTGTTTTTGAGAGAAACTCTACTTTTTATCTGCAGGGAAAAAAACAGTCCTCATCGTACAATTTGTTCCACCAGACGACAAAGAACCATCCTGTAAATTTCAGCGCAAACCTTTTAGGTCTGTGTTTGGAGTCATTGGTTTGGACAGTAGCCAGATTGGCACCCTGTGGTTCTTGATAAGAGGCTCTGTCTTGGCATTAGCTTAGCATGTTGTGACTTGCTGCATATGGATGAACTTGGCTATAAATGAACTTCATGCTGTATATTTACACTGCTGAATTACTGCTCCTGTTTGAGAGGAATGTCTGGATTTCTTTGACGTCTTAAACACAGATTTCTCAGTGTGGCACATGCGACTAAATGTTAATCCACTTATTGGACCACTAATGGATCATTAATACACTTAGCTCCTCCCCCTGTGACATGGGTTATCTTCATCACTCATGCAGTCCCGTGTTTGTTTAGCCACACAAGCTATTTATGGCACCAACTTGTTTGTGTTTTCCAAAAGGAATTAGCAGTAAAAAAGGTTGTCTCAGTTCAATTTCACCTTTAATTACAATAATTCAGTTCTGCTTTAATAATTCATTTAAAATAATTTGTTTTAATTGTGCTTCCAAACTAGGTTGTGTTCAAGAATTTAAAGTATTGACAAAGAATAAATCTGTAAACTGAAGTGATTTTTCCGATTTTACTATTGAATATTATTTTTACACTTTTATTACCAAAGTACATATAGTTTAACACTTCAAAACGTGCAGGATTCAATGAAAAATTATACTTTGCGTCACATAATTCCCTAGAAATCTAAGTGTCAAAGTTCTGCATAAAGTACCACACCATTGTCATTGTTAATAAGGATTAAGAAACACGGCTCAGTGAGGGAGAATATGATTCAGCAGTCACAAATGCAACAATTATGGCTCGTACTTAGGCGATGGGATTAGCCCCAGGAATCCAAGTAAGCCTTGAACAGCCCCCAGCAGACCCTTTAACCCCCCTCTAACCCCCCTGTACCCTTTTCCTGCACTGGTCCAGCTGAGCCACATGGCTCATTGTCTCTGCTCCTACTCTGCTTTCTGCAATATTATTATGTAGTAAGTAAACTTTAAGTTATTTGGGTGGCTGTCCATCCTAGACTTACAAAGACAGAAAACTCACACGTCATTATTATAGAATTGGTACCTCATGTTGCATTATAATAAGTCTCTTATCAATATTTTTACATGACCAATTGATCAAACCAACTCTGCAGCTCCCCTCAGCTTGAAGGGGGGTTTTTAAGCCTCTTTCAGTTCTTGTTTGGGTGTTTGGTCCTCCAGGTCCTCCAGGTTCTCTGTAATCGACCTCTTTTTCTGCCCAAATGCTCTAAAAACCCACTGCCAAACACTAAACAGCAGACCGTAAGCACGATCAATTACACAATCAATCATTTATTAAATTTAGATCACAACAAAAGTTATCACATTACACTTTACAAAAAGAGCAGGTTTAGACCGTACCTGTTTGTTATATCATCTAGAGTGACCCAACGTGAATCCACCGTGAGGAAGTACTTGGAAGTGTCAAAGAAAAAGCTTTGAGCATAACCAGACTCGTTGGTGAGCAGTCATCTGCTGTGACTGTCTGGTGAACATAACAGAGCATTAAGCTGGCTCCCATAGTAGAGGGTTAAAAAAGACCCAATAGGAAAACAGCATTAATATCTTTATAAGATAATAATTGGTCAAATGTTTTGTTTTCATCTTGTTCGGCTGCTCCAATATAACAATCATACATGCAGCTTTAAGTTACATTTGAAATCTTGTAGCACCTGTAGGGGTAACTAGCTTCTAAATTTACACCTGTATGTTTATGTTCTTCTATCTTTAGTGTCATACAGTTCACTCATGGGTGTTAAAGTGTATTAGTTTATGCATTTTAATAATTCTGGGGTGTTGAAGATTGAAATGCTGACAGAGGTGCTCTTCTCTCCAGTCAGTGCTCATGCAAACCACCCGGCATGTCTACTTATTTCGAGAAAATGGCTGTTCAAAGTTCCATGCAAAGAAGACATAGTTTGTTCTTGTTGTTTAATCTCCTGTCTCCTTTGCAGAGCCCACACATGGTGACTTCTGATGTCCTGGTATCAACCCGAAGCTGAACCATGGTCATTCTGCAGCAGGTACGTTTTATTTCTCTCATCTCTGTTTTCAAATATCTTGAGTCTTCGTATGTTTTTCACAACTGACCATTCACTGAGCCCTACTCTTTGATACTGGTGCTGCACCTGTCAAGCTCTCTGTTGGCACACTATAGTTTACAATGATAACAGGGGCCGGTACCATATGCAGTGCACAGTAGTTTTAAAATGATGCTACTTTAATTTCAAACAATAGCTTGAAATAGTTTATTTTCTTCTTCTAGCCTTCTATTGTGGGGGTTTGTGAGTTTAAATAACGACTGTTGCTCGCAGGTTAAAACAGCTGTAGCAAGCTAGCGTACTTTAAAGATTTGAATGTAATTCAGTGAGTTGGTCTTAAACTCTCTACTGCTGATTTTAATGTTTCCTGCTGACCAGTGTCTGTGCACTTTATCGTATTATACATGATATCATACTAGAGATGAGGTTAAAGCTACATATCTAAGCAACGAGTCAGCATCCTCACCGCCAGTGATGATCAGTACAAGACATAATGGAACAGCTTTGTTTGTACTGCAGAGCAATGCTAGATAGTGCTAGTTTTAAAGTAGCGGATACAGTATAATAAAATATAAAAATATAGATAGTGTTTTCAGTTGTCAAGTATTGGATGATTTGGTTGCTACCTTTTGAAAAGCATGCCGCTGAGCAGCTTCAACTTGTAGTAGAGTTTGCGGGTTCAGGGCCTGTGTCGAGGGCGTCTGAGTATTAGCTGCTTTCTTGTAGATGCCCTTCACTTTACTCTCTGTGGACTGCCACCCTCTTCACATCACCCTTGTAGATGACATAAAATAATGGCTCGCACAAAAAGCCTTCTTAAATCCTAGATAAGCAGAAAGCAATTATAATGTCAGTTAAAGACTAGATTAAAGTTGATAAATAAATAAGATTCAGACACAGAAAATAGGAATAGAATTAAATAAGTATACAGCAAAAGTAGGTTGTAAATTCAATGTCTTAAAGTGTCTAATCACTCGGATGGAAATACCTCATATATTCTCTCTTACCTTTAGTGGAAATCATTTTTACGTTTTCTCGAGGCCCAGCTCATTAAAAGTAGCAGAAGCCAACGTGTCGGGTGCAGTTGCTCCATATCAGACCATCAACAGTCTCTCTTCAATAACGAGATCCGGCTCCTTTCTCCCCCCAGAGTCCTGCAGGTCACGACTCCGATAAACTTCAATCTCAGCTCAGAGCCGCAGCTATGAATCTCATTTGAGATGTGAGACATCTGGATGTTGTTAAAAAGAAGCACAAAATAGCATCTTTAAGGTCACAGTTGACACTTTAAGGATGAACGCGCTGTGTTTTGCATCTTAACAAACCAGAGACAGTGGAGATCTGTGGGTACTCGTGCAAAGCAGCATGTTAGGCACCACACAGAGTACGATCCCCAACACGTTATTAATTAGTAGATGATTTGTCTACATCTGATCAAATAAGTAATTTAATTTCTTTAGAGGCCGAATGCATTTAAGGTAGTTCATACATTTTTTAACCTTTATATGTGAAGAGAAGACATAATATCGGAAGTCAAAAACAAAATAGTTTCTTCACGTTTGCAGCGAGATTTCTTTTCGTTTTCACTCGTTTGGGGAATACAGGATACAGGTTTTCAAAGATGCATAATCTATAAGTTATCTGAGAGTAATTTTATCAACAAATTGGTGTGTAGAGGCTTGATAGATGAAATAAGGATATCTGCTACAACCCAGTAAATTCAGACCTCACTCTGCGTTAAATACCCAAACAGCACAAAGCTCTGAGGTCAGGGGTTATATCACGTCCAAACTGGGCTGACGGTGGTCCACTTTAAGCCTTTTTCAGACTTAATCCTCCCATTCAGAGAGTTGGCAGCTGGAAAAGTAGGGTGAACTGTGGTTGTGTGATTCAACTTTAATATTTCCCAGTTATTAAACATACATCATTAAAAAATAATGGGCACAAAAAAAGTGAGAATATAGCAGAACAATGATGAAAGACACACTCACCCCTCTGGCTGCTGTTTGTTAGTGTTTGATATTTTGATCGACCTCATGTGTAAGAAGAGAGTCGAACTATTTAACCGTTTGGTTTTTGGCAGAGCAAAGAGTGTTCAAGTGTTGCTGAAATAGAAGCCTTGCTAAAACTTTCTATAACAATCACATCTACAGTGTGTTTTAGGGGTAATCATAGTGTTTTATAATTCACTCATCTTCAGTCATAAACACGTACAATGCTTTCTGATGCACTATATGAATTATATTTGTGATGTATACCACATTATAGATGTGGTTTATAATGAATAATAAGTCAAGCATGTCATGGTTGATATTAGCGCTTGACTGATTGGACTCATAAGTTATCATTGCATGTGTTTAGTCCTTATTGATGCATCTATAATGAAGCCATCCATCCATCATCTATACCGCTTATCCTTGTCAGGGTCGCGGGGGGCTGGAGCCAATTCCAGCTGTCATTGGGTGAGAGGCGGGGTACACCCTGGACTGATCGCCAGTCAATCACAGGGCTGACACACAGAGACAGACAACCTTTCACGCTCACACCTACGGGCAATTTAGAGTCACCAATTGTGTTTCATTGTTGTCAGTAAACAAAGTGCAAAAAGTTGTGATGCAAAAGTTGTGATGCATTTACCAGAATCTTATTACTCTTATTCAAGACACCATATTGCAGAGAATCACAACTAAAATTTGGAAGCTTAATGAGTTATAAAAACAACATAGGGGTGTCCAGAGCGTGACGCTGTGCATATAATAACCAGGAGATGCAACATGTTTGGCTGCTCACTAATTACAAGGGAGTGGACCTACCTGTCCAACCCAGTCACCCGTGGACCACTGCTCCACTCGCTACGTTCCCCAAGAGGCCGTTGCTTCCACTCTCCCAGCCTCGTCTCCTGGCGCTTGGTCAGCTCCCAGACTTCTCACGGCTTTCTGCCATTTTCAGTTCATTGGTTGTTTGACGAAGACAAATAACGTAAAATAATCCTCAAAGCAAAAAAGGGGAAGACATCTCATTTGGACTAGCGGATTTCATAGTCACCTTCAGTCACTGTCATGGTGTTCCTACCTTCAGCGTCCTTACTTCCATTCCCTCACATTCCTTACGACAGGTATTCATCTCAACTACTAACCAATCACAGTCCATTACCCTGCATAGCGTAACGGCCAAATCATAGCGTGGGTGGTACAGTGACAATATATTAAAATTTAAAAAAGACAAACTGTATTTAGTCAAGTTTTATTGTCACTTTGAGATGCGTTGTTTTAACAAACCATCAACAGCAATTTATACTGTATAAACCTTTAAAAGCTTAATGCTTCATGGAAAAAGATGAATGGAAAACAAACCAAGGGAAAACAATGTAACAATATAATATAATTTTCTATCTTAATTATTTGGGGCTTTCCGATTAAGCTTTACTTAAGATTTTATTTCTATTTTCTTTATTCCAAGTTCTCTGTCCAAAAACTTTTGCAGATCGAAATCCATTTTCATCTTTCATTATCCTTTTTCTTTTCACATTTGATATCAGCCTTCTAATCTTAAGTGGTAATTTATTTTCCATTTTCTCAATGGATTTTTGTATCGTCCTTTTGCTGGGTGTAATTATCCAAACATAACCTGAGCTGTGTTTTGATAATCAAGGGGGACTATGTGTGGCTGGACCTTAAAACAGGCCGGGAGTTTGACGTCCCGGTGGGAGCCGTGGTCAAACTCTGTGACTCCGGACAGATCCAGGTCCTGGATGATGAAGGAACGGTAAGTCAACAAGTACACATATACTCTATGTATGTGTAAACTTAGAGACACAGTTTATAACATTAAAAATCTGTTGTGATATTTTAGTGTGTGTGGTTTATTATAATCTTGTATTTATTGAGTAAGAATCAAATTTGTGGTCTGTGAGATGAGTTATAATCCTCAGTAAAATCCAGTAGGATAAGTTTCTCAAAGACTCTTTCTCAAAGAGTGCCCCTCTAGTACGGCCTCTACTAGAGAGTAGTTAACATTCCTCTCATATTCTCCTCATAGTCCTCTAATCTACTGCTTCTTTCCCCCCTCGCACAGGACCACTCCATATCCCCTCAGTATGCCACCAACATCAAGCCCATGCACCCAACCTCCATCCAGGGGGTGGAGGACATGATCCGTCTGGGCGACCTCAACGAAGCCGGCATCCTCCGCAACCTGCTCATCCGCTACAATGAACGAGTCATCTATGTTAGTACACAACTCGTTCATGCTGACCTTGATTACATTAGAGTACATCGAGGTGCAGACCTGTTTTCATCACTGTCTTTGTTTACATGGAGGAAGCAGCCTGACAACTGGCTGCATCCTCCTTAAGTTCTTAATCAGGTTAATCTGTTTACATGAACCTTCAACACCCTGAAGCCGAGTTTTCTATAAATAAAGTAATTCACAGAGTATCCCCACTTCAACCTGAAGAGGGGAATAAACAGAGATTTCTTCATTACATCTATTAAGGACAAGAAAAGTGGGGACCTTATCTTGTTATTGTGACCTCTGTGTTTCATAATTGCAGCCTCAACAAGTAGTTGATTACATAAATCGATCTACTTAAAAATTATTTCTAATTATTTGCCTTCAAAAAAAGTTTTTTTCTTGATTTAAAATATTTCAGTTTCCTTTTGTTCCAGCATCTTAAATGAGAATATTTTCTGGTTTTCATACAATTTAATGACAGAAAACAAGACACCTTTGGGTTTCTGTTCAGGCCAAACACACTGCTTAACTATGCAAATGCTTCCTGATCTTTTTCTCTATCTTCCTCAGTAAAAGTTATGAAATACATTCAGAGGGTGATCATATAATAAACATTTAAGCACTTACATCTTGATATCAATATGATTTAAGAGAGTTTGAATTTGCTGCGATGATTACTGTTTCTATTTAATTAATAAATTGACTCCTTCCATCATTTTCAAGCAGTCAAATAAGAGGGAAAACAGATTATTATGGTGTATGAATCCAAGAGAGAAGCAAACAGTGTAATATCATATCACCAACTGTTTGGTTTTGTTTCTGCAGACATATACAGGCTCAATCCTGGTCGCAGTCAATCCCTACCAGCTGCTGCCCATCTACACTGCAGACCACATCCGCCTCTACACCAACAAGAAGATAGGCGAGATGCCCCCGCACATATTCGCCATCGCAGACAACTGTTACTTCAACATGCAGCGGAACAACAAGGACCAGTGCTGCATCATCAGGTGTGTGTTTGAACATGCAGTTTACAAGGGCTCACAGTGAAGCACACTCATAAACAACAAGGACTTTTACTTAGGTTAACATTGACATAACACACAACTTTCTGACACCAAAAGGTTGAGAACTGCTCATCTAAATTCAGAGAGTGTGTTTATGTGTGTGAGCGTGTAGGGAGACAGAATAGGCATTTTCCAAGGTACACTTAGAGGAGCCTGTATCTGCATTGCAAGAACAGGGCACGATCGTTGTTCTTAGCATGCTGTTGAGGGACATGATTGGTCAAAAGTGTGCAGAACTTAACAAAAGCCTAGGAATTGTTCCAAAAAATTGCAGATTGACTGTCAGAAATGTTTCAGAATATTACATGCAAATGAATGTAGCCGTAATATCAAACAAAGTAACACTACTCTACACATACAGCAACAAGAGACAAAATGAAGGTGTGTATTTTATGCGTGAGTAACCGTCCTCTCTCTGTGTGTCAGCGGTGAGTCTGGAGCCGGGAAGACTGAAAGCACAAAGCTGATTCTGCAGTTCCTTGCAGCCATCAGTGGTCAACACTCCTGGATAGAGCAGCAGGTCCTGGAGGCCACGCCCATCCTGGAAGGTCAGACTGCTGCAGTGTTTGTACACTTATTAAAATATGATCTCAAATGTACAAGAACATCTGATAAAACACATCAAATTAAGCTGATCTACGGCTTTCTAAATGGATGAAAGGATGGAGTTTGACAATGTTGCACAGGGAATTTGGATTAAAAATCAATTTTTCCATGTTTAAGAATGAACTTTGAGCCTCTTCTTTGAGTCTTCTATCATTGTACACTGTCAATAACTACAAGACAACAGTCATGTAATTTAAATCACTCTATACCTGCAACCTACATTAATACAGCTGAAGACTGTCAGAGTCCTGTGTTAACCAGCTCTGTTTATGTTTCCTCTTTTTTATCTCACTGTTTGATTTGTTATTCATTCAGCCTTTGGCAACGCAAAGACAATTCGCAACGACAACTCCAGTCGCTTTGGGAAGTACATAGATATCCACTTCAACAGGCGAGGGGCCATCGAAGGAGCCAAGATAGAGCAGTACCTGCTGGAGAAGTCTCGTGTGTGTCGACAGGTGAGACAACAGGTCATAGTTCGCAGAGCTTTGTCTGGATTAAACACATCTACAACGTCAGTGAAGAAATAGTATTTATTAAATATTTATGTTGCTCAAGTTTAGTCTTACTAAAGAATCCAATGTTGTACATACGTGCAGAGGGGATATCAACAGTATAAATAAAGTGGAATTATAAGAGTATACAGTGGATGATGACATAAGCACATAAGTCATTTCTGCAATAGTCACCGTTATCAATATATTGTTACCCATAATCTATGTCATACTTAAGATACAATACAGTCAACAAAGTGTCTCTCTTCTCTGTTCTCCTCCAGGCTCCAGACGAGAGGAACTACCACGTGTTTTACTGCATGCTGAAGGGCATGGCTCCAGAGATGAAGTCCAAGCTGGGCCTGGGCCTCGCCACAGACTACTCCTACCTCACCATGGTGAGTCTGCAGCTGTGTGAGAGAGCATTCATAATGTGTTATGGCTATGCAGAAAGTACAGCTTAAATGGATGCATTGTAAAGCCTTGATTAAAACCGAGGTATAGATCCAACTTCAAGGCTACATAAAATATATAACAAACCTGCTTTCATTAGCATGCTGAGATCATACTGTAGTTAGCAAGTATATTATCATAGTAAAATTGTTACCTGATTTACACAAAAAAATGTAAAATTCTTGTTTTTTCAGAAAGAAAAAAAGTTTTTGGAAGAAAAAATAAATAATACATTTTTAGAGGCTGGAACCAGGTTATTGTTTGCATTTTGCTATAATGCTTTATAGTAATATTTGTTATGACAACTTTGCAAACCAACTTACTGTTCCTGGAGCGTCTCCACGAGCCTGAAAACAACCTGAAGCTCTCTGTTGTATCCTCCAGGGTAACTGCACACAGTGTGACGGCCGTAACGACCTGAACGATTACTCCAGCATCGTGTCAGCCATGAAGGTCCTCATGTTCACTGAGACAGAGAACTGGGAGATCTCCAAGCTGCTGGCTGCCATCCTGCACATGGGCAACCTGCGCTACGAGGGTATGATGAACTGCAAACACACTGATCTTAGTATTCTACCCATTTGTGATTTTTAGACCTTGGTTAGGCGTAGATTGCACAATAAATGTTTTTTGTGTTTCCTCAGCTCGTATGTATGAAAACCTGGACGCCTGCGTGGTTGTGAGATCGCCTGACCTGGTTACTGCTGCTTCACTCATGGAGGTTTGTTTACTACAAGTCTACACATTGGTTTGGGGAATTAAACACCAAATTAGTTTGTGTCTGAAAAAATGATCTCCTGCCTAAAAAACAGCAATATCTCTGGACTAAGTAATGCATCATGTAGTGATAATGGGTTCATTGCAAACACAGATGATGCAACACTTTTGGTATTCTGTATTTAAGACAAGAATCCCACTGGGAAGCTGCTCTAAATTGGTTCTGTATTCCCATCACTGGTATTATTTTTGCCTGCTTCTTTTGCACTGCAGGTGGATCCTAAAGACGTGATGGTGTGTTTGACCACACGGACCCTGATCACACGCGGGGAAAGTGTCACCACGCCTCTCAGTGTGGAACAAGGCCTGGATGTCAGGGATGCCTTTGTGAAGGTACGTTTACAGATACATCTGATCTGAAACCAAAAACCCTTCCATAAAGGTAGACAGCATTTTGTTCATATCTGCTGCAGTGATGTTTCAGTGTACTCCAGGTAGCCTCGGTAACTCAGTGACAAAGCCTGAATGTTGATGTTGAGCATGTATAAGTTTAGTAGTATAGTTTAGAATGCTTACAGATTAAAGATATTACTTAACTAACTTTTAGCCAAAACTAACTGCCATTCTCTACGAACCAGTGTGAGCCATGCAACAAAAAGGTTGTTGCCTAGCAACGGGTTAAACCTCACTGTGTATACATCTTCCCATTCCTTGAGCCTTTTGCACAGTGACGCAAGAGGGAATGTCCCTGGGTCATAATAATCAAAAGTGGTTAGAATTCATCCTCTAGGGAACATGAATATCTTTAGAAAATTTCATGACAAACCCGTCCAGTAGTCGCTGATATAAACTGAACAAAAATATAAACGCAACACTTTTGTTTTTGCTCCCATTTTTCATGAGCTGAACTCAAAGATCTAAGACTTTTTCTATGTACACAAAAGGCCTGTGTCTCTCAAATATTGTTCACAAATTTGTCTAAATCTGTGTTAGTGAGCACTTCTTCTTTGCCGAGATAATCCATCCACCTCACAGGTGTGGCATATCAAGATGCTGATTAGACAGCATGATTATTGCACAGGTGTGCCTTAGGCTGGCCACAATAAAAGGCCACTCTAAAATGTGCAGTTTTATCGCACAGCACAATGCCACAGATGTCAAGTTTTGAGGGATGGCATCCTGACTGCAGAAATGTCCACCAGAGCTGTTGCCTGTGAATTGAATGTTCATTTCTCTACCATAAGCCGTCTCCAAAGGCGTTTCAGAGAATTTGGCAGTACATCCAACCGGCCTCACGACCGCAGACCACGTGTAACCACACCAGCCCAGGACCTCCACATCCAGCCTCACCTCACCTCCAAGATCGTCTGAGACCAGCCATACAGACAGCTGCTGCAACAATCGGTCTGCCTAACCAAAGTATTTCTGCTGTCAGAAAGCGTCTCAGGGAAGCTCATCTGCATGCTCGTCGTCCTCATCGGGGTCTCGACCTGACTGCAGTTCGTCGTCGTAACCGACTTGAGTGGGCAAATGCTCACATTCGATGGCGTCTGGCACTTTGGAGAGGTGTTCTCTTCACAGATGAATCCCGGTTTTCACTGTACGGGGCAGATGGCAGACAGCGTGTATGGCGTCGTGTGGGTGAGCGGTTTGCTGATGTCAACGTTGTGAATCGAGTGGCCCATGGTGGCGGTGGGGTTATGGTATGTTATGGACAATGAACACAGGTGCATTTCATTGATGGCATTTTGAATGCACAGAGATACCATGACGAGATCCTGAGGCACATTGTTGTGCCATTCATCCACGACCATCACCTCATGTTGCAGCGTGATAATGCACGGCCCCATGTTGCGAGGATCTGTACACAATTGCTGGAAGCTGAAAACATCCCAGTTCTTGCATGGCCAGCATACTCACCGGACATGTCACCCATTGAGCATGTTTGGGATGCTCTGGATCGTCGTATACGACAGTGTGTTCCATTTCCTGCCAATATCCAGCAGCTTGGCACAGCCATTGAAGAGGAGTGGACCAACATCCCACAGGCCACAATCAACAACCTGATCAACTCTATGTGAAGGAGATGTGTTGCACTGCATGAGGCAAATGGTAGTCACACCAGATACTGACTGGTTTTCTGACCCCCCCAATACAGTAAAACTGCACATTTTAGAGTGGCCTTTTATTGTGGCCAGCCTAAGGCACACCTGTGAGGTGGATGGATTATCTCAGCAAAGGAGAAGTGCTCACTAACACAGGTTTAGACAAACTTGTGAACAATATTTGAGAGAAACAGGCCTTTTGTGTACTTAGAAAAAGTCTTAGATCTTTGAGTTCAGCTCATGAAAAATGGGAGCAAAAACAAAAGTGTTCCATTTGTTCAGTGTATTTCTCTGGTATGAGCGTTCTTACTGACTTTAAGTTTCGTCTTGCAGGGGATCTACGGGCGGCTGTTTGTTTGGATTGTGGATAAGATCAATGCTGCCATATTCAGACCGCCAACCTGTGAGAGCAGCATCGTGCGCAGGTCAATTGGATTGCTGGACATCTTTGGTTTTGAGAACTTTATCGTCAACAGGTGATTTAAACTAGTTTTTTTTTATTAGAAACCATCATTATTGGCCCGTTTATCTCACAGTTATCTTAAAAAGAACCCTAGTTTGTGTCCGCAAGCAGTGTAGTTTCTGCTGATTTACTACTTTCCTTTCGAACCCTGAACTCTCCGCTTTTTCTCCTCTGATTTTTCTTTTAGTTTTGAACAGCTATGCATCAACTTTGCCAACGAGAACCTGCAGCAGTTCTTCGTCCGCCACGTCTTCAAGCTGGAGCAGGAGGAGTACAACCTGGAGGACATCAGCTGGCAGCACATCGAGTTCACAGACAACCAGGACGCACTGGACATGATCGCCAACAAACCCATGAATATCATCTCCCTCATCGATGAAGAGAGCAAGTTCCCGAAGGTACAAAACACACAGGAGATACCTACAACTCACTTTATTTATTTGTCTTAATAATCAATGCCTGATTCTTTGTCTGTTTTCAGGGAACTGATGCTACGATGCTGTATAAGCTGAACTCCCAACACAAGCTCAACTGCAACTACATCCCTCCTAAAAACTGCTACGAAACCCAGTTCGGTATCCAACACTTTGCTGGCGTGGTGCATTACGAGACCAGAGGTGCGTCAGGTTTTTCAGTCTCATCCGTTTTCCTGCATGTTGTCGTGTTTTCATGCTTTGTTTTAGAAATATCTCCATCGCTCCTCGCTTGTTTGCGATGAGTGATGCTGCAATTTTGGCTCAGACTCTCAGGAGAGGATTCTGGTAAAGTAAAGGTCAGATGAGATGAGGGAAGCATCCAAAATGCAGTCGACCTGAACAAACCATAACAGAGAGCGAAAACCAACAGAATAATGTGATATGTAAATATAAAGTCATTGAAACTGAGAGATCCACGGCTTTAAAAGGAGATCCTATCCTGCATGATTTGGCTCGTTATTGTTTGTATCAGCTGCAATTCAGGTTTAAGGTTTGCATATTTTTACAGGTTTATTTTTTTGAAACAGTAAGAGCCCTACAAATAAGGATTATTTCCAACAATGTTCTGACCCCTTTGAAGCGTTTGTTTTGATGCAGTAGATCTCACTTCTAAATCTCAATTGTGTTTGTTACGGCTTATGTGCAGTACTGAACTCTCAGTTCCTGGTTGGTTAATCCTAGGAGCCATCTTAAAAACAGGAGGGATTAAATCAAGAGCTTTGGTTTTCTTTTTGTTTTATGACCAACATTTTATTATTTTATTATTAATAAATGACAGATAACATTGCCCAAGCAAGACAATCACTATCACTGAAAGACAAAAGAACAAACCTGACAAAAACCAATATTAAAAATGAGTAAAGGGGGGCGCTGGTTTAGCTCAGTTGGGAGAGCAAGCACCCCATGTTCAGAGGCTTCAGTCCTCAACGCACTGATCGCAGGTTAGACTCCCGGTCTGCTGATCATATGGTCATGTCACCCCCCACTCTCTCCTCCCAACGTTTCCTGTCTCTCTTCAGCTGTCCTATCAAAAAAATTATGATGTCTAATGATTCAGATATTGAGCTATGTATCTGTCCACATTGATTTATAATGACGACAGCGGGAAAACATACTTGACCAGAACTAAAAGTGACCGTCCAGTTTTTCTCTCTCCGTCCTTCTGTCAGGGTTCTTGGAGAAAAACCGAGACAGCCTCCACACGGACATCATCCAGCTCGTCCACTCGTCCAAGAACAAGTTCATCAAGCAGATCTTCCAGGCCGATGTCGCCATGGTGAGACCAACAAATAGAATAGGCCACTTGATTTCTGCTTGTATGTAAACTTGTATTGGTGCACTAATATTTATTATCTCGTTTTGTACTTTGATTTTCATTTTGAGGCTGTTTCTGGTGACTCCCTTTAGCTTTTTGGCTTTTACTAATTACACGCCCGTCCTCTCACTCCGCGTTCTCTTCTGTTTCCTCTGTCTTTTACAATCACATCAGTATCTGTGTGGCTATCAGCAGCCCAGCACCCCCACTCCCAAGGTAATCAACAGTCGAAACATGTGGTGCTTCAAACCCTGAGTGTGTTCGCTTTAAACTGAAGAAATAAAGCCTCCCCTTTCTTCCTTTAGCTTTTCTTGTTACCCTACAGGTGTGCAGTGTGTTGTAGCAGAGACCGCAGGGAGACGTTTGTCCATTTAAATACATGTAGAATGACCACTTAAGTTTCTTATAGTGAAGTCCTTTCATTTTCTCTGTCTGTCTCACCTGGAAGAATCCCAGTGAAGACAGCAGTCAGAGACTTTGTGATGTTTCCTGTTTCTGTCTGTCCTCTGTGCACAGTGGTTGTGATGTGTTTGCACCCCTCGCCTGCATCGTGTACCACTGTGTGTCCAGCGTTTATCCACATACTACATACCATTAACAAGTGAGACTGGTTTGATGAAACATCGTCTTATGCATTTCTACCTCTGTGTGTGTGTGTGTTTGTGTGTGTGTGTGTGTGTGTGTGTGTGTGTGTGTCTGTGTGTGTGTGTGTGTGTGTGTGTGTGTGTGTGTGTGTGCAGGGTGTCGAGACGAGGAAGCGTTCTCCCACTCTGAGCAGTCAGTTCAAACGTTCCCTGGAGATGCTGATGAGGACGCTCAGCGTGTGTCAGCCGTTCTTCGTCCGCTGTGTAAAACCCAACGAGCTGAAGAAGCCCCTGGTGAGACCATATTTTATATACATGTGTTAATATCATTCACAAAATACAAAACACTTCTTTCTTGAACTGAAATGTGAGGAAACCGTGTACCAGCTCAGTATTGAACACACTGTTCCAAAAATGACACGTTGTGTTTTAAGGATTATGTGCTGGACTATTTCTTGGCCGGCAGCGAGCAGAGACTCCGGGAAGTTCCTGCTCCCAGCCAAGAAATTAGCTAGTCGAACACATAACTCCATGTTTTTACTCTTAAGTTTTCTTAAAGTCCTGATGTGTATCATTCATAGTAAAGTTGTACTGTTAGGAAGAGATATTTTTAACGTTCGAGGCAGGCTAGCTGTTTCCCCCTGTTTCTTTTCTTTGTGCTAAGCTAAGGTAGCCTGGTTCTGGATGTAGCAGCCTTAGCCTCTTAGTGACCTTACATTCATGATGGCGGAATCAATCTTCTAATGTTACTCGCAGCAAGAAAGCAAATTTCGGTATATCCCAAAATGGCCGACTATTTCTTAAGGAATGACAAGGGTTGACTAAAGCAAATTTTCTGTGCTCTTGAAGTAGTATATGTTGATGCTATTTAAACCTCTTTTGATAAGGTCGTTGCTCTGTGTCTTTTTTACAGATATTTGACAGAGAGCTGTGTATTCGTCAGCTGCGATACTCCGGCATGATGGAGACCATCAGGATAAGACGGGCCGGTTATCCCATCCGATACACCTTTCTTGAGTTTGTGGATCGTTACCGAGTCCTCATGCCTGGTATCAAACCAGCTCACATACAGGTCAAACAAACAATCACTGCCATCTGTTACAACCTTTCCTACTAAAACAGTTTAAAGGGGCTAAAAGAAGATCTAATTTTAATGACAGGTTGAGGTTTTAGGGAGAGTTAGGTACTGTTAATACACCATTTCTTGACAAACAGGAGTTTATCCATCTGCCTTGATGTATTTTTTTACTTTGGAGAGAATATAGCTGTTTCTTCTTGCATCTGGCCATTATGCTATGCTAGGTTAACTGCCTCCTAACACACAGATGTGGGGTTGGTGTCGATCTTTCAATGATGCTCTTTAAAAGATACTGATTTCTGAAAAACACTAGTAGTGTTATGAGATCAAAGGTATTCGCAATAATGAATGAGATCATACTCAGTCGGATGATCTGGTTTCTGGTCCACAAGTCATCACTCTTACGTTGTTCTTTCTCCTTCCAGGAAGACCTACGAGGGACCTGCCAGATGATAGTCAAGGCCCGTCTGGGGAAACACGATGACTGGCAGATCGGAAAGACCAAGATTTTCCTGAAGGTTGTCTGTTTTTTTAGCTTAGTCAGTCCTGGGTTATCTTAGATATCAAAAAGTCTTAATCAAACAGTTGAGCCTCTTGTTAGCCAAGTGGTTACAGCTCATTCCATACAACAGCAAAGTCCTTTGTTGCATGGTTCATACTTGTTTTTTTGTCATCAAGAAACCAAAAGCGAACTCTTTAGTACGTCTCTCAAAACTTTCTAGCTTCTTTACCCTGTTTGTGGCCCTCAGTCCAAACCCCTTTATTCCCTCTAAAGGGCCCCCCCAAATTCCATCTTTCCTAGTAAGTAGAAAACACCATGCCAGTGTACCATCAACTAACTCATTGATTATTAATTAGCCCCTCAACAGCACAGGGCCTCAATGTCAGGAACAAATGCAGAAGCTACCTTGAGATATTTTGCTTTAGTGGTGCACATTACCACACAAATTTAGTGGACTTTGGGGTATTCAGTTCACTTCCCCCGAAATTGGTAATCCAGTCTTGTTAAAGGTATAATAAGAAGGATTTTTCCTTGCATTTTGTCAACAACACATTCAGACTGGGCCCCTCCTCCTGGGCTTTTTGTCACCAGAAGCTCACTCTCTCTCTCTCGTGCGAGAACACGCCCACCCCGCCGAGTTTACACTGACAGCATCACGGTTACCATTGTGCTAGCATGCTAACCACCGGTTAGCTTGTCCTACCCGGTTTCAGGGACCTACCTGTCCAACAGAAAGAAAGCCAACTCTGCATTGCTCTTTCGCCATGTTCTCCGGTCTGAATGGGGCCCAGTTGCTAATTGGAACCACTCCCACACTCACCTGTACGCTGTGATTGGCTCAGGGAACCACAACAGCGCCCCTCCTGAAAACGTCCCGTGCAAAGCAAAACAACAGAATAGATGCAGAGGGAAGGGTCTCACAAGGGTCTGCACACACACTCACCAACACACATGTATAGAGGCCCATAAGTGATGATTTATATTATATTATATTTGTAAAAGTCTATATTTTATTTTTTTCTTGGAAAATCCTACTTATTATACCTTTAAATACTTCTTTACTACCTCTTATTTGCTGCTTTGTGTCTGCTTCTCTCTTTTCAGGACCATCACGACATGCAGCTGGAGATCGAGAGGGACACAGCCATTACTGACAAGGTCATCCTTATCCAGAAGGCTGTGCGTGGACTTAGGGAGAGGTAAAGTAGCCCTTAAATGCAGATATTTCTGGGATTCCTGGGATTCTATATGTACCTTTTTTGTATGTGTCTTTGTAAAGTAAAGCATCACCTTGTGTGTGGATTTGTTCCTCTTCAGCTCTAAAGGAGGGATTCAGGACACTGTGTTTTTCATGTCCTGGTTTGAATATAATTTCTGCCTTTCCTTTGTAGGACTTACTTTCTCAAACTGAGGACTGCTGTGACTTTCATCCAGAAGGTCTGGAGGGGTTATCTATGCAGGAGGAATTACAAAATTGTGAGTCATTAACACCTTTATTGTTTAGTTATGTAGTTTTTTGTTAGTTAAAATATTCTTTTAACACTTTAAACAGACACAATATAGTATATATCCCACTTTTATTCTTATTCTGATGTTCAAATAAGCTGCATAAGTCATGTTTCTAATTCACACCAATTTGGACACCATACTTATGTCACTACTCCACTTCTCTCCTCCAGATGAAGCGCGGCTTCCTGCGCCTCCAGGCCGTCTACAGGGCGAGGAGGTTCTACAAAACCTACCGTCTGACCCGCCTTAATGTCACCTTCATTCAAGCCCGTTGTCGCGGCTTCCTCTTCCGGCAGACAATTTGGCGGCGTCTCCGAGCCGTGTTGACCCTTCAGGCCTACACCAGGGGCATGATAGCCAGACGCCTCTGCCTGAGGCTCAGGGCAGAGGTAAATTGCCATTATATCTACTACTGCTACTTTTACCATGTGTCTTACCTTTCAGTGCGAGAGGGCTACTGGTGTTAAGCTCAGACGTGAAGAATGAAAATTGTGATGTGTTGTGACATGTTTGATTTGGCTGAAAGAAACTGTAATTCCTCACTGTGTTTGTTCTTGTAATGCCTTAATTAGTATTTTTTTTCTCCCCAATGCCAAAACAACCTGTGGGATATCTTATCCCCGATGAAGATTATTTTACTATTTTGGTACATTTGCTCAGTTGTTTCGTAGCAAAGAGCTGGTGAAAAGATTAATACCTCTTTCATGTCTGTTCGCTAAATTTGAAGCTATGGCCAGCAGCTGGTTAGCTTAGCTTGGCTTAGCTTAGCATAAAGACTGAAAACAGGGGTAAACAGTTACCCTGGCTTCGTCAAAGGTTACGAAAGATCTAAAGAGCGCTTTCATTGTCTTTTTAATCTGTACAAAATAAGTATAACGTGTAATTTAGACCAGTGGTTCTCAACTGGTCTCGCCTCAGGACCCACCACCACCTCGCAATGACTAATCGTGGCCCAAATTTACTCAAATTTATTACATGAAAAAGGGTGCAGTTTGGACCTGAGAGAGAACAAAACATCACAGTTTAATAGTCAACCACAATTACCAGCAGGCGGCAGTGCATAAGAGCATAATATTTCCTCTAAATTAACAGCCTTTTTTCAACGGGAATAAACTAAAAACTACTGTCGGGCTCATCAAGTTTCAGGAATGATAATGTAACTGTAGCTGGGATTACCCAATCAGTGGAGTATGACTAAACTACTACTACAGCATGCGAGTCATAGGAAACCCCTCTCCTTCAAAATAAAAGCGCAGCATAGACTTTTTTGCCTTTTTTTTCAAAGCACAAATCCGCGATCCACTGAAAACAGTTCTGCGACCCACTTTTGGGCCCCAATCCACCAGTTGAGAACCACTCATTTAGACAATATTCATACGCCTTCATACCTCTGCGCCCTCAATGTCTATTCCTTTGGAGTTGCAACAGGATGAGTTGTACAAATAGGGATAAAAGAGCAAACTTCAATCAGTCGCTTCTTTCTATCTATCACCGAATGAGCTATCACAATGGTGACTGAGCCTGTGGCGCACTGATGAAAGCCTTTGCATTTGCAGTATACCGTATTTTTATGGAGTGGGTGTCTGTGGTGATATTCACGGAAAAAAATCCCAAGCGGAGCCCAGTTAGTGACGTGTTTTCCATCACCCAGCAGTGGTTGGTCTGCCAGAGAGGGTAGGCGGAGCTAAGCGGCTGCACGTCTGGTTTCTGTAAGCATTGCGAGTAAACAGTAATCTACTATGACTGAACAAACAGAAAAAAGATCGATGACTACAGAAACAACTTCAAAAATAAGTTAAATACAAAGACAAAGAAACAAATTCGACGCTCAGATGAAGGCAAACAGTCTAAAAGGAAAGTGACCGTCAGCGAGGAAAATCAAGAGTTACAACCATGACAAAGGGAGCCAGCCGTAGTAAATTGGGAAGAGTGCTCACAGAGGGAGGCGCTCAAGAACACAAAAATTTTCATCTTTGAGATTGTATCTTTAAGGCATTCATAGTTTTGCACTCTTTATATGTAGTTTTATGAAGAAAAGAAATAGCCTCAGAGAGAAGCACAGACCTTGCCTTCTTTTACATTTATGTACATGCAGACAATCACTGTGCAAAGAGAGCTTAAATGTATGTTTTTTTGGAAAGTTACAAATGCCAGATGAAAAGGGGGTTTGAAATTCCATTTCCTTTCTCTAAAAACAGCACAAAAAGTCAACAGTCTCTCATGTGCCTTCTTTCTTAGATTCTTTTACATTAGTGTGTGTAAACCAATGACTGTATATATAGATTATATATATATATTAGGGATGCATGATATTATCGGCACGTTATCGGTATCGGCCAATATTGGCTTAAAAATGAACTATCGGATATCGGCCAACACCGATATATATAATTATAATATTATTATATTATAATTATATTATATAAATTATATATCATTAACCGATAAAATAATGGGCTGCTGCATACTTGATTAAATGCCCGACCTCGGCACAATGTCCCCGGCGCGAAGAAGACCTGCGTGGCGCAGTGTGATGACGTCACGTGTGTCTACCTGCAGCATTAGAGAGTTAGAAGCCAAAATGTCCGTGGTGTGGAAGTTTTTCAAAGTGTCCGAAATAGATCGCAAAACTGCTATTTGCAATGCAAAGTCTTTCAACACTACAAACTTGATTAACCATCTCAAGACCCGTCACCCCGACCGTTGTAACAAATGTGTTAAGAGTATCACCATTATCCTCTAAGCTCATTCCAATACAGAAGAGAGTTGGTGATCTCTACAATTAGGTGTGTGGGAAAGAAATATCGCTATCGGTAATCAGCTAAATGAGTTGTAAAATATCGGCATATTGGATATCGGCAAAAAATCCAATATCGTGCATCCCTAATATATATCTTTTTATACAGTCTATGGTGTAAACCCTGTTCGCTTTATGTCTGTGAAATGTGACAAAGTTCATGTGTGAGTTTGTAAGAATGTTTCTGTTTTTGGTAAAAAAATTACCATTTGATCCACTAATGTTGCAAATTTCCTTTATTGTTTCTGTTTTGAGACAATATTGAATAAATTATTTGTTCTGTAAAGGTTTGTTTTAATCTCACTTTGTTATTAACATGATAAGATATAAATAGCTTTCTTAGGAAATATCGTGTAGTATTGCAAAGCAGGTCTGCTGTTCCTGTGACCCAACGAGGAGGAAGTTAAGTAGGTGAGCTCTCGGGAAGCAGCTCAAGTTTGAACCAGAGGCCGCTTCTGTTACATGTTGTCATTTATTTGTGTAGTCTTCATGACTTTGACCTTTTTTTATTGGCTTCTTGTCATGTTAGCATGATTAGATTTGTTTGCTTTCTAAAAGCCCCTTTAATAACTGATTATAGATAAAAGTACTGTATCATGTAGTTTATATTCTCTGCTCTTTGTTGTTCATAGAACTAAGATATCACAGATAATGTTTCACAGCTTTTGTTCTAATTACATGAGTAGTCAAATAAGAATAGGAACAAATGCTAACCAGTGTCACCCCCTACCCGCCTCTCTGAACCCCTCTCCCTCTGATTCCTGTCTCACCTCCCTCACAGCTGCGCCATCGACAGGAAGCCGAGCGCCAGCGCCTGGCCGAGGAGGAGCAGCTGGGAAACCTGATGACGGCTCGGCGGGCCAAGGCAGAGGCCGAGAGGAAACACCAGCAGAGGCTCGTCCAACTGGCCCAGCAGCAGGAGGAGAGGGAGAGGGAGGAGAGGGAGGAGGCGAGGAGGAAGAAGGAGCTCCTGGAGCAGATGGAGAGGGAGAAGGAGCAGCCCGTGGATCACTCTGACATGGTCGACCGCATGTTTGGGTTCCTTGGGAACTCGGGGCCTTTGCCCAACCAGGACGGACAAGCACCATCTGGTTTTGAAGTAGGTTGCCATGGGAGTTGTAGTCCATTAAAGATGCCAGCTGAATGTTAAATAGCCAACGTTTGCACTCATTTAATCTGAATTCCTGTTAAACATGTTAGCATGTTACATCCTGTTGATTTTAGTGATCTTCTGTAATATTATCTGTACTCTGTCTTTATCTGTGTGTGTTTTCCTGCCACTCAGGACTTAGAGAGCACTCCTCACGATGAGGAAACTGAAGAAGAGGAGCTGAATGAAGCTATGCCGTTACCTGATGAGGAGGACGAGGATTTGTCAGAATACAAGTTCTCCAAGTTTGCAGCCACCTACTTTCAGGGTGTTTCCACTCACACCTACATCAGACGACCGCTGAAACAACCTCTGCTGTTTCACGAGGACGAAGGAGACCAGCTGGTGAGTCCTCGTCACCTCTGAACCCTACACTTTAATACTCATTTAGGATCTCCGAGCAACAGCTCCCATTTGGAGCCAGCCTCAAGTGGCCGTTTGGGGAACTGCAGTTTTTTCTCACCTCTACACTTGCACTTACACTGTTTCTGCCTCAGTGTTTTCTGTTTGGAAAAATGAGTCAACAAGGCTCCTTTAAGTTTGCTTGCTAAAAGAACATATCAAGACTGACAGCCTACAAATCAAGTTGTAACATTACTCTCTCATTTTAAACATCCTGTCCTGTCCTCCAGGCTGCGTTAGCAGTGTGGATCACCGTGCTGAGGTTCATGGGAGACCTCCCAGAGCCAAAGTGCCAGCTAGTCCTTAATGACGGCAGTGAAAAAATCCCCGTCATGACAAAGATCTACGAAACCCTCGGCAAGAGGACGTACAAGAAGGAGCTGCAGGAGCTGCAGGTGGAGGGAGAGGTGAGATGCAGCTGAAGTGTCAGTTTGTTTCAAACAACTGATGATTTTAGTTAGTGTAACTGATGCTTGGGTCTGCGATGTGGTTAAATTGAATCATTGTGTTTGTTTCAACAGAACAGCTCCATAGACGGCCAGAAGAGGAACAGTATCAGACATAAACTGGTGTCTCTCACCCTGAAGAGGAAAACCAAGATCACAGAGGAGGTGAGATTCAAACCAGCAACATCTTTTGAAGTTATCACCAGAACCAGCTGTTAAAACTTTTAAAACAGTTAGCAGGATATTAACTATTCTAGTCTGTGGCAGGTGACCAGGCGGCTCACAGAGGGCGACTACGGGGTCCAGGGGAACAGCATGCTGGAGGACCGACCCACCTCCAACTTGGAGAAACTTCACTTCATCATTGGCAACGGCATCTTAAGGCCCGCCCTCAGGTGACCTAACTTTAGATTTATAACTAAACTTCAGACCAATCCTATCAAAATGAATACATGAATTTGTAAAGGACATTTTATTGCAATTAACTTTGTAGGCAAAGTTCAACTTGACGGTGCCGTTTTTACTAATGTAATCCTTTTTTTCCCTGTTGGCTCAGTTAAACTTGAATCTAACACGGCACTGTGTTTTGGATGAGGACCTTGTTTTTTTAACCTGTAATCTTTCTGTCTCAGGGATGAGATCTACTGTCAGATCTGCAAACAGCTCACTCAGAATCCATCAAAGAGCAGCCACGCCCGCGGATGGATCCTGCTGTCTCTCTGCGTCGGCTGCTTCGCCCCCTCCGAGAAGTTTGTCAAAGTACTGCGTCCTCATTAGTCAGAGCGATATCCTCTCTATTCCCTGCAATCATTTCTTTTTTATTTAGCTGTCAATTGAACTTTAACTCCACACTTGTTGTTCTCTCTCTCTTTCTCTCCGTCGTCAGTATTTACGGACATTTTTGATAAACGGTCCCCCTGGTTACGCTCCATATTGTGAGGAAAGGTTGAGGAGGACTTTTGTCAACCGCACAAGGACACAGCCGCCATCTTGGTTGGAATTACAGGTACTGAACATGCTTTCTGTCATCTTCTAACTTCAATCAAAGAATCATAAAGCCTTTAAAACCACTGAACTTACAATTTCTAAAAAAATTTGGAATACAACGTGAGACCATCAGGAGACTTAATAGACCTGTAAAGTAAATGAAGGATTGTTTGGACAGCTGATGATGAATGCAGGAGGCTGTTCAATCCTTTTTGTGGAGCTTAAGAAGCAACAGCAGATATTTAGAAAATGCTTTCATTAATGCGACAGTGGGTGCATTCACTAAGAGTCAATTTTAGCAAAATCTTTTCTTTTTCTAGAGTTTGTATTAAAGCAGGTCCAGGTCATAAGAAATTATTCTAATACACTGATTAAAATTACTGAAAAATAATAGTTTAAATACACAAATCTATGTGATTCTACCCTTACTGGTTTTCCATCATGCTTTCATACTTTGGCTGTTGTGATCATGATACTGTTTTGTGGGATTAAAAAATGTATTAAAACTCTTAAACTTAACTTGGTGAAACCTGCTGATGTGTTGGCTAAATAACTTAATTCTGTAATAACTGTCTGAAGAAGAACTGAATCATTTAAACCATTTGAATGTTTTAACTTAGAACATTTGAAGAGCATAAAAAATCATTTCTGTTGTGTTGTTAAAGATAGATTTTCATTTGAATGAATGTCTGTTAAGTCACTATCTATCCCGAATGAGGTAACACAATGGTGATCCAGCCTATGGCCCACTGATGAAAGCCTTTGCATTTGCAGTATTACAGACTGGGTGTCTGGTACGACTTTCGCAGAAAAAATCACAAGCGGCGCCCAGTTAGTGACGCGTTTTCCATCAGCCAGCAGTGGTTGGTCTGCCAGAGAGGGTAGGTGGAGCTAAGCGGCTGATTTTCTGGTCTCTGCAAGTGTTGCGAGTAAACAGTAATCTACTATGGCTGAACAAACAAAGAAAAGATCGATGACTACAGATACAACTTCAAAAATATCCAAAAAACATCCAAAGAAAAAGAAACAAACTCGACGCTCAGATGAAGCAAACAGTCTAAAAAGGAAAGCGACCGTCAGCGAGGAAAATCAAGAGTTACAACCAGAGCCAACCGTGGACGTCACAGGTGTTACCACAATATCCGTTTATCACCATAGGTGCCACCGAAGGGAACGAAACTGAGATCTTTGAGATTATCACTTTAAGTAATTGAACTTGACTGTGATCTTTTTTCTCCTAAGGCCACTAAATCCAAGAAGCCCATCATGCTCCCTGTCACCTTTATGGACGGCACCACCAAGACTCTCCTGGCAGACTCGGCCACGACCGCCAGCGAGCTCTGCAACGCTCTCGCAGACAAGATCAGCCTGAGAGACCGCTTTGGCTTCTCGCTGTACATCGCCCTGTTTGACAAGGTGAAACCAAGACATGTTCTGTGACGCATACTGTCACTGCCATGTTGACCTCTCATCTTACACTCGAAAAATGTGTAAAACTTCTCTGTCCAGGTGTCGTCACTGGGCAGCGGTAGTGACCACGTCATGGACGCCGTCTCTCAGTGTGAGCAGTATGCTAAAGAGCAGGGCGCCCAGGAGAGGAACGCCCCCTGGAGGCTGTTCTTCAGGAAGGAGATCTTTAACCCCTGGCACAACCCCGGTGAGGACTACGTCGCCACAAACCTCATCTACCAGCAGATTGTGCGAGGGGTGAAGTTCGGGGAGTATCGCTGTGAGAGGGTGAGCAGCCGCGTTGTGTTTAAGATGCAGTTCCTGTATGTGTTGCAACAACATTAAACATTTTGTTTTCTCTTTTCCATCTTTGCTCCGTGTCTGTCGAAAAGGAGGAGGACCTGGCGGAGCTGGCCTCCCAGCAGTACTATGTGGACTACGGCTCAGACATCCTCCAAGATCGCCTGCTCAGCCTCATCCCTTCCTACATCCCTGACAGAGAAATCACATCAACTAAGACTGCAGAGAAGTGGGCTCAGCTCATCATCAACGCCCACAAAAAGGTGTCTGCTGCAATATCATACAAGAATTGTTTGGTCTTTCTGCCTTTCACAGTTGCAGTCGGTAAGGTAGCAGTTCTTAATTGAGCACCTATTAACCTCAGCCCTGTCTTAACGAGCTTGGGCTTATCTCAAATCACCTCCTTCTATCGTTCGTGTTGGATCTTAATTGGTTTTGTGTTACACCTGAAATAAAATGTAAGGAAATAATTAAGAGGCCTCTCCTGACCTGTGTGCTCTTTCACATGTGAAGATCTTTTTGTTCAGCCTTTCCTACGGCATCTGGACTCAGCCCGTCCACACACATGGACTATTTTAACCCTCTGCTTTCAACGACAGGACTCACCCACCCCATGTTCCTTTTAATAGCCTTCTTAATGGTATATAAATGCAACCCAAGAAAGCTCCAGATGGTTCAAGTCCTGATAGTATTACTGTCAGGGGCATCTTCAAATCCCCCACACTCCTGCTGCATGAAATAAACCCGAGCCAACCATTGTATCGTTAACTAACCACAGCTTACCTGTGCAGGGATTACACACTAAAAAGAGGCTGAACACGCAGAGGGTGAAGGAGGACGTGGTGGATTTCGCTCGTTTAAAGTGGCCTTTACTCTTCTCACGCTTCTACGAGGCCTTCAAATTCTCAGGTTGGTGACACTGAAGCGCTAACACTCATAGTAATCTGAATGTAGACCATGAATTACAACTGTAAGTGTTTTAATGGATGTGTCACCGTCCGTCCACAGGTCCCAGTCTGCCTAAGAATGACGTGATCGTGGCGGTGAACTGGACAGGGGTTTACTTTGTGGACGAACAGGAGCAGGTCCTCCTGGAGCTCTCGTTCCCAGAGATCACTGCTGTGTCCAGCAGCAGGTATGACAACACCAAGATGATATTCATAACAGTGTGACCAGCAAAAACATGTTATTTACTTCCTGTTTTTTCCTAAATTTGTCCTTTACTAAATACATTACATTTTCTTTATTCTTGATTTTACATCGTAAGCCACCTAACTCTTTTTGGTTCAGTAATTTCCCCCAGTCCTTAGCTTTAGTTTCTGTTATTGTAATTAGCAACTCTTAGCGTGCAAACTCCTTGGAGAACATCATACACATCATAATTTCACTTTCCAGAGGGGGAAAACTCCAAGGCCAGAGTTTTACTTTGGCCACCATCAAAGCAGACGAGTACACGTTCACCTCCAACAACGCAGAGGACATCAAAGACCTGGTGGTCACCTTCCTCGAGGGTCTGAGGAAAAAGTCCAAGTATGTGGTTGGACTGCTGGACTGTCCCAACCCAGGTATGATTCACTCACAAAGAGAGCATGTTTTTAACACTTTTTTGGACATTGATGGTATTTGGAACTGCTACTTACTCTATATTTGGAGAGATGAAACATAAACCTTAAACATAATCTTTGTGTTGCAGCAGGTGCAGATTCCACATTCCTGCGTTTCACTAAGGGAGATCTGATCATCCTGGACGAACACAGCGGGGAGCATGTGATGAACTCAGGCTGGGCTCACGGCATCAACGACAGGACCAAACAGAGAGGAGACTTCCCTGCTGAGTGTGTCTACGTGCTGCCCACCATCACCAGGCCGCAGTATGACATAGTGGTGAGTACAACACTTTTATATTGCTTTGGAGCTTTTAGAGAGCCTATAAAACAGTGCATAACTTCATAACAATTATTTTGCAGCAATCTAACAAACAATCATGCAAATTTGTGTCACTTGCATATTCAAGCGGGTAAAAGTTTTTCACCTTGAGCGAGAAATTTGCATGAAGCTTTGTCGCAAAAGAGTTTAGATTCTCCTGAACAAAAAACAGCATTTTTCCTTGTCTCGTCTTGAATCAGCATCATTGTGTTGTTGTTCCGACATCCTTTTGACCTGTCTACTGCCATTAAATCACAGCAAAATAGTAAGCCAGACTTCAGCCAAGGTGTGACATGTTAGTTACATTAAAACAACCACTAAGTGAAGACAGGTGGACGGGCGCTCTGGAGCTAAAATGGAAAGCCTGTAATTGCTGTCCATCTGGGAAATCCTGGTACTGAGCCAAAACAGCACGCACCGAGCTAACAGGTTATCAAACTGGACTCTGGTCAACCTCAGGTAGCAGGAGGCAGCTGAAAAGTTAATCCAGACACAGTTCCTAGAGGGGGCAGTGGAATTAACCGAGCTTATTGCGCTTCCCGATGGTATAAAATGACACAACAGCGTTTGGTTTTCTGACGTATCTGGAAGGGGGAATATTTGTGGGTTGTTTTTAACCAATTCAGAGGCAAAACATTGTTTCATGGGGCGTCAGTTTAGCTCTGTGGTTAAATTGCGCGTCACGTGTGCAGAGGCTACAGTCCTCGATGTGGCAACCCGGACCCTCGGTCCTTTGCGGTATGTCATCCCTCAGTCTCTCTCATTCACCTATTTCCGACACTATCCGCTTTCTTCTCACTAAATAAAGGCATAAAAAAAAAATCTTCAAAAACAAACCATCATTGTATTTAAGATCTGACAACAGCTTGAGAGTGAGGTGAAAAAAAAAAAAGTAAACTGCAAAACTGACAAGTGGGATTTTTCACTTGAAAATCCTCAAATAGATCTGCTTTATGTCCATGTGATCTGTTTCTGAGCCTCTGCATGTGTCAATCTAATGTTTCTTTACTCGGTGCATCGTGTGTAACTCTACTGCAGTTTGATTCAAATTAGGCAACTGATGTTCTCACTTCCGTAACCGCTATGTTATGTTTGGAAATTGTAATTTAAACTTTATTAAATTTTTCTTTAATGCGGCTGAAAATCTGACAGCACGTTCCCCATCTTCTCTCATGATGGGCCTATCTGCCTGTGCGTTTCTCCTCGCCCTCGCCCGTCTTCGTTGCTCTTTAAAAGTGAGGACTTGTTTGAAGTTTGTTGCAGTGTAGAGCGAATTGTTGTGATCTGTTAAATATTTCAAATATCTTGATTATTTTTGCAGAATTAAACTTGATGCCTTTAATATGTCTATAAATAGGTTTTGTTTTTTGGGGGTTTTGTTTTTTTAAGTGTCGGGTGTTGGGGGTACACCAACCCAGTCGCGATGTACAAGGGGGAACTGCTGTTCTAATCTCACTCTCATAAAGACTATGAACTATTCCTTTAAAAGCACTTGTCATTACAGTCAGTCACTTGCATCCTTTGATACATTTATACATATGTATGTAAGAGTATTAAAGTCAGACAATTGTTTTCCCTTTGCAAATGAAAGGTTTTCTGATTCCTACATCCTGCTTTCATCCTGCTTTCTCTCTCTCTCCCTCTCAGGCTCTGGTGACAATGACTCCTGATCAGAGGCGAGAATCCATCGGTGTGTCACAGATGAACGTCTCTGAGAAAGAGGACAAAGCGAAGGTGTACACACTCGAGGAGTTCTCCTACGACTACTTCAGGTGTCTTTTCTTATCCTATATACTCATACTTTATATATCTATAATATGTAATAAAAGACTGAAATATAGATTGACTTCTCAGTGTGATCAGTAAGCATAGTTTCTGTGTGTTTCATCATGTGTAACTCCTCCTGCAGGCCTCCTCCGAAGAGCACTCTGAGCCGGGTGATGATCTCTAAGTCCAGAGGGAAGGAGCGTCTGTGGAGCTGCACCAGGGAGCCTCTTAAACAGCCGCTGATGAAGAAAGTGTTGGCTCACGACGAGCTCTCCCAGGAGGCCTGTCTGGCCTTCATGGATATCCTTTAATAGAGAGTGTTTGTTCTGTATGAATGTCAAATGACTGCATCAATGGATCCTTTATAAGACTTATTTGAGCTGCATCTTATGGTATTACTCATTTGATTCATTGTTTATCTTTCAAGCCCTCATAGATTGTCTGTGTTACTGTCCTTGACCTCGGCTCTACCTATGATGAAGTACATGGGCGACTACCCGTCCAAACGTGTGCGTTCGGTCAACGAGCTCACAGATCAGATCTTTGAAGGAGCGCTGAAGGCCGAGCCGCTCAAAGACGAGATCTTCTGTCAGATTCTCAAACAGCTCACTGATAATCACATCAAGTACGTCTGAAACACGCACACACTTCAGAGGGATGGGGTTGTCAACAACATGGTGGAAATGCTTCATTTTTTGTGTTTTATTTTGAATCAGAAACATTCTATTAATGCATGTGTCTTTGCTCTGTCCAGTACTCTAAAAATCACAATATGTACATACAGTAGGTGTCGCCAAAAGTAGGTCGACAAATGAACACTCAAATAATGAACAATTGCTGCGAGTAAGACACAGGAGCTTTAATGAGCTTTGCCAGTGATGTTGGCCGATTGGGCTCGGCTCCAGTTCCTCCCAAAGGTTTAAGACGGGGTCGGGTTAAGGGCTCTGACGAGGGCAGTCAAGTTCAAGCTCATCCCTAATTAAGAAAGCCATAAGTGTAACCTGGCTGGGGTCAGTAAAACACTGATGTATAAATAGGAAGAAAAAGTTGAAAGTTTAAAAGGAGTTGCTTGCTGTGATGAACCTGTAGAGATTTATCATCTGAATGTGCGCCTCTCTTTAGCTTTACTGAGCTTATAGTTCAGCTGCTCAGCTGCAACTTTAATTGTTTAGTTTCATTTTAAACGCTCTCATATATACTGTGTACTGCCTGCTCAGCTCTGTAAACAGCAGACATACACAGTTAGAGACTATCTGGTGAACGTAGTGGAGCAGATATCAGCTAAAGATCAAAATATATCCTTCAGGAGGCAGTGGATACTAAAAACAGAGCGAGAAGAGACTGACCGCTTATCATGTTCAGGGTCGTGGGGGGCTGAAGCATATCCCAGCGGGATACACAGGGCTGACACATCGAGACAGACAACCTTTCACGCTCACATTCACACCTACAGGTCATTTAGAGTCACCACTGAACCTAATGAGCATGTCTTTAGACTGTGGGAGGAAGCCAGAGTACCCACGCATACACCCACACAGAAAGGCCCGCTTTGTCCGAACCAGGATTCAAACTAGGGGCTATTGTGCAGCCCCAAACCAGAGACATGTTTATTTATTAATACCACTTCCATCCTCCCAAATCATTGTAAAAGGAAAAGAGAGTTAAAATTTAGCGAGCCATAGGTACCTTTGCACTTGCATGTTGGTGAGAAATGAAGCAACATTAAGGCAGTTTGCAATTAAGAAGAAAGAAAGCTCTCACATTGGATGTTGTTGGTTTAAATACTTGGCTTTGTGCATGTTGTTAAAACCAGAACGAGCTTTCTTCCGAACTTGTCACCAAATCTAAAACACATCATTGTCCTAAATGTTAGTTAATTTGACCATTGCTCGTGTGTGTGTGTGTGTGTGTGTGTGTGTGTGTGTGTAGGTACAGTGAGGAGAAGGGCTGGGAGCTGCTGTGGCTCTGCACTGGTTTGTTTCCTCCCAGTAACACTCTGCTGCCTCACGTCCAGAAGTACCTGCAGGCAAAGAAACACTATCCGCTGGCTCCAGACTGCATGCAGAGGCTGCAGAAAGCATTACGGTAACACACACTCTCTTCTGACATTCTTAAACAGTCTTTGTTCAGTTTTTGGTTTAAATTAATGTGATGTCTCTTTTCTTCGGTTTGTTGTAGAAATGGATCAAGGAAGTACCCTCCTCACCTGGTGGAGGTGGAGGCCATCCAGCACAAGACCACTCAGATCTTCCACAAAGTTTACTTCCCTGATGACTCAGACGAGGTCAGTGACGACTCATACCTCATAAATAACTTAAATAACAAGAAATGTTTACTTTTATTAGGGTACAAATTCCAAATTGTAATACATTTAATTACACAAGAACTTTGAGCAGACACAGACTAACATGTTTTGGTGTTACCAGCAGCTTATTATGGTGGCAAATATTACTTTTGTTTCTACTGTGAGCATTTAGCATTTTGGTGTGAGGAAGCATTTTTAACCAATTGAAAGGCTTCGGAATGATTTTAATGGTCCTAAAAAGGTCGGAAAATACTTTGAAATTAATCAATTTAATGCTTGAAATTTCTAGAAATCATGAAAACATTTAATCGTAATCTGAGATTTTAAGTTTACACCCAAAATCAACAACATTTTTATTGAGCCTTTATTGACTAGACCTCACTTTAACTTGCAGATGTCTTTTTTTCTCATGTTTTATTTCTCTTCTTACTTGGTTGTTGCTGAATTGAATATATAAGCAGCCATGTAAGTTTTGGCTCGTTTGTGTTTGCAGGTGTTTGAAGTGGAGTCGAGCACGAAGGCCAAAGACTTCTGCGGCAACATCTCTGGACGTCTCATGCTCAAATCCTCTGAAGGCTTCAGTCTGTTTGTGAAGATCACGGACAAGGTGAGCACAATCTTAAACCTCACTGAGTGGATACTAATAAATATTAATTCAGTAACTGCAGGAGTTTCAAACCAGAGAGTTTCAGTTTGTGATTTTCTGATATTCCAGGTGATCAGTGTTCCAGACGGTGACTTCTTCTTCGACTTTGTGAGGCACCTGACTGACTGGATCAAGAAAGCCAGACATGTGAAAGATGGTAAGAAATTATGACATCTTATTTAAAGGCTATGTGGAGTTTTCAGAAGATTGCTGCTATTTCTGACACCAGTGGCAGTCAAGTGATCTTTAGTTAGCTTTTTGTCAGTAACAAAGTAAATTTACTTGAGTACTGTACTTAAGTATATTTGTTTAATATCTGTACTTTACTTGAGTATTATTTTTGGGGGAAACTTGTGACTTTTACTCCACTACATTTGAAGACAAATATCGTACCTTTGACTCCACTACATTTCTATGAATGTTCTTGTTACTCGCTACTTTTGCTCTGAAGTCAGCTGATGAATTTTCTTTTCTTTTTTAAAATTAAAAGTTTGTCCAAGCGGTGTTGCCATACCTGTAACTCGGCCATATCTTAATCCCATGTTTGAGGTTTTTGAAATGAAGAATGATTTGTATCATTTCAAATGTTCCCTCTGTTTACCGCACAGCAGGGACATTTTGGTCATCGGTTATTTTTGGTTGTTCCTATTATTGTTCCTATTATTTCGGAGCTGCAAATCTGTAAATCTGTAGCATGCAGAGTTTAAAAATATAAATAATGTTTTCTAAACGCGGCAGAATGTACACCCATGTATTCCTGACTGCACTCGTGCATGTGAAAATACGTTTTGAGATTTGTTTAAAAAGAACTTTGAATACTTACGTTTTTTTAAATGAAGTACTGAAGCAACTTTCACTTGTATTGGAGTAATATTTGACCAGCAGTATCTATACTTTGACTCAAGTAATGAAGTTGTGTACTTTGTCCACCACTGCCTTTTGCTCACGCTCACAGTGCATAGGCGTAAGAGAGAATCCTGGACATCCGCCAAAACACTGACACGATTAACTTTAATTACACTAGTCATACGCCTTTTGTTTTAACTGTTGCATCTTTTATTGTTTGCTAAAATGAACAACATTCATCTGTTTGTCATAATGTTTAATATAGTATACTGGATTACGATAGCTGGTCAAGTAATTTGGCAAGCTTGCAAACTACAATACCCTTTTACATTGTAATTTCTAGCAATGAAGTTTATGTTAGTCAGCCAGCTATGACATCAGGCTGACGCTATCCACTTCAGAAAGTGTTTTGTAGTTTTAGAAAGCTAGCATTATATCTGTGTTAGCAAGAAAGCTAAAGTTAGCTCCCAATCCTAAATGAAGATCCCCCTCCATGAGTTGACTGCCCTGCGATGTTGACACTAGTTTTCCCCTGACATCGGTCAAATTCTCTTTTGGCCACATTTTTTTAAGTAACAGTAAAATATGTTCACAAATTACAAATATAAGAGGATAATATCTTGTGTCACATAGTGCCTTTAAAGCGCATATGTATTGTTTCTTCTCATTGATTTATCCACCTTTAACTGTTCATCCTGTCACCTCTGTGCAGGTGTCGTGCCTTCACTGACATATCAGGTGTTCTTCATGAAGAAGCTGTGGACTAACACCGTGCCAGGAAAAGACAACATGGCTGACTTCATCTTCCACTACTACCAAGTAAGTCGCCTCTAGCTATCAGCTTAAAGAAAAACTGAAGTCCACTTCAGTAAACACGAGTAAAAGTGTGAATAACAAACTGAGTAACTGCTTTATTTTAATGGAGCTGCAGCAGCTTTCAATAGAGTATCGGTGCATATACATTTTCTGAAAATGAACAGCTTCAACCTTCTCACATACAAATGTTCAGTGTCTTAACAGAGACTGCCCTCTCTCTGCAGGAGCTGCCTAAGTATCTGCGAGGCTACCACAAGTGTTCCAGGGATGAGGTGCACCAGCTGGGGGCGCTGATCTACAGGGTGAAGTTTGAGGAGGATAAATCCCACTTCCACAACATCTCCAAGATCCTGAAGGAGCTCGTGCCTCAGGACCAGATCAGACATTTGTCCCCCGACGACTGGAAGAGGGTGAGCTCACAACATCAGTGTTAAATGTATAAACAGTACTATTTCTCACAAGTCTTCAGATGTCTTTTTTCCAACCATAATTACAATGCAAAACAATTTACTATAAGATGACCAAAACAATCCTCACATTTCAGAAGCTTTGGTCTGTAAATATTTGCATTGTTGCCTGGACCAGATTGAGAGCCTGCAGTGCTAACTGCTTTTTTGAAGTTGTGATATAAGCTAAATGCTATTGTCAGCATCCTAACGTGAAAATGCTAACAGGCCCAGGTTAAGGAGGCAAAATGTTTACGTTTTAGTTGAGCAAGTATTTCTGGCATCGAGTATATAGTGAATTTTCATCCTATTGATATTTTATATTTGCATACTTTCTTACTTTTTCCTGCAACAGCTGCCTCACTTTCCTGAAGATGAATAAACTCCTGTCTTATCTTACAAAAACAAAGCATCACTAGGGCTATTAGGGGTGTCGTTAGTTTTGCGGATATTTGACCATAAATCACAGTATTGGACAAATTAAAATTCTGTCTTGATGGCCCCAGATATAAAGTCAGCTGATGACCAAAGTTATTACAAATCAGCTTTACATTTTATCATCCTGGTCAGTCGTTCTAAAAGTTAATAACAGATCTTCTTTGGTCCAAACTCAATCCATTTGTATCCTAATGACATAAAATCTTATTATGTTTCTTTTAATGTGCCCACAATGCTGAGCAGACATCAGTATGTTAACATAATGAATGCTGTGCGTCTCCCTCTCAGTCCATCATGCTGCTGTTCAACAAGCACTCAGGAAAAACCCGAGAAGAAGCCAAACTCTCCTTCCTCAAAATCATTTACAAGTGGCCCACGTTTGGTTCCGCCTTCTTTGAAGTCAAGGTATACAAGATATTTCACCACAGTTTTGATGCTGTTGTGTTTTTTCATGTCCTTATTTGCCTTTTGTGTATACTTGAGTAAACTTGCTCAGTTAATTTCTTCTACAGTCGTTATCAGCACTGTGTTAAAAGTGTCTCTTCTCCTTTGTTCTTTCTGCAGCAATCAACTGATCCAAATTACCCAGAAACCCTCTTGATAGCCATCAACAAACATGGAGTCAGTTTGATTGATCTCAAGTCTAAGGTAAGTTAACGCTTGTCTTATTCGTATATGCTAGTTTGTTACCAAGAATAAGCATTTGGGCTACGAAGACTTACCCTAAAATACATGTTTGAGTATTTAGAGATAAAATATTAGTTTCTTGAGTCAGAATTTCCATTTGTCTGCCCTAAAATATTTGGAGATGATTATAGAACACACAAATCTATACTCAAAAGTCTACTTCAAGCACTTCAGAGATGTGCCTCAAGAGATATTAGTTCATTTTTAGTTAACTATGGAGCTATCTACATATGTGTGGTGCACTCACTATGTGTTTAACACCAGATTGCTATAGATTTAAGGTTAAATTAGGGTTTCTTTTCTGTCTTTTCTGGTATGCAAAAGTATCCAATCCATGATATTCGTACATCTGCCCTTTAATTTGACAAAAACATCTGTGTTTGGTGCAAAATAAATCATATTTGGACCTTTAAAGTAGGTGCAAACTGCCTCACAGCAACTTGCATCACAAGTTTCAGTTGAAAATTACATTCATTTGTTGCTGTTGTGGATTTCTCTAGTCAGAATAACCTCGTCTGAGAACAGTCGTGTAGTATGTGAATCTTCGTGTTACCATGACAACTGACAGCCGTGCTCATCTTACTTGTTATGTTTCCTGCAGGACATCCTCACCACTCACCCCTTCACCAAGATCTCCAACTGGAGCAGCGGAAACACGTACTTTCACATCACCATCGGAAACCTGGTCCGAGGCAGCAAGCTGCTGTGTGAGACTTCCCTGGTGAGCGAATTCAGTTAAAGTCATGAAGATGAACACACACGGATGGAAATGCACTACACTGGTCACAAGATTTGGGGGATCCATCCATCCATTATCTACACCGCTTATCCTGTTCTGGGTCGCAGGGGGTGCTGAAGCTAATCCCAGCTGTCATTGGGCGAGAGACAAATCTCTCAGATGTCACATTAAGGTCGAGTCTGTGTGACAAAACCGATTAAAAACTGATCCAGCATTTCCACAAATACTCTCTTGAACCAGCTTTTAATTTTCCATTTGTTCTTCAAATATTTCTGGCACTTTTCTTGTTATTAACTGAGTATAACTTCCACTGAATTCCACGGATAATTGTCTGAAAATCAACACAGTTTTCCCCATATTTAAACAAAAATCTGCATTGGCTAAATGTAGATCTAATGCAGATTTTGATAAGCTTTTAAATTGAAAATCTTTAGGCTGCACGGTGGTGCAGTGGTTAGTGCTGTCGCCTCACAGCTAGAAGGTTCCTAGTTGGAATCCCTGTTAGTACAAAGTGGGCCTTTCTGTGTGGAGTTTGCATGTTGTCCCTGCATGTGTGGGTTCCCTCCGGGTACTCCGGCTTCCTCCCACAGTCCAAACACATGCTCATTAGGTTAACTGGTGACCCTTAAATTGCCCGTAGGTGTGAGTGTGAAAAGTTGTCTGTCTCTGTGTGTCAGCCCTGTGATTGACTGGTGATCAGTCCAGGATGTACCCCGCCTCTCACCCAATGACAGCTGGGCTAGGCTCCAGCTCCCCGTGACCCTGAACAGGATAAGCAGTAAAGATAATATATGGATGGACAAAATCTTTAAACGTACACTATATGTGTACTATTTACCGAGGACAAACCAAAGCATAGAAGATGGCTTTGGATTTCTTTTGTCAACCATGTGGTTATGTGATCATTTTCCATCAATTCAGTACAGTCATGTCTAATAGCGTGTTGTGACCCCTCAGGGCTACAAAATGGACGACCTCCTGACCTCTTACATCAGCCAGATGCTGACGACCATGACCAAACAGCGAAGCTCCCGGGGCAACAGCAAGTGAGCAGAGGACTGGAAACCTATCGATTACGGTCAATCAATCAAACCCTTCATCACGCACAGTGTGAATACATGTAAACACACTCATTCATTCACCAACTTCTTTAAATCGTCCCACCGGTGACGATCGAGGCATTTCATTGGTGGTTGACTGTGATGCTGTGATGCCAACGTTTTCCTTCATTTATTATTTATTGGCCCTGTCTTAAAACTCACCTATTTTGCCTTTGACCTTTGACCTTTTCCCACCATCAGCAATTTGGATTTCTTTCTTTAGGCGTTTCACTCCGTTAGCTGTTCCTCTTGTTATCAGCTGTCTTCTTAACTCTGTTACACAAACATTTACAGCTCAGAGACGCACATATTTGCAGAGACGCATTGAAGGCCTGGAGGTGTCCGGCTGAATGATCCAATAAAAATCACGACCAGATTCCCAAAAAGCAGACTAGTTCATTATCTTGACTTCTTGTTTGTCTTATAAGTAGCTTCTTTTTTCAGTCGTGTCCTTATTTATTCTCAGACTTGTTACAAAGCATGAAATATAGACTCACTTTTTTAAATGTGTTTTAGATCTAATCTTTTAATTTAGACAAAAAGGTGATGTTTCACTCAGCAAAATGAGCCCATCAGAACTGTCGTTTCAGTCGGCAGGTGTTTTGTTATTTTTGCCAATTCATGCCGTCAACCTCGGCGACTCTCCTGTGCTGTGAACTGCCTCGAGGCGATCTGGATTTAGACTTTATTTAAATATTACCTGATGATTTTTTTTTTTTTTGCATTGTTAGTCATGTATGTGCGAGGAAACAGACTGTATGTGTGCCACAAACACCCCTTCTTTGTATGTGTTGATCCACTGTAGATGTGACAGCAGGCCCATGTAAACACAGACTGTAGATTTAGACTGACTTTATGCTCTTAAGTCTGTTTTTGTTTTCTAAATGTATAAACCATTAGAGTTGATTTTCAAGTCATAATCAGAATACTTTGTTTATATGAAGGAGGAATTGTTTTATCCATGATGTGACCACATATCCGGATGTAGACGTAAATAAATGACATTTTTCAAAGAGTGCAGAGACGTTATTTTCTTAAATATTGTACTGCTTTGACTAGACAAGGAGCGCGAGGACTACATTAAACATCCAAAACTTGAAAATAATATCCAGAAGTATCCTTTAAAATGATATCGTTGAAAAAATGTTTATAAATATTTTAGTTTTTTTTATTTACAATGTTGTGCACATGGTACTTGGATTTTTTTTTCTTCCCAAAACAGAAGGTCTGCAAATATGCCCCATAAAACCAAAATATGTTATTTTTACACTTTGTTCAACCTGTAGAAAAAACATCCCATGTTTACTTTGTGAATAAGTGAACTTTAGAAGTGCATGGTAATAGATTTTGTTACTGTTGGCTGGTTACAGTTTCTCTGCAAGAATGCAAACACATTTTTTCCCAAAGTATCAAAACAATTTGTTACTGCTTGTTCGGTAACCTTTTAATATCTGAGGTAAAAATCACTACAAACATTCAACCTGAGAGGAACACTGGATTATGTGTGGTATAAAAACGAAGAGATGAAATGCTTCCATCACTTTATTTCATGAAAACAAAGTGCACTTGACAATGTGTTTTTCTGAGATCTTACAGGTTTGGCAGTATGAGGCTCTGTGTTGCCAGGTTGGCTCCTCTCAGATATCAGTGCTCGGTCACGGTTGCCAGGTTGGTCCTCTCTGCCTGGGAGTTAGCGCTGGAGACCGACCAGATATCACTCAACTCTGTAAATGATGATATAAAAATAAGTTATAGTTGACCAAGGACGATAATGGGACTGCTTGAAGTAAAAATTCATGTAAAAGCATTAAGGGACTGAATCGTCCATAATTTCATGATAAAAATAAAGTTTGTTTATTACTGAATAAATAGAATATAAAGAAATAGGGGATACATGCCCGAAGAGATTCTGGTCGATTTCAATGTCAGGACTCCAAATTAGATGTGTAATAATAAACATTCAAAACTATTCATATGGGCAAAGGAGAATCTACATGTTATTTAGTACATTTTACGCTGTTCTACTCGTTATTTCTGCTGCTGCAGCGGTATACATTAGTGATATGAGACAGGGGGGGTTACTGTCTAACTGTACAATGACTATCTGAGATCAGTGCTGACACAAACATCAGTAACACGTTATTAATACAGTCACAGATGATATGTTTTACAACATCGCAGACCTCAGGGGATCAATATTTTGAATACTAAAGAAGTGAGTTTGGGGACGTAAATGACTTCACCCACGAGGGGCAAATATGATGATTGGTCAAATTTGCGGAAAAGTTGCAGCAATTAGCCACAATTGGTCAAGAAAAAGTTGCGGCAATTGGTTGACTTTGCATGATTTCGCAGGAACCCAACTTTGCAACTTCCTGGAGCGACTGGTTTGAACAAAAAAATAAGCAACAAACTCATATCTGAGAAGCTGAAAGTAACACATTTTTTGCTTGAAAATTATCAGCTATAAAATTAGCAAAATAATAAGAATAGCAGAACAGTTGGAGATGATTCTTCTCTAAGCTGACTCATTAAATATTCAACACATCACCTTTAATTCAGAGTTGACTTTTAAATCAAGCCAGCAGTATTAATTATCAAGGTTCGGAACAAGAAATCTGTTTGAACGAGAGGCACTATGAGTGCCGATATTGAGTACAACACCACTGGGACTTTTCACTCTGTGTATCACTCCGCCTCAACCAGGTGTTCTGAATACTGTTAATTAACATTACAGCAGACCGTGTACGTCTACACTGATCAAGCTGGTGCCTCTGAATCACACAGCAGACTCTTACTTCACTGGTTGATGATTAATTAAAACAAATAGATACATGTACGTGATAAAAAACAGCTGATCTGTGATAACCTGTAGACACAGAGTGCAGGAGAATGTTTGGGTTGCTTGGCAACAAAAGTCCAGTTTAGTTCAGTTGTGGAGCTAGTCGAGTTGGTGAAGCAAAAAATAATCTGTTGTTGATTGTTGCTGTTTACTACTATTTACCACTGTTATATAAAAGCAATATCACACTGGAGGTCGTGATGTTGGACTGTATATGATATTGGTCTAGAAATATCAATAAAAATGTATTTTTTCAAGCATGTAAGCAATCAGCAATACGGAATTTTATAGAGTCAAGGGCTTTTAAATTCATGTTTCCTCTTGAATCGACTCTTGATCTTTGTGAATGTGACATTAAAACTCTCATATCTTTAGGATAAAAGCTTAAATGTCGATGAGGCTTACAAGAAAAGGAGTTTTAATCCTGGAAAGACTTTTTCTGTAGGTATAAAATAAGTGTGTGAGTCAAAGAAAACAACACCTCTTGTGTTTAAAAGTAAAATATCTGAATGATGAACCTCACCTGTTTTAAACTTGCTATATGTGCCGTTGTCCGCTGTGATTTTGTTCCCTGAGCTGAAAGCCAGACCTCGCTCTCTCCACCTGGCGAGCAAACACAACATGTTACCACTTTTATCTCCCTTTAGTCAGAATACACACAGGTAGGCACTTCTTTCCTTTTAACTGTGTGTGTGTTTGATTCACCAGTGGAAGATGAAAATGATGAGGATCAGCACAAGGGACACTACATCAGTGAAAATCCACATCAGGTTATACTCATTTGGACTCTGAGAAGCAGAAAAAAGAGAGCTGAGACCTGGTTGAGGTTTCAGCTCCTGTAAGATTTACAAATGTCCAGATATAGTGGTGTAAAAGCTTGAACTATAGTTGATCCGTTACCATGAGGAGGAGGGGGGATCTCATGGTGCTGAGGAGCTGAGGAGCATTGGTGGTGACGGACTGCACTCCAGAGCACCAGGCCAGAGAGAAGAGCCACGGCTGGCTGATCACGTACAGGTTAGTGCTGATGTTCACTGCAGCGTACTCTCTGCACACACAGGAGGAGACAAGTCAAGTTAAATGCACACATAGAAATACACAAACACACACACACACACACACACACACACAGTGGTACCTGATGAGCTGAGAGGACATGGAGCTGTAGTGCAGGTTGAGTTTGACGATGTTGTTGATCTGGAGCTCCTCGAGAGTAAGCCGGCTGCCTGATGTCTGCTGGAGCTCAGGATCCATCTCCTGAACGAGAGCTCGCAGGTCTGACGGCAGCCACAGCACCTGATGGAGGAAGTTAAGGAAATATCCAGAGTTATTACTAAAGTTAGAGTAATTAAAGTATAACTATGAAAAAGTTATTATAGGTTTAAAAGTTAAAGTAATCGATGCAGAAAAATGTCACTTGTGACTGTTTTTCTATGATATATTACATCATTGTAACATAATTAGATTATTATAACTCATGCAACTCAAGGCTTTTACTGCAGGATTTTACAGCTGCAGTTTGTTGAGGTGGAACTTATAAACTTATAAACTTATAAACTGAATAAATTCGGCGCATTGCCGAAGTGGTTGCCATAGGTTACACATAATAATATGCATAGCGTCGCCCCGTCCATTAACGGATTGGCTGCTTAAGTTTGTGACGTCTCAAACCTGCCAATCTGAAAACGTGTTGTTCAGCCTGTCCTTGTTACACTGCAGTTTAAAAGCAGACAGGCCCAGCTGACTGCTTATGTTGTCCCTGATATGTCTTGTAGCACATGAAAAACACCACATGGAGATGTTTACAATGCTTGAGTGGGTCTTTAATTAAAAGGAAAAGCAAGCTACTTCTTGCATTTTTCAAGCTTTATATTCTGTCAATCTACTATTCAGTGAAGTAACTTAAGCTGTCAGATGCAAGAAGTATATTTCACAATGTAAAGAAAGAGTAAACAAAGTAGCATGAGAAGGTAACTCAAGTACTCAAATTTGTTCTGAAGTACAGTACTTGTTAAAAAATCATGTGTATGTTTTTGGTATTAATATGCTTTAGTTACATGTGGTCAAGGATGAGTCAAACTGTTTTGGAACATGTAATAAGATTTCTTAACTGAGTTTGGTGTGGCACAGACGAGAATATAAAATGTACAGTAAACTTTTACTTCTGTAGTTAATATTTAGTTGAAACCACAATAAGTTGAACAAAAATAACAAGTGACAATTAATCATTTCTAAGCTGTAATGAGGATTTTTGGCCACTCGGGGGCAGCAGAAACATGTGACAGTATAGAGACATATTGAGCTGATATGGTAAATCGTTTCACTCACCTGTGAGGAGCGGAAGGAGGACTCGTTCTGGATGACCTCCAGCGTGCGTTGGATCCAGGTGTCTCTGTACGGGTGACCTCTGGGGGGACGGTAGAGGTCAAAGATCACCAGTTTGTCTTTCTTGGCAGCCAGCTGGAGGAAGGCCTGCAGGCTGCACACTGGTTGTTTCTCTGCCCGCAGACGGTCCTCCGCTCCCAGAGAGCCGGCTGTTCCGAACGGATCGTGCTGGAAAAGGAAACCATCAATACTTGATCAATACTTTGACATAACATGCAGGACAACGTGTTCCCCTACTGCCGGCTGCTTTTATAGAAGAGCTGTTGTGATCAGGAATTAGTTTATTATTAATAACAACCATTACTCACGTTATATATATTTACTACCTTAAATCTGCTACTGTGGCTTTTTGAACTTCTATAATTTCCCAAACGCACTTCTTTTATTCGCATTCTTACATGTATGTTTTTGAATATGTCAGTGGTGGAAGACAAACAAATTAACTCAATACATTACTACAACAGCATATTTTTAACAGTGCGTGACTCACAGAGAGGAACCAGGCCCCGGCGTTCAGGCTATCCAGCTCGGCCCAGGTGAACATGGCAGCAGGGTGGTCGGTCCGGTTGGGGAAGACCTCGTGGATGTTGGTGGTCCGTCGCAGAGTGTAGTCATGCATCAGGAAGGGAACTCCGTCAAAGCTACAGCCATAACATGACAACAACATTGACTGGTGACGTCACAACATTGTTTTATTAAAAACTGTAACACACAGCAAAGCTGCAAAGTATCAATAAAAACAATGTTTGATTTTACTAAAAGGCCAATAATGCCAATAGTGAGCTGCTGACTGACCTGATAGTGACATCCGTCTCCAAACCTTTACTTCCTGCTTCTGCAGCCTTCTCAAACGACATTAGTGTGTTTTCCGGAGCGAGCTGAAAATACACAAGATAAACAAAAAAAAGAGAATAAATATTTTGAAATACGTTCATCACACTAGCAGGACATTCACATGTTGTAACTTGCCTTCGTCAGTAATTGTAAGGATTATTCAAGTGTAAATTTAGCAAGTATTATGTTAAGTCCAGCTTACAGAATTGAAAGGGAAATATTGTCTAAGGATCCAAACAACTGAGACAGGAAGGATGTTAGCAGAGTTTCTGAGTCCAAACATCAGGCCTACACAGCCTGTGTTTCATACGAGACTGCTCTCCATGGGATTTAGTCTTGTTTCTAAGCTCTAAAATCGTATGTAGAACAGAGGATCAGGTGAAAAGGGCGGCCTCCAGTAAGGCATACTGACTGGAAACACTGTGGGAAAAAAATAAGAGTACTAAAGACCACGCTTGCTATTTTTTTTATTGTCTCGTTAAGTTAATAGTTTCCTGCTCACCATGGGTGCTCCTCTGTGGCCAAGGAGGGCCGGTGCAGGGCCCAGGGTCCCCTCCTCTTTGATACAAGGAGAGTACAAACCGAGGGGCACCAAGTAAAGAGCCGACAGGACGGTCAGGTAGACCCCCAAGATCAGACCCCGCCTCACTGAAACACAAACACACAGGAAGTCAAAGTAGTGACTCTGTGTGTGTTTTCTTTAACGTTTCCTGAGACAGTCATCAAAAACATAGTGGCAACTCCTCCTGCTCCTACTACTACTACTCATCCTCCTCCTCCAGCTACCACTACTAGTTCTCCTCCTCCTACGAGTACTCCTACTACTCCTACAACTACCATTACTAATACTACTCCTCCTCCTCTGTATGAGGATTCCTCCTCCTCCTCCTCCTCCTCCATATGACGATTCCTCCTACTCCTCCTACGTATGAAGATTCCACCTCCTCCTCCTTCTCCTCCGTATGAAGATTCCTCCTCCTCCTCCTTCTCCTCTGTATGAAGATTCCTCCTCCTCCTCCTCTGTATGAAGATTCCTCCTCCTCCGTATGACGATTCCTCCTCCTCCTCCGTATGAAGATTCCTCCTCCTCCTCCTCCTTCTCCTCTGTATGAAGATTCCTCCTCCTCCTCCTCCGTATGAAGATTCCTCCTCCTCCTCCTCCTCCTCCTCCTCCTCTGTATGAAGATTCCTCCTCCTCCTCCCTCCCTCCTCCTCCTCCTCTGTATGAAAATTCCTCCTCCTCCTCCTCCTCCTCCGTATGAAGATTCCTCCTCCTCCTCCTCCTCCTCCTCAGTATGAAGATTCCTCCCCCTCATCGTCCTCCTCCTCCTCTGTATGAAGATTCCTCCTCCTCCTCGTCCTCCTCAGTATGAAGATTCCTCCTCCTCGTCCTCCTCCTCAGTATGAAGATTCCTCCTCCTCCTCCTCCTCCTCCTCCTCTGTATGAAGATTCGTCCTCCTCCTCTGTATGAAGATTCGTCCTCCTCCTCGTCCTCCTCCTCAGTATGAAGATTCCTCCTCCTCCTCGTCCTCCTCAGTATGAAGATTCCTCCTCCTCCTCCTCCTCCGCCTCCTCCGTATGAAGATTGCTTTTGTACTTAAGACTTTAAATGCACCGTTGTTTCTTTTAACCAAGTTTTCCAACACTGTTAAATGCTACTTTTACTTCATTAAACATCTCAATACTTCTGTCACCATAACACAACTTGATGTTCAACAGGTTTTAAAGTAAATGGCTTTAAAACTAAGTGACATAATTTTTATATGGTTTTAGGGCATATTTGATTTGTTTTTTTAAAAAGGTGTATAAGGCAAATAGGTTGATCATTTTTCTTGCGTACAGTGAGATGAACAGATCAAAGTAAACAAAAGATTTCACCTTTATGTCTGGTCAAACTGGAAAATAACGGTGGGTTTTGTTACCTTTCTTTGAACATGAAGCTGGAGCCATTACAGCGTTAGCTTAGCACAGTGACCTGACATGACATCTCAAATAACTCTCCACAAGGAGATGACGAGGCATATTTGCCAATATGATCCAACATGCTTTGTGATCTACAGAATGCTTGTTGATTCACCCGCACTGAACTTTAATGCAAATCAAGTGCGTAACACAAAACTCACCTCGGCTGTTCATGCGAAAGAAATGCAGAGCAATTGGCCAAGCCAGCGCCGTCATCAGCAAGACTCCGCCCACATGTAAATAAGGTGCTGTGATCTGTCAGGACACAAAGCACAGTCAGGTATCAGCAGTGGATAAAGAGAGCAAGTGTTAAGGACAGGTATGAGGATGAGGAGAGTCACCTGGAAGGAAAGTTGCAACGTCTTCCATTCTTTACTCCAGAGGTCAGACAACACGGCGGTGGCTACGATGGAGAAAGTCAAGCTCACCAGGATCCCAATCTGACAACGAGGAAAACAGGAAATAAAAGTTGCAGTTACGACGTCAGCCATTTCTACATATGTGAAAAATGTTAAATCTCTTTCATGGAATATCCAGACTTAAGTCTAGACAGCAAAAAAAACACATGAAATGCAATAATTTGTCCGTAAAGTATCCACAAAAATCTGAGTGAAAATAAACGTTCAAAACTACTAGAAAACCTTGTTGAAAAACGGCTCATTTGGCTGTTCAGACCATTTCTCAGGACTGTGTAAGCGTGGCAGATCCCGTTTTGATTGACACCTGCCAGGTCCGCCTTTCCGCGTTCTCATGGCAATTGTCAACACAACAATGGCGCATGGGGAAGCAGTGTTTCCTCTAGAATTTTTTTCAGCAGCAGGGTAGAGGGTTTGTTGTGCCACCCAGGTATGTGCGCATGCACACATCATATCAAAACTATTGCTAAAAAAATGAATTTGATTAATTACAGGCTTTGTAATTAATTGATTCCAATTGATCTCTATATCAATGATTTCTGTGAGAAGCACATCACATGTAGACTCTCAGTCTGCATTACCCTCTTTCTAGATGGTTATTTCTTACTTCCACACACTCTCTTCTTCACCTTATTAAGTCGTAATTCACAAACTACTTTAATCTGATCACTTTGCTTTGCTACAATCACTCCAACACACCTGCACCTCTGCTCTCTGCACAGCTGCTTGCCCCGCCCCCCTCTTTCTTTCTGTCTGTCTCTCTGTCTGCTGTGTTGACTGTCTTCATTGGCAGTCTGTTTAATTAGTTAAGTTAAATATTGCCCCTCGCAATTCAGTTCTCACAGCACGTCAGCCGTGTGTGCACGTCACTGACATAGCGATCAAAACGATCGATCATTACCAAATTACATCTGCACCTTTTATAAGCTTTATGAACAGTGACAATCAATGTATTTACAGTAGGGACGTACGGAGTTAGATAGACAATATCTCCTCATTTCACTACAAAATTGTGCAGCTCGTTGGAGACAGATCACCTGGGAGCTGAAAGAGCGCACAGCAGATAATGGCACGTAGATTGTTTACATTGCATATTGAACTGCATATGATTGTGTGTGGACAGAGAGCGTCCAATGTCAGCGAAGCGGCGCGGACCCTCTTTTGCCTTTAGAAGTAAACTGGTCCCACTGTTTACTTGGTTGCCAAGACTTGATGTCCTGTGACTCCTATCACTGTTTCAGTGCTCTTCCTCAACGAGGAGAGGATGGACGACCTTTGATTTGGAGTGGAAATCTCCACAGAGTTGTTTAATTGCAAATTCAGGACACGTTATCGCTACAGTTCTGTGGCGGCGGGCCACATAGTTAGAAGCATTTTGTGGATTTGGGTTTCCAGGGGCTTTAAAGCAATAATACTGGGATTGCCAGACCTTATTTACTTTATATCAACACATTCCTTCTGAGGCAGATGTTTGACCTGGAAGAGTTGCAGTTACCTTGTGACTCCAATGTAAACGAAGCTTCTGGCCTTCTGACAGCAAACACACAGCCAGCAGCTGCACAGAAGAGCAAGACACACATACATTAGACTGTATCTATTCAGCCTGATAAGATTATTCATCACACCTAAAGTAGACATTCTTGTATCCTGTTTAAATAGTTTGACATCTGGGGAATGTGCTTTTTGCTGATAGTTAAGATTAGGACATTGATCTCACATCAAGCTACAGGTGAGAGATTGATAGCTTAGGTTATTACAGGGCTGTGTTAAATACTTGATTCTGATTGGTTGATTACGGCATTCTGATGACTGCTAATTCTATATAGACCATTGCTAGGGATGCAGCTCTAATTACACAATCCGAACTGTAATCATATCAATCTGCCAAAAGAAGTCCGTTAAATTTGACGTCAGTCTATTTGTAGAGGGGAAAAAAAGAAAAGAGACAAAGACAGCTAAGAGAAAGCAATAAAGGTTAAAGGATGCCAAACCTGAAGGCTACCACTGAGAGGTCTATAAACATGAAGACGGCACATGAAGTAACCAGGAAAGGGAACACAGTACGGGATACGCCGGTGTTGAGAAAACCTCAATTAGCTGCTGCGATGATTCCTGCGGTCCCGTTCACCGTGTCTTTCTTCACCATCAGAGGAAAGGTTTCCATTTAATGTGAGTAATAACAGCTAGCTTAGCTTATTTTAAGAAGGGTACAGAGTTAACCGTTGCTATGGACGCAGCTCTCACTGTGAGTGTAATGGACTATTTTTTAACGGAAAATAAATGATTTCAAATCAATATACTGTGTCAAAAAAATGTTTTCGTAAGTAAATAGGGGGAAACGGCTAGTCTTGCACCATCTAAAGTTCAATAATACACCTATTTGAGCACCTCTTAGGCTCACTCGTGACCCCATTAGAAACTCCTCTTAATAAAATGCAGTCCAGAAATGAGTCGGTAGCCTATTGGTCACATCATGTTGACATGTTTTCCTTTATCCTTCTTAACTGTTACTACTCATTAAAAAAAATACATCATCTTAAAAAACTCCTGTACGACATCATGTTTATTATGACCCAAACTGTAAACATACAACTGAATTGAATTGTAAGTTGGAAAGCTGACAAACTCCATAAAAAAAAACTGTAGAATTAATGTCTTTGCTTTTGGATTTAATTGCATCAGATTGTCGGGTGTATTTTGAGAGAACATCGCTCCCTGTGCACCAAAAATGTCTGTTTTTAATCTACAAAAAGACATTCAAAGTAAACAACATCACATCCAGTAATCTCAGGTTGTGTTCGAGGCATATTTATGAACAGAGTTAGGCCATTTCCCTCTTTTTCCACATACTTCCAGACTAAGCTAATCGCCTCTTGGCTGTAGCTCCAGACTTAGCAGACAGGCTTGATCCAACCCTTTGCAACAAAACAAACAAGCCAGTTTTCTTTAAAAAATTGCCCAATTGTATTACAAAATCCCAAATATTAACTGTCTTTAAATGTGAGGAGTTGCATTTCATCAGAACAGAGCTGTAGCAAATATAATATAAAGTGTCATTTGCCATTTGGCTCTTTTACCACAGCTAACCGATATATGAGTCTTACCATGAGTACAGTGATGTAGGTGAAGAAGCCTGCAGCGATGACCAGCAGCACCACAGACCAAGGAAACCAGAAGCCAAGGTTCCCAAAGTTAAACCTGCACATTCATAGGAAAAAACAGAAGGGTGTTAGAGACAAAAAAACAGGACACGATGAACAAAGTTGACATACAGTCCAAAACAGAATATGTGCAGCGAGAGACAAACAAGGTGTCAAGGAGAATGGGGATTATGGTCTCAATGGTCAACTGTCCCATTGCCACCTTAATGCTAACAATACATCAGAGTTTAAAGAGGGGGTATTATGCTGTAATGGAGTAATCCCCAGGCTTCTCAGCTCAGTCTGCAGGCTGCTGTGAACGACAGGTTTCAGACAGTTTTTTCTACACGCTGCATTTTGTGATGTCACAAAGAGCAGCCTCAGCAGGCTTCAGAGAGCTGGCCAATAAGAAGACAGTGGGCTTGTAGGGGTGGGTTTTTTTTAAAGAGACAGAGCTGACAGGGTCGTTATAGGCAGAGGCTGTAACTTGGCAATGACTTCACATAAGAAGGGACGAGTGACATTTTTCTTACTCAAAACTACACTGTTTAACAAACCTGTTCTCTTTGTGTTAAAGCGATCAATATTGTCATTATTTGTTTCTCTATTGATTAAAAAAAAAAAGCACTGAATCACAGACGGGTCTCTTGTTTCATTTTTATTTTTTAAAATAACGTTTATACTTGTGTACAAGCTTTATACAACATGGATTTTAACTGTGGCAGAGCTGCTCGATGGAGCAGGCGAGCTAACATTAGCGGTGGCTGCAGCATCACGTCGGCCTCGGCATCATCGACTGCAGACAATTCTGTAAAAACACAATGAGAACAATGAACAAAACGTTTCCATTGCACACAATGCTTGCCTAGTAGTCAAATGTTAAGTGACGTTAGTTTATGAGCCAGTGGCAAAATGTAGCACATTAGTAGCATGCTAACGCTAGCAAGCTAGCTAGCTGTCAGTGAGCTAACATTACCCAAATATAACTACAGGGTTTAACGTAACATCGATTTGAAAATGAGTAGAACGCCGAACACAGCCTAGTAATGCATGTCTGTTAACAAGGCAAACAAAAACATAACTTACCTTTATCAGTAGAGCTCTGAGTGTAACGAGTCCACCACCATCGACTCTACGACCGTCACCGAGTTTAAAGCCCTGGTGAGTCGGCACGCCGGTCTGTCACCGAGCACCAAACTGCAAGGAGGCAGCTTGTCTCCTCGGCCGACCACTGCTTCGCATTTATATCCATAACCTTCCTTGTTTTGTGTAACTGAATGTAGAAAAACGGACACTATCGTTTGGTTTGTCTCTTTGGTCACGGCAACCCCGCCCCTCGCCCCTGACGTAAGTGGTTCGTGGTTCTAGACCAGGAAAGAGTTGGGGCCGCTCTGGAACCTGTTTTCCTGGCGGGAGCCGGTCCATTTTCAGTCGAAACACAAAAAAGTGGTTCGCAATTGAGCACCGGCCCGGAACCGGCCGTGAAACTGCCTTGGTGGAAAAGGGGTAAGTGTGAGTTTTTTTAACTGTAAGTTATGCTAAGCTACTCTAGAGGTATCACAGAGTGAAATATGAGGCTTTAAATTAGCATAATACCCCCCCCCTCCCTCCCTCCCAGATGAATATGACAGAAAATAATACAATTAATATATTAAAACACAATAACTAAAAATAGAAAAAGAAAAGTTGTAATTCATTGTTCTAATTTTGTGTTTATGTGTATGTGTGCGTGTTCCACTGGCTGTCCTGTCCTGGCTCCAGTGTGTAACTTGAACTTGAACTGACTTCATGAACAAATCAAGAGCGTAACCCACATTTCCCCAAAATTTCCCGATGGACAGAAAACCAACAACCACACAACGTCCTGAAAAAAACCCCCTCATTATTCTGAAACCAGAATGCACTCCCTCAGCAGTTGTTAGTTCAGTGTCTCCTGTGCAACTCTGGGATAAAATGAGGGTTATTCAGGGTACCAAAGCTCATTTTTGGCCCAGGAACCTACAGGTTATAGCTACAAGCGATGTTCATGTATGCAATAATTACAGATGATTACACTATAAACTCCAAGTGTTCCTCCACCCACCAGTCAAAGTCATTGTAGTCGTTCTTCGCTTGTCCCCAGAAGTATAGAAACACCAGCGTTAAGCAGAAAGCCGCCACGAGCAGAGCAAAGCTGACACCTTCCAACTGTCAACACATGAAACACACGTAGCTTTAAACAGCCGTTTAACACAGAACATGTGCTTTTTCCCCTTTTATTGCCCTGTTTCAAAGCAGATAGGAGGACTGATCTTTGACCTCTACGGAGAGAGGACTTTAATCAGGAAAAGCTCTTTAAAAAGGTTTAACTTGATTATAAAAGAAGAAGAAACTCTGGTGTCACTGTGAGCAGTTTATATCAGCAACACTAGTTGCACTGCACTATTGGTTTATCTTTTTTCATTTTGAAGATTTTAATTACAAATATTTGTCAATAAGGCAAAGACAAAAGGAACATGTAAAAAAAAAGAGAAATGTTTTTTTTGTCCTTCCCTGTTCTGTTAATCACCCAATGACATCTTAGATTTGTCTTGTGGATTTGTGTTACGGTTCCCTTATTTAGTCTTTTATATAATCCATTTAAGAAATCAGGTCATAACAGAGGTTAGTATTGTACTGTATTTATGATTTTATTTTCTGTGTTTCTGTGTGTTTCTTTATCATTTCCTGTCTGTATTATGCTTGTTTTTGTCTTGCATAATGGAAATTGAGTTGTTGTTTTTTTTAAAACTCCAATAAAAATAGGTTCTTTATAAATCAAAATAAATCAAAGTAAAAGATAAACTCATCTTGCAAAGGGATTCTGGTGTGTAGGAAGTTCTTTGAGTGTGTATCTCTTTAAACTGACTTTTATTGATTTTGCTGTAATAGAGCCTGTACTTTACAGAAAATATTCTATGTACTGTTACTCCAATACATTTATCAGACAGTTAATCAAAGTTAGGTTTCATAATAAAGATGTTAATATTCTTTCACCGAAACATTTAACATTTTCTCCAGACTTTTATTTCGGGAAGATTGTAGAGCACACTAGAACTGTGTGGGAACTAAAACTCTCCCTTAAAACCCCAAATAAATGTTTTTGCGGACGAACTGGACCAGACGAGACACAGTTCACTTCTTGTTTTCTGACCTTGTTGCAGCAGCATTCTCCCGGCTGAGTGAGGCTCCTCTCGTAGCGTCTCCACCGGCAGCCGTACAGGCCGATCAGACACGACACCAGAGGTTGATGCTCGTAGCGTCGCACAAGTTTAGCACGAAGACCTCGCAGCCGGCCGAACTGCAGCTGGGACAATGTGGACGCCATGGCTCACACTTAGACTGACACACCTTACATCCTGCTCACACAGACCTGAAACATAGAAGCACAACACAATTATATGTTATTCATTATATACCACCAAAATACTCCATTATGACATTATAATGAAATGATACTTTGTGCAATGACTATAAAGTTGAATCTAATCTAATAAAGTGCATGTGTAGTGGCTTTATGTATGAATAATAAATAAATGGTAGAATACAGTAAGATATATACAGTATGAGTGTTATGAAACACTGCAGCAGTGTTATGTTACAAGAAATGCTAATAGTCGGGCATTATATACGGAATAAAAAGCAAGAGGTAGGATACATATTTAATAAACTATTAATCAGATATGTACATTAAAGACAGTAGTATCAATATGAAGATATATATATATAAGAATATTCTTTAATTAAGACACTGCATTTGATCATGTTTATGTGCAGACAACAAAAACAGCTTCATCTGCACAAAATAATTATAAAACCAAAAAATGTCTTTAAATCTTTGAGATCTTACAATAAACAGTCTCAGCAGGAAATTTGTTTAAACTTGGCTAAACAAAGCAAAAACTTTGGAACTTCCAAAAGTTATTGTAGACTATTGCTACGGTTTGTTTTTGTTTTCTTATGCAGGAAATCCCCAGAAATGTCTCTCTAGCTGTTCTGCTGAGTTCCCAGAGAGGTAGTTTCAGATTTGCCCAGACCTCATGAGTTTGTTTTGTCCTCCACTTTAAGGGTTTCCTCTTCACATGTGGCAGCTCTTGTGCAACTCAGGTGTGTTTCAGGTCATTATCTTTGCTGGAGAGCAAAGGACAAGTAAGCTAGTTGTAATCCTGCCACACTGATGACTGTCTGTTTTTATGGCAATTTGTGCGCACACATAGTATAGTAATATAAAGCATAAATCATAATATAAAATCTGTTGTTTTCACACCTGCACTACTGCAGTTTGTAGTTCTGTTCTGTTGGGGTCATTTGAACCAGTACCTCTGTATTTGTGCAGTGCCTGACACAAGGGCTACTGTTGTAAAAGATTATAAACTCGTGATTTACACAAACAAACTCTTAAGATAACAACCTGTTGTTTACATGAAGAATATTCTGCAATGAAGCAACAATTTAAGACTTGCATGATTAATATGTTCAGTGATGTTTACAGTCTGACAAAAACAAAGCTGTGTCACACGTTGCTATGCAGGTGCTGTTGGACAAAGAAAACCTGCCAAATTCTGTTAAATTATTGAACAGGCAAGTGTTGTCTTTAAACATAGCACAATTGTAGACTGTCACTGTCGTTGTTTTGCTACATTATACAACCATTTGATCGTCAAAGGTTCTCTTTATGGCATATCAACAATTTGCAGATGCAGTTTGCACCTTTATTTAGGTGTTGAATGTTGGCCGAATTAAAGTGTGCATTTTAATCATTCGAACAAACCGTTAATCGGGTATGATTAGTCATCTGTCTTGGCCAACAAGCATGACAATGACAAAATCGCTTATTTTTATAATTCGGCCTGGTGGCACACTCTCCATTAGGAGAAAAGACGGGACCTATTGGGGAGCTGATCATCACCAATTACACGTCGATGGCACAAAGAATATCCAGTAGATCTGATGAGAGCTTTTATTATTCGGATATCAACATGTAGGGTCAGTTATCCTACCTCCAGGTACCCTCCAGGTTGGTTAAGGGCCGAGAAGAAGCCGCAGTGCGCTGTTCGTCCTCGGTTACCCGACGTGTAGCAGGTGGACTCGGAGGATGAGTTCTGTCAAGCTAATAGGAGTTACGTACACAAACACCGGAAACAAATACTTTGCCTTGGAAAATACATTACCAGATTTTTTAAACAGGAGCCTTTATTCAGCATTTCTGGGTCACATAAACGAACATAAGAGTCCTATAAAAGCAACAATAGCATTTTAGATAGCGTAGCTTTCTGGAAGGCTTCATTTTAACGTAACTGAATGTAATGTAACTTTTACATTATCTGCCAGCATATGGGCCGTACTGCAAAGAGAACATTTTAAATCAAACGCAAAAAAACATTGTTATTTATCTTTGAATGTATTGTGGCTCAATATGTCAGATAAATACATTTCGACTTTGGGAAAGGTAAGATTCGCACGAAATTCCTTAACGTAAGTAGTTTTATTTTGAAAATTGTAGCGGAAGTCAATATATCATACATTTGTTAGCGCTTTACACAAGCTCCTGTTGATGCCTTTCACCTCTGTATGACCGACTGCCACCTGTTGCCACAGTGATGCAAACACACTTCAACGTCAGGTGAGTCCAGGTAAAGACACATTTATATAAAAATAAGGATTTCCTCCATTATCCATGATGGTAAAAGAAAAGGCTAAAGGAAGCAAACACAAAACATGGCTGATATAGACAGCTAGCAACAGGTATTTGTTATAAAACATTAATTTTCTCTTGTAGCTCTGACCAATAAATTATATTTTGTGAGGTGGATCTCAACATTTTAAACATCTTTATAAAGATCAAAATAAATAAATCATCTTTATAAGAAAAGACTGAAAGGTAGGTCAGGATAGGATGTGGTACAGTTGAGTTTATTAACTTGAATTTTAATGGAATGCCCTGTGTTTAGATTTCTACAAATCCGACAGTTTTAGCTTTTTTAATTACTTATAGATCAGAAGAAATACAGCCTATTTCCAAACACACTTAAGCAATAATAATTTTGTTAATTACATTTACTTTTTTACCAAGAACTGATTAATTTTAAGGCAAGCATACAGTCATCACTCCATTTTTAAATCTATGAAACAAACGTCGAGAAAAAAAAATTCCAAAAAGTATTAACACTTTAATGTAAAATAGGCCCTGGAAAATAAAATATTAAAGCTCATTCGAAAGGGACAAATTTAGGGTACATTCAACTAATTCAAAGTGTTACAAACATTAGAGTAATGCAATTTACAAAACAAAAAGAGGTCGCACACACCTGGTTAAAGGCTTTGGTTGGTTCAGGTCCCACTGCTGGTCCTGTCTGATAATATAAGACAGAAGTTCCCTACAAAAACATAACTCAAATACCAGGAATTCCACACATCCCAGGAAAATTCAACATTTTCATGGAGGAAGCAAAGTATGTCAGAGCCGGTCAATACCAGCACCACAGCCTGTTCAAACTATACTGAGCTGCTATTGGTTATTGCAATACTTGGTCCACACTGAAATATCTGAACTACTTCTTCAATACTTCTATTTTGACCCTGATGAAATTATGGATAGGGTTAGGGTTAGAAAAATCCAAATCCAAAGTATGACGTGCATTTCCAAGGGCCTTGTCCTTCTTCAGCTCCACTACAGTACCAACAGTATTTAACATTAGCTAATGGTAGCTTAAACAGGAGTCTGCTAACACTGACAAACATCCAGCATATGCAGCCACAAAGTCCAACAGAAGCTTGCACTAAAATGTTATCTTGCGCAGACCACCTGAAAAGCCTTGGGCAAAAACAAGGGTGAACATTGGGGCTGACCCTAGTTTTTTGCCAGGGCTTTGTTAGCTAACTTTAGGCTGTTGCTGACTTGCTATTGTAGCAAATGGTACATTTTCTAGCTTATTTTATATTTTCTACATAGCTAAGTTACAGCTAACTAGCTAAACTGTGCTGGCTTGAATGCTAAGGTCGTCTCTGCCAATGTACTGTTTTAAAGGATAGGTTAGTGTAGCAATTTGGCTTAATAACTTCACTAGCTAAAGTGATTCATCTATCCATTATCTTATCTGCTTATCCGTAGAGGGGTTGCAGGGTGCTAAAGCCAATCCCAGACAGACAACCATTCATACTCACATTCACATCTACAGGGTATTTAGGGTGACCAATTCACTAAACAAGCATTTATTTGGACTGTGGGAGGAAGCCGGAGCAGCTAACTTGATTCAGGATACTATAATTATACATTATGACAAAGGCCATTGATTTTATCTACAATTAATGATGTAACTGAACAAATTGAAGGTGTTTAACTACTGTGATGCCAGTCGATAATGTTCAGTCATGTTTATGTCACATCACTGTTTTGGCTAATCCTGAGGATGCACGCTGACGCCTGCAGAGTGAGAGCAAACAACAGGAGGCTGACTGCAGTTCATTTAACAATCACTGGTGTCATTAATAACAATTTAACTAAAACTCCATATAGTACCTTTCACAAGAGTCACAACATAATTTGAAATTGTGGGGGGTGGGCAAAGGGAGACTCAAATCTGCGATGCTTATCGTATAACTGGTTTTAAAAGGTTGGTCAAAATATAAATAAAGAAATGTAAAGATAGAGAAAAGACATTCTGGCTCAATAAAGAACTTGAAAATATACAGCAACAAGCCTTGATATACAAAACAACAGATTAAAATGTTGTGGCTCTTTTGATACTCAAACCTCCAAAGGAAAAATGATGGGACTGGGACTCTTAGTATCCAAAATATTCAGCCATTTGTTCACATCTCCGTCATCCACTTAGGGGCAGATATTCAAGTGGCTTCCACCTGTTTACTTGCAGCTGCAGTATGGACTTGCCAAGATGATTTCAAAAGTAAACAATGCTGAACAAACAGGCGTGTTCATAGCTTCCTCAGAAGTTTGAAAGATAAGATTTGGACATTCATGAATAAAGCCACAGTTGTGTTGTGATGCAACTGTGGAAATTTGTGTCAAGTTTGCAGATCATGTAACAAATAAAATCTGATTAGATTCCTTGTTTTTATTAATCAGTAGAGGATAGATAAATGGCTCATGCTGAATTACAAATAACAAAAGATATACATTTAATATGGTCCATTAATTAATAACCTACGTACAGTGATGCATCTGCAAATGGGACAAGTACAAGAGAGTCTACAGCCATACTAGTGGCTCTGTGAAGGTGGAATTATGCACAGCGGTGCTCTGAACTAAATGCTTACTTCAGCAAGCTAACATGCTCTCAATAATAATGTTAGCATGCTCATGTTTAGCAGCCATAGTATTTAGCATGGGGCTGAGAAACGACCCAGCTTTGAAGTGCCAAAAACAGCAGTTCCCCTAGTGGCCATTTGAGGCTTGTGCCAGAAGTGAATCAATCACCATCAATATTGAGATGCTCAACTTTACAGCTGGGATGGGCTTATTTCACAGCGGACATTTTTACATCAAACAGGGGGAAGAGCACAGGTGTTAATAATAACTTTAACAATGTTTTTGTTCTATTCGGGTGTCTGAGAAAGCCATGACAGGCAGTCAGCATGCACACAACCAGGATCATGAAAGTGAAAAAGCTAAAGGGAATACAGCCATCATTCATGCTACTATAAACACCTGTGCTTTTCCTCCTGTTGGATGTAAACATGTCCGCTGTGAAAAACGCCTACAAACATGTTTACAGTTGTGATCTCTACAGCTCATTTCCACATTCATGACAACTGTACAGGTAGTGATTTTTTATAACTCACATATTTCATTCAAAATAAGGCCTAAAGTTATGCATAATTAATGTTGTGACCTTGAGTTTCAGATAGGTGTTGCAAGCTGTCTGCTCAGCTCATCCCTCCCAGATTTAGTAGAAGTAGCAATACCACATTGGGAAATTACTCTACTAACTCTAACCCTTCAGTGTTCACCGTACCGTTATGGCTATGAGCATGTTCAGCTCTAATTATTTTCTTTAGTAAAGTACAGAGTTTTCTTGCCCCTGAACTGAGCCTCTCAGCTATAGTCCCTCCCAGGATTTTTGTACCGCCGTACATTGCAGCATTGCACAATGAATGGAAGCATTTCCTCTTGCAACCTACAAAATAAAACCAGGTATCTGACAGCAGCATTATTTCCCGAATATTTGTAGATGACTCAAAGGAATAGTTGACATTTTGGGAAATTATTTGCTTTCTTGGCGGTAGTTAGACTAGAAGTTTAACACCTATTCTATTGTCAAAGCTACAGCCAGGGGAGAGTTAGGGGAAACAGCTAGACTGGCTCTGTCGAAAGAAAAAAACAAAACAGTATCAACAAAATTTTCCTGTTCATATGTTCCAGTGCTTTACAGGCCAGTGAGAAAGCAAGAGCCTTTTTTTTTCATTCATCCAGGTTTTGAGATATTTACACTAAAACAACAGATGTAAATGAAATTTTGTTTGTTCATTTGTCTCGTGTTGAAAAAGTTATTTGAAGTAGTTTCCAGGCAATGTCCCAGTTGCTCTGGATAATCCAGGTCACAAACTGTCAACAGTTTTGAGAGGGATCACTGTGTCGTTAGAAAATAAGTTAGAATGAAGACCAAAAAACTCAATGTGTATTCCTTTCAATGATTTCTGAATTACTTTGTATGTGGATCTTATCCCCCAAACCTACTGGGTCAATAGCCTTAGTAATTTTCTAAAACAGTGTGGCAAAATAACTTCAGTATTTACTTGAACAACAATAAAAGCCGCATTTATTTGGGACATGTTTTACCTGCAGATAAGATTTGTTGATTTAGGTCTGTAATGGTATATTTCGTTAAAAGATAAAGAAATTATTGTCGCAGGCTTACCTTCTTAAGCTTGAGCAAATGAAGACTAAAATTACCGGCATATACACACTTAATTAACAATTTTTTAAATAAATAAATGAACAAGTTAATGTAATGCTCTAGAACTGCCATCTCGAGAAATTCATATTTGGGCTTTTATTTTAAAGGTTACGCCGCTGTGTTTTCAGTTCAAAGCGAGCGCTTTGACGCGGCTGTAGCAGCAACGTGGAGCAACTAGACTTTGACGTCGAAAAGGAGGGAAGTTAAGTGGGCTGCTATACTTAAAGTTCCCCCCTCAACACGACGAACGGTCTGTGCATCGGGACAGCCGGACAAAATGACTGACCTGTTAGTTTCCTTGGCGGTGTTGGGGGCTGCGGTGCTGGTCAGCGAGGCAATCCGCCGGACAGCAGGGCTTTTATCCCCCGGAGCATTTGGGATTTATCTGCTGGAAGCGGCGTCCACCTTCCAGCTCTGCTGCTGCACTCATGAACTAAAGCTTCTGGGAGAAACGGCCCGGCTGGACCTGGCGGTCAGCCTGACCCTCACCTACACCATGACGGTTATCCACCTGATATCTTTCCGGGGAGCGACGTGTAACCCTTGCGGGGCTCTGGAGGGCGTTTGCCGCGGGATCAGCAGCCTCCGAGCGGCCGTGGTCATCATAGCCTGCCAGTTCGGAGCTGGGGTCGCGGCGCAGTATTTCGCAGCCTCCGTATGGTCGCTGGGTCTTTCCGACGTCCACATTAGACACCATAGGTTCGACTTCAAATGCTTTGACCCCCTCGGTGGGACTCTGCTGGAGGCCGCTGCCGTGGAGCTGGCCTGTGCTTTCACAGTCCAGGCTGCTGCCATGCATATTCACAAAGTGGACGAAAAACTTCGCGCTCACTTCATCGCTGCAGTCATCACTTTTGTGGTTTACGCAGGTGTGTTAATTAGTGGATGTTTAAACTGGTATTTGTTTTGATAAGATACGCGTCCACATGTTCACAAAAGTAGAAGAGATGGGAAAGAATCTATTCTGGAGCCTGGATATGCCGAGAAGAAAATGTGAAATACAATAACATACTTTACAATTAACAATAGCATGTAACCCAAATACAGCTGATCTCCCAGAGCCAATGGTGACGTTTTCTCAAACAAATGGTCCTAAAGCCAGACATTTTATCATATCAGCAAGATAACCAGCAAAAACTCACATTAAGATGGTAAAACAAGTGGACTTTTACCCTTTCCATGGCTTAAAATTCCTTAAACGATTAAGCAATTGTCACATTTTTGAGGGGAAGTTAGAGACCAGAAAGAAAGTTTTTCTTGGCTGGGTACTTGAAGGCCACAGAGAATGACTAACTTTTAGTAGTGCCTCTGTAGGTATTACTCTGGCCAGCTCTCAGACAAAGAGCTTTAGGTACAGCATCCTATGTTACAGACCACAAGAGACAAAATCTTCCATAGTACAGATTCAGTTTGAGCTGAAGTTGATGATACTCCAACCCTCTGTTGATCTTCCTCTGCGCAGGTGGAAGTATCTCAGGAGCTGTTTTTAACCCTGTCCTGGCCTTCTCCGTCTGGTTCCCCTGTAGCGGCCACACCTACCTGGAGTACTGCTTTGTGTACTGGCTGGGACCAGTCTTGGGTAAGGAGCAAAAACTTTTGATACAGTGCCAGGCTTGCTGTTTCCCCCCATTTCAACTCTTTATGTTAAGCTAAGCTAACGAGTTTCTGGCTTTAGCTCTCTTTTAAGGAGCAAATAAGCATTTTTGCCATCAAATATATATTGTTATGTTTTGTATCACTGTAGCTATGCCTCATATTTGTATTTTCTTAACTTTTTTTTAATGATTTATACCTAAAATACCTTTGCAAAATACCTGATTAGTCCCATTACAATTAGAAAGTAACTTCCTGTGTTTTCCAAATGTTTCCCCAGGTTTGACGAGCTGCATCCTGCTGTTTGAGAAGATCATCCCTTTCCTCTCCGGAAAAAGTACCATTGGACTGGATGTCCCTGCTGCCCCAAAACAGAAGACACAGTAGCGGTGATGTGGGGTTTTTTTGAAGCCTATTTTTTTCTGTCTTCTACCAGTCTATGTTTGTGCCAAAGCCTGGATCTTATTAGACTCTGAATGAAGCACCTGGTGTCTTTAATACTGCTGGTTTACGTGGCATCCACAAGTCACTGCAGTAAACACAGCAGGCACACACACATAAGGAACTAACACACTGATGGATACATCACGTTGAAAAGCACTTTTACTGTGAATTTTTGGAACGCGAGTTAATCATACAGCTAATTGTTCGTTTAGTTATTTAACAGCACAATTTAGGAGCAAAATGCACTGTAGAAATGTTTTTGTAATTATAGCACAAAGAGGTGTGTGACTTCTGAGACTGACCTCAAAACACCGACCAGCTGCTAACACACTAATACACTAATGGCACACTAATAGCTAACGGTAGCATTGACTCCTACTAGACCAGTTTTGTTCTATAATCAATGGGGTTTAGTTCTATTAGTTTAGGTTTAACACACAGCTTATGAAGGTATTGTAAACCAATAGCGTGATTGACACAACTGGCGTGAAAGACAAATTACCTCTTGAAGTCAATACTCGGGTCGACTTTCACATTTTATTATTGTCTTCAGTGTTTATCACAAATCTTTCTCATGGATCCATCTTTAAAATGACACAAAAATATGGGCACCAAAACTCACGTTTTAAAGTTTTCTTCTGTAAAACAGTGATCCAATGACAGTTATCCTTACATGTACGGGTACATTAACTGCTACTAGCTATTTTTGCACAACTTTAGTGTTGTCAATTTGCCAAACAAATGTAAGCCAAATGTAACGTAGGCAAAGTCATTAGTGTTATGTGCAAAAAAGTAACTAATATAAAGATGTTCTTTTAATTCTTACATTATTTTAATTTTTTTTTATTCCTGAAAAGGAGCTTTAAACTGAAAATTAGTTGTGGAGGGAAACTGCACAAACGTTTGGTGGTTTGTCCTATTTAGTAAAGTCAATGTGGGCATATTTTGCACATGCATTGTCAAAGCACTACATGTTCAAATGTTTGTAATCGCACGAAGAGCATCTACACCCGACATGTTAAGATTGTTAAAGGAAATATGCATTTCACTTAGGACACGGTGATGCTAGTTGAGTCTTTGCCTTTTTTTTGTCAAGTTTGCATAATCATGTCCATCCGTGTAACGGTCAAGCTGATAATTACTGTTTATCACTAACATGGACTATAAAAGTATATGGTGTTATTTGTAATAGTTATTTTTCTCTTTCAAGTCTGCAGCTACTTTAATTTCTCTGTGAACCAAGAACCAGTTAATTTACAACTTAAATACCTCTGTGTAATGATAAAGCATTTTGTTTCCAAGAGTACAACTTGTATGATTCTTTTAAATAAGAATGTGAATAAACATTGATTTCGCTTACATTTTTGATTCAGTCTCTCAGAAATTTACGATATATTTTCACATAACATTGTATAATGTTGTAATTTAAATGCATTTGCTATGTCTTATGTAAAATATTTTGATTAAAAACATCTATTTAAAAAGTTTCATGGATGTCTTTTCTTCTGTTTATACAATTTTAGGCATAAATAAGGTGAATAGTCGTGGTCCCAGGACGGAACCTTGTGGAACTCCATGACTTACTTTTGCATAAAGGATTTATCTTCAACATGTGCAAGCTGAGATCGCTTTGATTAATAGGATTTAAACATCAGCCTAATATGTTTCTTTTATTGCCGATTGTGGATTCCAGACTTTAGCATGTGATTGGTAATTGTGTCAAATAAGGCACTAAAGGTATCAAGGTTAGGCGTAGGCATCTTAAGAAGATGTTTAAAATACAGCTTCTTTAAATGTCTGTTGATAAAGAAAGATTTATCATATATCTACTAAAGAGGTGTTAACAAAGGGTAATACTTCCTTAAATAGTCTACTAATTAAAGTAATCCAGTGATGGTCCACTGTACGTCCATTGCCTCATTGCAAATAGAAAATGCTAAATGGGAATTCTGCATAAGTGTAAGGTGATGTAAGGAGGTACTGAGTAATATTAAAAGTGCCAAAACAAAAGATTAGACAGTTTAAAAGTCTGAAAATGGCTAACAACTTTAGCTCCCCAGCTGGTTTAATGTCTGTCTAGCCTGATAGAACAAACACTTTTTGGTGCCCATCCACACAAATATCTTGGAATGGAAACTAAGATTTATTACTAATGTTATACTTTCCCTTCTTTCTGGAGCCGTTTCACCACCAACAACAGTTAATTTTAGTTTTTCCAGACTTGAGCTGATTGCTGCTCCTCCATTTTCTCTGCGCCTTGTAGAAGAGTAGTGCCCTTCTACAGCATACTAAAAAATTGACCCTACTCAGTACACATAGTCGGGTTTGGCTATAAACTGTTTATACTTTTTGTTCAACAAGACTGGTGTATTCCACATGTGCAGTCAAAATGTACCTAATAACTACATACAATTTCCCATACTTATGCCATGTGTGAAATGTTAGACTAAGAATACTTAAACAAATGGATGCAATTTTTTTAACAAAACCACCAAACATGGATCTGATGTATTCTTCAGTGACTCCAAGGATCTCTGGATAATCCCAAGAAGAAAAAAGCCCATAAAATCCTGTGCATGTCCAAGCGTGCCTGATACTTTGGCCTGCATGGTATCCGTTACACAACGTGACCCTTGCGCCCTCTCCTCCCCCTCCTTCTCACGCTGTCTGAGTCAGCCAAATGCCAACAAGTGCTGCCCTATTCATGCAGCAGCATAGATAACATTCAAGACATTAATAATACATCATAAACATGAGACTGACTCCATGGTAGATTAGTCGGAAAACATCAACACAAGAGGGTTTTGAAGTGGACTTCACAGGGAGCTGCAACATGCTGCAATAATGTTTCACTGATACTGATGCACACTGACAACCCCACCAGGCAGCCTGAGGGAATTATGTGGCAAATTTTTTAAATAATTTGCAGTGGAAATCTAGTTTCTTTTCTTTCCTGCTTCTGGTTTGTCGCTTTAAGGCTGCTGTTGACGGGGCGGTTTAGCTGTCTGCTTCTGTGTGGGTCAATCCAAGATCATCAGACCACCAGCGGGATTACTGTTGCCTTCACTGTCAGTGTGAGGGGTCGGTTAAAAACAAACAACTTGGACGTGCATTTATCTGATGATTTTTAGTGTTTATGTGTCAAACATACATTTTTGACCTCAAACATTACTGTTAAAAATATAAAGAGAGCTCACAACAACAGGTTTGTTTTTCAGGTCACTCCTCCTTTCCTAAAATTGCTCACCTCAGATTACTCCTCTGACTCCCGGACCATAAACTACTCACTCACTCTTTCACATAATCTAAAGTCACAGATAAAGTCCTTGCAGCTTTCCTAATGAGCTTTAAATTAGCAAAGCCGTGTTTATGATGTGTTCTGTTAAAGCACCTTTCCTTGATTCTAGGTGTTAACTTGTCGCAGCAGTGAAGCATAAAACAAAGTCAGAGACCAAAGGTGCTTTCATAACAGTTTTTTAGACACACCAAAAGTGGACACACATATCCTTTGATACCCAGAAGATATCTCATACTTGACATTTATGGTGTTGAGTGAAACTGAAAATGACTTCAGATATGACTTGTATTAACTATTATCTAGTGTCATAATCTCATAAAAAATATTCATATGTCCAACTTTGGTTCATAATCAAATCCCTAATTTATTACAAATGGCATTCCATTTTAAATGTTAGCAAAACAACAAGCTATGAAGCTAAAGTAATATGGTGTACATAGTAAACATACACGCAAAAATAAATGTAATTTACTTTTACCTTTGTCAGTAACAGAGTACGTAAATACGTCAAGCTCAGAGCAAACTGTTTGATGACCAAATTCCTGATAACGAACTAGCAAATGTTAACAAGCTAACATGCTAAACCAAGATGGTAAACATGGTGACCTAGTTTCCTGCTTAATTTAGCCTACTTATCTTTTACAATGTGTCACTACTAATACATAAATATAGTTAGTTAGTAAGCTTTAACATCGCTGTTGTGAGAAATAGTGTGCTAGTTTTAGCATTTAACACATTGCAACAATTTGCTTTGGTTCAAAATGTACTAACATTTAATAGCACTTTGATAAATATTAGCATGTTATCGCAGCATGGCAATTGTTGGCCAATTTGTAAAAATTATTTATTGTAAGTTATTTTACTTTAATCACTAGTTAAAATATATGTATTAAGGAAGTTATAAATAACATGATTATGAGCATGTTAGCATGCTGTTGTTAGCATTAAGCTGCCTGTTAAACTAATGAAGTTCTATCACCCTTCATTAAATGTTAGCATGCTAACAGACTCAACATTTTGAAACATTTCAATTACATCTTTATTTTTTTAATTGACCATTACTTTCAATGATCACTGTCACAACTGAGATAAATATATATATTTAGATACAAAGACATAGCATAGTCATTGTGAGAATGAAAGCATGCTGGTGTTTATAGCCTTTAATCTGTAGCGTTTATAGCACGGCTGTAGACTTTAGGACTTATTGATACAATTTCAGACTTTGTTCAAGGTAACGCTACCTCTATTAGCCAAACAATTATATGTTTTTAGGGCGTGAATGTTAAATGCTCTGACTGAAAGCTGCAGTCGTGTAACTGTTAATAATAATCTAAAAAAAGGCTAAATTAATTCCACTTTCTAATAATAAATGTATTGACAGGAATAGATTGCCTCTACATTGAATTACCCAATACTCAATAATTTAAGATTCACATTGACCGAACCTATTAATGGTGGTTGAGTATGGAAAAAGCACTTTTCCAGGATCTGGGATTTCAACATCAAAAGTCAACAAGACAGGATGACGTCAGGCTTAAAACCCATTTTATTATGACAAATGTACAAGATCAGATTTATAAGAAATAACAGTAAAGTTAACAAAAAAAGTAAGGAGCAGACAAAACACCAACAACCAGTCTACTAGCATCTATACACAGCGGACAGGATGTGTCTTTCCTCCCAGATTCATTATGAGGTAAATAGGAAACTCTGTTAACACTTCAGTCATTGGCACCGACTTCCTCCCTTAATCCCATCGCAGCTTTTATAATCATTCCTCTCTTCTATGCAGGTCTTGCTACAGGTTATTTCATAACCGAAGATACGCATCAACACATTCTCCTTAACTCTGTGGAGAATTTAAAAACAGGGTTACATACAGCACATAGACATCCACAGTCCTTTACTCTGACTTGACCCACCAACACACACACCTCTATTACATTTGTAGAATTGGGTTTGCTATATTCTGTCCATCTAAGCTAACAGCTAAATATTGTGTATAAAGCCTAAGTTGTGTGCACTGCAAGCAGCACATATAGGTTTTGTCTTGGAAGTCATGTTTTGGCCGTGGCCGGTATCAAAACAGTATGATAAATAGAGTGGTTTATCCTCTGTGAAGACCATGCTGAGACTAATTTACAAAATATTTTACAAACAGGCCTTGTTTACTCTCTTAAACAGATTCAGCTGTCCTAGTTTTTTTTCTATGATAATCCTTTCTCCCCCCCGAGCTTCTGTAACATGCCTTTAGTAGGTCAGCGCATGCTTACCTATGCAGTTTCACTGCAAAATGACGAGATATTCTGTTACTTCACAAGTCCTTCAGCACTGATGCAACAAGTCAGGAGATCCTATAAACATGCCAAAGTTTTCTGGTTTTGTTACAAAAACTGTTGTGCCAATAGTACTTCCCTAAAAAAGAAAACTATTAGAAACTCATGCAATCCCAAAGAATTGCCCGATATATTTTTCCATGATTAAAAAATGCCTCTAAATATATTACAGCAAAAACTACAGATATACACACAGACTGGTTCCAGCAGAGGTCAGTGAAGTCATTGGTTTGTTTTCTTTTCTGTTCATTTCCCCCAATCAAAAACTGCATCCCGACTATCGCTTCAAAACTAATCATTCCACTAAGGTGTTTATTCTTCACAATCTTGAGGTTTGAGATCCTAAATGTTGGCAGTTTGCAACCTCGACTCAGACATCAACTCAAGATCACAAAAAATAAAAGAATGTGAATAAAAACATGTATTTTTGTGGGAAGATTCAGGGGAGTAGAAAAAATAAAATAAAAAGGTGTTTTGAAGCTTAGTGTTATTTCAGGTCGTAAGAGTCTGCAGGTTTTTGAACCTTCTATGAAGGACAATGTACAAAGAAAATAAGACACTTTACATTTCGCTCAAAAAGACAACAAATAAAAGTTTAGATATACAAAAAAATACATTATTATTATTAAAAAAAACAAAATCACAAAAATGTAACATAAATGTAATGACAGGACACTAGACTACATCTCAAGATTAGGAGGGACGAGTTTTACTTCTGATTTTGTTTCCCAAAACGGACGAAGTACTCAAACGACTGGGAGTTCACCACTGATACTGATGGCAACGCACATAGTTAAAATAATTATATATGTATACAATATACAAAAGCTATTCTATTGTTCAACAGAAACCTCAAAGGGAAGGCTGACGAATGAAGGTTGGTCGACTAGTTATTAGTCTAGAAGGTTATTCGACATGAATAAATAGTCTCATCTAAAGCTTTTACATTTTTTATGTATATAAAAAAAAAGCCAGAAATGGTTCAAAGCAAAAGGTCGACATTTTGGGAAATGTTCTTATTTGCTTCTGGAGCAAATCTAGATAAGATAATAAGATTGATACCGCTCCCATGTCTTATAAAAAGTACTTGTAACCAGAGCAAACAGCTAGCCTGGCTCTGATGAAAAGTGACAAAATGCACTTAGAATGACCTTTAAAGCACATTACTGTACACTTTATATATCTCGTGTTAAATCAAGACAAAACATGAAGTAAAAATCAACTTGCTTTTAAATCTCGACTGATGCGTTTCCAAATTGACATATTTACACTTTAAGTTTTGTACGAATTTACCAAATGAGAGATAACATTCTAGCTAGTTGCCACAGTCGGTAGGTGGAGGACTAGGCATGTAAAGTTAGCCTAGTTTTCATGCTACAATAATTATCATAGTATTATAACAACGCTGAAGTACTAGCGATAGTGCTAATATTTTGGTGTTACTGTTTTGAAATAATAATCTCAAAAGGCTAGGAAAAGGACAGAATAGTAATGAAACATGGCACAGCGATCGCTATTGCACTTAGCATCCATTAACTAGTGCTTTTTCGGGAATACCAAGTAGCAGTCATAGCAACGGTAGCTAGTGACAGACATTAGCATGGTTTTCTGATCCTGATGCTTCGTCTCTGCTTTTCCTGTAGAAGACGCTCCCTCACTTTAGCTTATTAAGTAAATCCATCTCTGTGCTAAGCTAACAATGAGCTGGCTGTAGGTTTGTATACATGTGCATATGAGAGTTGTATCAATCTTGTTTTTCCCAAAATGTCAATCAATTCCTTTAAGGGAGAAAACTTAAAACCAAAATTCGATTTTAACAGATTCCCAGAACGTCAAATCAATAATGGAATGACTTATTTTTACCCCTAAGAAATGTTAAAAGTCCCAGTCTTTTATCATTCAAACAGGCATCTTAAACAATTTCCCAAACAATTAACAATTTCAGTGCCAATTTTCCACCAACATAGATGAGTGAAGGTGATAAAATTTGGAGAAAAACAAACAAAAAACAGGAGAGATGTGAATGACACATTTTCTGAGGAAGGCGGTGGTTTGGCAGTGGAGCTGGATGATGCGATTGGTTTGCAGGTAAATGGATTATTACCGAACAAAGGAGAGTTTGGTGCACTTATTCGCTGCAACATCCCACAGGGACAGCATTGGACTGGTGACTGAAGGATCCAGGTGTTACTGTAGCAGAGGTCGCCGAGACTCAAACTCCAGATGACACAATAAAAAGACGACGGAAGTGTTGGTGGGGAGAGGGAATAATAAAGTTAAGCAATATAAAAATACAATACCACAAAAAAATGAAACAGTACACCATTTTGTTTTTACAAATCTTCGTTATTGCAGACGTAGTCCACTAGGTCTGTGACTCCTAACAGGTCGTCTTCGTCATCGTCCTGCGCTGCCATCTCCTGGCCCACCAGACCGTTCGGAGCGATGGCAGCAGCTGGTGTGGCACTCGTGTTTTTGGGTGTTTCCAGATGTGGGACGAGGCCTGGAGCGGCGGCAGCAGGCCGGCTGATGAGGCCCTCGAGGCTCTTTATCGGGTTCTGTCCGTTGGTGGGATTGCAGTCTGCTGTGTTTGTTCCCTTTGACTCCTCGTCTGCTTTTTCAGCTGCCTTTTTCTCCTTCGGTGTCTCCTCTTCCTCTTCCTCTTCCTCTTCGTCATCGTCCGAGTCGATCCGATTCACCCTTTTGCGGACGGGTCGGTCCTCCTCTGATGATTCATCCGAGTCGTCATCTGAGTCGTCGTCTTCAGAGGCTCTCCGGCGTTTTAGTGCAAGACGTCTGTGCCGCTGCCGGGAATCTTCCTCTGAGGAGTCGCCTCTCCTCTTTACCCTCCGATCCTTCGAATCCTCCTCTGAGTCCTTGGAGAAACTCGCTGGGTAACAGAAAAAAAGAGACACTTTTAGCTGCTGTTATTGTCATCAAAAACCTCACATCTATAGAAAAAAATGGATCATTATTTTACAAATAAATCTGTAAATGTTAATAATCAGATAAAAGGATATTTATTTATTTGACACTTTAGTCACATTAAAACCTTTAAAACTTTGACATTGCAATTCCTTTGAATTCCCTTACCAGGTGAATTTTATTCAAATTGTTGATATAATTATTTATTTTGTACTGTTTTGTTTAAGTGTATTTTTTGGAGGTTATACATCTTGATGTATGATTTAGTTTTTATTCTTCTACAACCGCCCCTTGTATAAGATTGTTCAAACAAGCAAGCATTGATCATGAAAACAACAACAAATATGCCAACCCAACTATTATTAGCTATATACATATGACATCTATGCACACTATATTTGCAAACATTGACTCTTGTTTGCATATTTTGTTTTTTAAGCAATTAAACAGCTGATAAAAGCTGAGCAGAGAATCGTTTTAATCTAATTAAATGTCTTCAACGTGTACAAAGAAAAAAACAGCCTACAGCCGCCTGCACTCTTTTATCTCTAATAGGATTTGTCAGATGATTTCACACGGCTGAATTAAATGTTTGACTCACCGCCTCCCTTTATGTGACACAAGTGGTGGGTAGAGGAGATGCATACTGCTTATTTCAGATTCATATTAATAATCAATTTAAAATGATAGAGTAGAGTCTACAAAAAACATTGTAAATGTCTTGTGTGATATATACTAGTATAATATGTAGCTAGGCTTTATTTTATGACCAACAAAGACACAATTATAAATACTTACAATGTAAATAATTACATTGTTCAAAAATAGAAGCTGAAGAAATGTAAAGTGCAACTTTAATGGCAAATATTGACATTTCTAAGTTGACAAACAAGACATGTAGGGCCTCTCTCAAACCGGACCCTCCCCCACTCGCACTCTGTTGCGGTGTGAATTCTGTTTGATGTCACTCTCACAGCTGAACAGAGCACCCTTCGTTTCGATGAAGGGATTAAATACAGCACAGAGCTTTGAGACGAACTCCCCTCACTCCGGCGGAGACGGGAAATGTGTGTAACCATGGTTTCATTATCACACAAATAACAAAAGCTGTGTAAATACCAGAGTGGCAGAGTCATTAAAATCACTCCACATCATGAGGAACATAAATTTCATCCCAAGCTTCCTTGGTGGCCTAAAATATTTATTTTACAAACTCATGTTAATGACCTGCTGGGTTTTTACAGCCGTCCCTGTTACTATAAACACTCCTCACTTGTATCGTTTCTAGACAAGAAAACACTCATTAAATTCTTCATAAGATGTTTACTTTAAGACGCTGACGTCAGTTTATTATTTCATTTTTATCTCAATTAAAGCAGTTCTCGTTTGTACTGGTAATAAAACTGAACTTTATTTTATGCCTCTCATCTCATGACGATCATAACACAGTGTTGCACCTGTTCAGTAAGTCAACATCTTTGCAGACTTGCTGGTGGAGGGTTTAACTACCCACTCCCACTCCACACTCCATGTGCTGTCCAAAAGCAGTGGAAGTGCGTAGGGAGAGGGTGCAGGGAGTGCTCTGAGAAAGGCCTGTAGTGACCCTGCCATTCATTCATTATAAAAAGGGATCACTGTCGCTGTCCACGGTGCTGAAAAGGTTAATCATTTATTTCACAACTTAGCAAGCAGCTATGATAAGTTTATCCAGATGAGCTTCATGTTCATAGTATCTTCAGGACACTTTAGAGCAGATGGGATGTTATATTTGGTCAATACTATAACGAGCATTGTAGGATCAAGCAAAAGGACAAAAGGGCCACAGCCAATTCTAAACATGCACAGAGTGTTTCTAACTGACCTTCGCTCTCGGAGCTGTCCTGCCGACGCCTGGGTTTCACTTTGGCCTTGTTGGTTTCTGCCTGAGAGCCTTCAGACTCGGACGTCTCGCAGTAGTTCACCTGCTTCTTCTGACTCCGCCGGGACCGCCGTCGACTCATGTCCAGGTCGCTGTCGCTGTACTCACTGGAGCCTTCAGTAACTGGACACACACAGACGAACAAGAAGGGTTACAGACATGAGGATATTCTGCAAAAAGGACTTGTGAAAATTGTGAATCTCAGAATAAAGAAACAAATCTTTTGCAATATCTCTACGTGGTTAACAGATATGTAGAGCAGAGAGGAGACAGTACAGTGTGTAAAGGTAACCAGCTAATATAATCTCTATACCTATTTCGTCTTCTTCCTCCTCATCCGACTCCTCCTCTTCATCATCCGAGTACCCTCTCGGTCTCCGCCGCTTTCTGGAGCTTCGTCGTCGTTTCGGCTGGTTCCGCCTCCGTGAAGAAGAAGAACGATGCTTACCACTGCTGTTGCTGCCAAAGTCGCTGTTGTTCGACTCCGCCTCCGTTTCAGCCTCCGATTCGTTTTCTGACACCACAAACTCTTCCTCTGAGCTGCATCAAGCCATGGAGATAAATGTTTATACATCTTTGACAGAGTTCAGAATTTAAATAAGTCAATTTGGCCTCTCTCTTCGGTCTGTGGAGTTTACCTTTCACTGATTCGAAACTCTTCCTCACTCTCCTCCTCGTCCACCGTGCTGTCGCTGTCCAGGTCGTTGAGTCGCCGGCGTTTTTTCCTGCGCTGCCCGATGCTGGGTCGTGGTGGACGGCCGTTCTCTTTGCCCTCGTCCGCTTGAAGGATGGTGGACATGTCCTTCCCTCTGTGGCCTGTGATGTTGGCCATGTCTTTACCCCGACCAGCTCCTGTGAAAAACAATCCAGCATCCATTCCTTTAAAGTCTGACAAAATGTTCTGACATATTTGACATTTTAGGAAATGTGTTTATTGCTTTTTTCAATAAGATTTGGCGATTGATACAACTTTACTGTCTGTACTCTGGAACTGGAGCTAGCAGACTGATATTGGTCGACATAGCTAGCCTGGCTCAACCCAAGGGATAGCAGATAACCGCCTTCTTCCAAACCTTTCTGGATTTGGTGTTGGGATACTTATTGTCTTTTTTACAGTTTGGGTTTCTATTATTGCTAGGCTTCAGAGATGCATGTTTTGGTATAAACCTGTTCCTGCAAGTCTCTGCAATAAGCTAAGTGTAGCACTTCTCAAGAGACAGAACTCATATCGACCTACCTCCACCCTCTGCTTCTTTGATGTCTTCCTCAATTGCCTCCTCAATTGCCTCATCGAATTCATCAAACCTGTAACACAAACAAAAATAAGAGATAGAATTGAATAGGTGGTAGATCTCTTTTAGAGCTTTTATCAGCAGCTCAGAAAACTGCAGAATGATATGCAAGCTAATTAGCATAAGCTACTTCAATAAGAGAAAGTATGTCTCTGACCTGTAGCTGATGGATTTCTTCGTCCTCGTTGACCTCCGACCCCAGCTCTTACTCCGCTTTGCTTCTTTCTTCTCTTTGATTATGATCTCTGGCTTTTCCTCCTCTACCTCCACCTGCAGGAGGAGTGAGACAGTTTCAATCATGAACTCAACATGAGTGTATTTATCTCGCACAAATATACAATCATAGTTTGTACTTACTGAGGGCGTGATGATGTTTTCAAGGCTGATTCCAACGTAAATCAGACGCTCTTTCCTGAAGGACATAACACACGTTAAGAAAGGAACAAGTCTAAGAAATTATCATGTGACAGTCAACAACTTCATCAACTCTCAGAAACATAAAACACCTCAAGAGAGTATTAAACGTGTTTCGCCCAATTGAGGAAGTTTTATCAGAATCTGTCGTTGTGATAATTAAAAATAAAAACACACAAATTAAACATGACTTTAGTTGCAATCTCTAAAAATAAACAGCTGAGGCCCAACATGTCTCACCTTCTCTCTGCCCGTTCTTTCTTCTTCAAAGCAGCGTCAAGGTTTGTGAGCTGCTCTTCTAATTTGTCACACAGTTGCTTCTACAGAGGGAATAAACAAACATCTAACTATAATCACTTTTTAATACATTTTTTCTTTATGTAACTCGTTGCTCTGACTGGTACGTACGTGCTGACAGGGTGGACAGAACCATTCTCCGTCGGGGATGATCATGAGCGGAGGCCTCAGACATGCTGTGTGGTACCCGCTGTCACACGAATCACACAATAAGATCTGGAAGAGGAGATGATGACGCACATGAACTTAAGGAGAAGCTAATCTTTACATCATTTTCACACATTTTTCTGGGTCCAACTTCACCAATATGTGTATTTGTTGCTTTCCTGTTATACATCATATAACTTAAATAAGATTTTGGCTGTTGGTCGAACAAGACAAGCCAATAAGGACGTCACATTGGGCTTCAGGAAGCGGGGATGATTACAATTTTTCAAATTGTCTGATTAATTATTATAAGGAATTATCAAGAAAACAATTTGTAAATGAATTAGTTCGGAAGATAATCATTAGTTGCAGCCCTAGTTCAGACAGACAACAGTGCAGTTTCTCTGCTTTGGCTTGGCCCCCTGATGACTTTCCAAAGTTGTAAGACCCCATCTCATGGCATTATAAACAGCTGTTCAGTGTTTTGGAGCCCGATAAGCCTTTAAACTCTTTGAACTATTCTTCCTGGATTGTATTTCATCTTCTCAAAAGCACCTGAGCAGCAAGCCCCCATTAATGCAGGGTTATTTTCTGTCTAACTTCCTGCCAGGGGATGTTGCAAAAATCTACTCCAGTAGTAGTCTGTCTCCAGTAACTTTTTAAGTTAATTCATTTTTTAATATTTTACACATTCCTTTGATCTAAATTAGTCCACTAGGAGGTGCCCCAGGTCTTCTGAGGAAAGCCTTTCCAGGTGTAAAGGAGCAGTTCACCCCTGGAAAAAGCCACTGTCAGTCAAAGCTGGTGTTCTCTGTAATCGATAGAATCAATATTTGAAATTGACGCCATAACTGTGGATAAAGTTGTACAAACAGCCTGGGGTTTCGCCCATTCTACATTCCTACAACACCCAGCATGCATTGCGCCCCTCACTCTGAAAGGAACGGCCCAGCGAGAGATGCTGCAGTGAAATACGACCATTTCACTGCAGGCAATGACTCAGAGTGGTACAGAATGCGAAATAAGATGAGAATATCCCGGTGTATCGTCTGCAGTCTACATTTCAAACCTGGTGATTTTGAATGAGACATGACATCGGAGACGGATGTCCTAGATTGAGGAAGTCTAGTTTAGCAAGCTCCCTGGCCTGTGACAGATGACGCGTTTTACGTAGTCCGGCCGAAGTTTTCCAGGGCCCATTGGAGAAGCGGATAGCGTCCTCCAAAGGCACAGAACGAAATTGCATATTTTTTTCAACCATAAAGGCACTAGCTCCCTGTAATAGCATGATAGGACTGAGGTTGGAAATTGGCGAACTAGCCCTTGAAGGCAAAAAAACAAAGGTGAATGATTTTGCAAGAACAGCCTCTGGGAAGGTCCCAAAGAAGCTTAATCGATGCACATTTAAAAAAACATAAATTTTTCATTGGCTCTACCTAATTTCAATAACTTTTGTTGGTTATCCAGTTATTTCGTTTCCTACTAATTCAGACTTTCCCTTTTCTTCTCCCTGTGAATCACTTGTTTTGAAAATTGTTGCTACTTAATGAAATAAAATAAAATGTGAAATATTTGTTGGTACATTGATGAATGTTTTGTGAGATCCTGTGACAACCTACCAGCTCCGGGTGATTTGGAAGACCACAGTGTTTGCAGGGGTCGTCATTTGGAGGTAGGTCGTCGTCTGAGGAAGTCGACGAGTCCGAGCTTCGTCTTTCTCGGTTGCGGTTCCGCCTCTTTTTGCTTCGCTCCACCTTGTAGTCCTCATCGCTGTCGTCCTCTTCCTCAGTCTCCTCGTCTTCACTGGGCGACGACTCGCTGTTTTCCTCTTCGTCCTCAGAGCCTTTCTTTTTACGACGCGTTCTTGTGTTGGACCACCGGACCCTCCGTCTCTTTCTCCCCTTGAACAAGCAGAGCAGATTGACATTCAAAAGAGGATACCAGTTTAAATATTACATGTTAACTACTTTCTTACTTGTCTCTGTGTCTAAGACATCAATAGTAGTGAGCAATCCTACCTTCGGTTTAGGCTGACCCTCCTGATCCGCTTTCTTCTCTCTTGGTTTCTTCTGAACAGTTTTAACCTCCTGCTCCTCTTCTTCCTCCTCCTCCTCTTTATCTTTCTCCCCCTTTTCATCCTTGTCCGCCTGTGACTTCTCCAGCTTCCTGTCGTTGATCTCCACAGCCTTTGGCGTTGGTCTGGAGATCCTCGGTGATCTTCTAAGAGACATTCCCATGTTTGAATCAGACTCAGAGTCTCCTGGTCTCTCCTCTCTTTGAAGCTCAGCTTTCCTTCTGTGGGCTGGAAGCCTTTTCCTCCGACGGGTATTTTTCTCACGAGCATTAGACGAAGCTTCCTCGCCGTTTGTGACCTTTTTCTTTGCCGCTGGCTCCTCCTCTTCACTTTTACTTTTACTTTCCTCATCAGTGGGCTTTTCAAAGTCTGGTTCTTTTATCGTTTTCTCCTTTTCAGTTGATTTTTCTTCAGGTTCTTTGCTTGTTTTCTCTGTTTCAGTTGATGATTTGTCTTCGGGTTTTTTGCTACTTTTCTCTGTTTCAGTTGACGATTTGTCTTCGGGTTTTTTGCTTGTTTTCTTAGTCTCAGTTAAAGATTTCTCAACAGGTTTTTTGCTTGTTTTCTTAGTTTCGTTTGAGTATTTTTCTTCAGACTCTTGGCCTAATTTCTTAGCTTCGTTTGAGGAATTTTCGTCAGGTTGTTTGGCTGGTTTTTTTGCTTCGTTTGAAGATTTTTCTTCAGATTCTTTGCTACTTTTCTCTGTTTCTGTTGAGGATTTGTCTTCAGGTTTTTTGCTTGTTTTCTTAGTCTCTGTTGAAGATTTCTCGATAGGTTCTTTGCCTGTTTTCTTAGCTTCATTTGAGGATTTTTCTTCAGATTGTTTGCTTGTGTTCTCAGTTTTGTTTAGGGATTTTTCTTCAGGTTCTTTGCTTGTTTTCTTAGCTTCGGTCAGGGATTTTTCTTCAGCTTCTTTGCCCGTTTTCATAGTTTTGTTTGAAGATTTTTCTTCATGTTTTTCGCCTGTTTTCTTAGCTTCGGTTGAGGATTTTTCTTCCTGTTCTTTGCTTGTTTTCTTACTCTCTGTTGAAGATTTCTCGACAGGTTCTTTGCCCATTTTCTTAGCTTTGGTTGAGGATTTTTCTTCTTGTTCTTTGCCTGTTTTCTTACTCTCTGTTGAAGATTTCTCGACAGGTTCTTTGCCCGTTTTCTTAGCTTCGGTTGAGGATTTTTCTTCCTGTTCTTTGCTTGTTTTTTTTGTCTCGGTTGAAGATTTCTCGATGGGTTCTTTGCCTGTTTTCTTAGTTTCATTTGAGGATTTTTCTTCATCTTTTTTGCCCGTTTTCTTAGCTTCGGTTGGGGATTTTTCTTCCTGTTCTTTGCTTGTTTTCTTACTCTCTGTTGAAGATTTCTCGACAGGTTCTTTGCCTGTTTTCTTAGCTTCCATTGAAGATTTCTCGACAGGTTCTTTGCCTGTTTTCTTAGCTTCATTTGAGGATTTTTCTTCCGGTTCTTTGCCTGTTTTCTTTGCTTCGATTGAGGATTTTTCTTCCGGTTCTTTGCCCGTTTTCTTAGCTTGGATTGAGGATTTTTCTTCCGGTTCTTTGCCCGTTTTCTTAGCTTCGATTGAGGATTTTTCTTCCGGTTCTTTGCCTGTTTTCTTTGCTTGGATTGAGGATTTTTCTTCCGGTTCTTTGCCTGTTTTCTTTGCTTGGATTGAGGATTTTTCTTCCGGTTCTTTGCCCGTTTTCTTAGCTTCGATTGAGGATTTTTCTTCCGGTTCTTTGCCTGTTTTCTTTGCTTGGATTGAGGATTTTTCTTCCGGTTCTTTGCCTGTTTTCTTTGCTTGGATTGAGGATTTTTCTTCCGGTTCTTTGCCCGTTTTCTTTGCTTCGATTGAGGATTTTTCTTCCGGTTCTTTGCCTGTTTTCTTACTCTCTGTTGAAGATTTCTCGACAGGTTCTTTGCCTGTTTTCTTAGCTTCGGTTGAGGATTTTTCTACCTGTTCTTTGCTTGTTTTCGTACTCTCTGTTGAAGATTTCTCGTCAGGTTCTTTGCCTGTTTTCTTACTCTCTGTTGAAGATTTCTCGACAGGTTCTTTGCCTGTTTTCTTAGCTTCGGTTGAAGATTTCTCGACAGGTTCTTTGTTCAGATTTTCTTGGCTAGATTCCTTCACTTCAGTTGAGGCTTTACTCTCTTTTTGGGCCATTTTCTCCTCCTTTGTTTCATCCATTTTCGATAGTTTATCCTTCGGGGAATCGTCTTTACTTTCTTTATCTTGCCTCGAGCGTTTCTTATTGTCATTTTCAAGTCGTTCTTTGTCAGAGACCTTTTCTTTTTCCTTCTCGGTATCCTTTTTGATTTCTGATGATGCATCAACTTTCTCAGGCTGTTCTTCTGACACCTTCTCCTGCTGTGTGTCCGGTCTCTTCAGTTTCTTAACAGCTCCTTCAGAGGCGTTTGTCTTCTCAACAGGGCTGGATGGTTTATCCGTCGCTTTAGATTGCTTCTCTTTCATTTGATGTGCAACCGAGCTCGTCTCAGTATTGTTGCCCTCTTGTGTCTTTGTCAGATCAGGTTTAACAGCTGTTGGCTCCTCCAGCACAGGCCTGGATGTAGATTTGCTTATCTTTCCATCATCTTGTTTCGTACTGTCATCACAGTTGACAGATTTCTTTACATCTTCAGACTTTTCTTTGTCCTTGGGCTTTTCCGTCTTTTCAGCGTTAGCCTCGGAGGCTGCATCGTCTTTATTTGCGTCTTTGATGTTCTCGCTCTTCTCCACTGGTTTACATGCTTCTGATTTGTCTTGCTTTTTAACACCAGAAGACTCCACGCTCTCTTTAGTGTTGGATGCTTCTTCTGGTTTCTCACTGATTAATGGTTTCTCTGCCGTCTTATTGGCTGCAGGACTTTGTGTGAGTCCTTGTTTCTCTTGATTAGCGCCGTCTTTAAGCTTGTCTGTCTTTTCAACAACAGACGATGATTCAGATTTTCCAACAGATTCCTTTGCAGGATCTTTGTCTGCAGTCTGTGTCTCTGTTGTTTTGATGACTCCTTGCTTCCCTGTCAGGTCTGATTTATCTGATTTCTCTACACTGGCTTCACATGTTTTTGTTTCTTTAGCAACGCTTGTTTCTGTTTTCTTCTTCTCTGTTCTAATTTCTGTTGTCTCTGAAGACTTCTTTTGTTCCGTGTGCCTCGCCTCTGATGTGTCCATGTCTTCACAGGGTGGCTTTCCCTCTGAATCTTTTGATTTAACTTCCTTTGACCCATCTGTCATTAATGTTTTAGCAGTTTCCTTTGATGTCTTGTCTGCTGCACAAGACACTTTTATATCTTCTGGTTTAGATTCTTTAATTTTTTCATTATTAGACGACTCTTTGAGTGCATTATTAACGTCTTTTTGTAAAGGTCGCAGTTCGGTCGGTGCCGGGGGAGACTTGTTTGCTTCTTTCTTTTCTTTCGATGCAACGCTTTCCTTTTCTCTCTGCACATCAGGACTTTTCTTGTCCAAGTCTGCTTGAACCTTCTCTTCCCTGCAGCCTTCATCCTTTTTATCTTTCACACCGTCCTTCTCCGCTGCTGACGAGTCTTTCTCTCTGACTTCTACAGATTTACCTGCAGCTGGTTCAGTCTTCTGCTCTTTGTCAGGCACAGCGTCTTTTAATGACTCGCACAAACGACTCTCTGGCTCTCTCTCTGTCGTGGGCTGAACTTCTCCATTAACATGATCATTAACACTCTGAGCTTTCTTTGTCTGCTCAGGAGTGGAGTCCGCTTTAGGAGCTTCCTTTAGCTGAGCGACGGATGGATTTTGCACTATGATGCTGCTGTTTTTTTCAAAGTCTTCACTGAACTTCATCCCTCGTTTCTTCAGGGGGATTTTGGCCTGTTGGTCGTTCTTCAGAGCTTGCTGAATCTCCTCTGCGCTGCTCTTCTTGGCCTCCTCTCCCTTCTCTGACTTTATTGATAAACACGGCGTCTCAGAGGAGGGCTCACTTGTTGCTGTGCTTGTTTTCGTTTCTGAAACCTCCATCGGCTCTTCTTTGATGATCTGGACTTTCGTACTGACGCTGTGATCCACAGCGGGCTTTTCCGAGAGCAGGTCTGTTTCGGGTTTACCTTCAATGATGCCATTCAGGGAGGATTTGGCCTCAGGGGTTTCTGATGTCGAGTTTTCTTTCTCGTTTTTCTCTGTTTTTGGACAGACAGCTTTGGTGGAGTCTTTGCTGTCTTCATCTGATGTGTCCTCTGTCTTTTTAACTTCACCTGTGATGAAAATAAAACATCAAATCACCGCTAGAAATCAAAGATGACACGTGTCTGTAAAATAGAGGACGGGCTGCGCAGGCAAGAGTTGTAGTGTCGTTTATCTTTCAAAAAGGGCAGAAGTTTACACATTGAAAATTGCATAACTTAATAATTAGCTCTGCAAGACGTAGGTCAGAATATTCGGCACCCTATCAACAAGATCAGCTTACCAACAAACACTGCAGCACTAACCCTAACCCCTAAACTTCAACAAACTCTGGCATTTAAAGGAGCAATTCACCCCTGGAAAAAGCCGCTGTCAGTCAAAGCTGGTGTTCTCTGTCATCGATAGAAGCAATTATATTTTAAATTGGCGCCACAGCTGTGGAGAAAGTTGTACAAACAGCTTGTGGTTTCGCCCATTCTACATTCCTACAACACCCAGCATTTTTTTCTACCATAATGGCATTAGCTCCCCTTAATAGCATGATAGGACTGAGGTTGGAAATCAGCTGGCCCTTAATATAACCTTGTATAGAAAGTTAGCCTTCAACAGTACTAACAAGGCAGCAGGGAGACTTTTGAACAAGAAAAACAGCAGAGAACTCAGGTTTCTTGTTGTGCATCTGCTTTCTCTTCCTACTGCAGAGCAGCCAGCTCAACTTCTGTTTTTATTTAAACATTTAGCCAGTAACGTTTGTCTGTAAATGACACGTTTATTTCATTCTTCTTACACAGAAAAGTATAAAATGCTTCCAAATTAAAAGACTTAACAATTACTGTAAAACTTGATGTAGAAGTTGCACTTTTAATACTTTTTTCCATCTAAAAAGTGGGCAGCATCCTATATAACGATGTGACCAATATACCAGTATAAAATGCAGAGGTATTTTATTGTGTTACGGTATTTAACCCAGACGATGGCGCTTAAATCTAGTGAGAGATTCCTCACAACAATCAACATCACCGTAGGCTGAGCTCAACTACGGCCCCGCTAGCCAGCAGGATCACAAACTGGACATGGCCAAAACAGATGGTAGGCTATAATTTGTGTGTTTTGAATGTGTTTCAAATGAAGACAAATTGAAATAACTTGTGTACATAGAAAACCTTTTTCCCTCTGGGACACCCCCAAAAACACTGTGGCTGTGTCTTCTCTTCTGGTGCGAGTTATATTACTGATTTTACGGTCCTTTTATAGACTTTTATAGCCACAGGCTGAAGTGTCAACTGCTAAAACAAAAGTGGGGTTGAGTGTTCATGCATTACATAAAACAAAAAAGTGCTCTTTGGTTCATTGTTACTGAGAATACTTTCTTTAAAACATGGCATTAACATCAATGGCTATATACACTCTATATTTGATATATTTCACTTCAGTTTTTTGTTATTTTGTTCTGTACTTTTGGAGGAATCTAAAGCTAGAATTTCCTTCAGGATTTATAAAGTTCTGTGCTATCTTTTGATGATTATGGTTGGTCTGTGTGCTACTCTGGAATAACAATATATTTAGACATTAACAACATCTGTTAACATGTAAACTTTACCTTCTGTTTTGTCTTTGGATTCCAGATCTCTCTTTAGCAGCTCGGGGTCAATTTGCGTCTTCAGCAGAGCCACCACCTCGGCCAGGTCGTTTCTATCTCTACAGGGAGGAGAGAGTGGATGATTATAAAACCAGAAAATAACAACAGACCTCCTTCTATAGTGAGCATTAGTATCTGAATTGTATTTCATCTCACAGTGCCTGCAGCCTATTTCTCCCATCACAATCACATTTTGCTACTAACTTGACGATGCACTTCCACGACGACCCGTCTAAGTCGTCTTGTTCCTCCACGTAAACGCGCACGTTGTCGTCTTGGTCCAGTTGAAACCAATACATCTGTCCGTCTTTGTCCCGGCCGATCGGCTGCAGCCGCATCTTATCAGGATCCTCCTCATTGATGGCAGTTTTAAACTTTACGTTGTCATCAAACTGACACTCGCACAAATACTGGAGAGAGGAGAAAGTAACAGGATGTGTCAATATAAAAAAGTTAAAACATTATATAATAAAGTCCTGTGATAAATTGTTACTGTTGCTGATTAAAACGGAGGATTGATAGTCACTTTCCTACGAAAAGCCCGACCCCAAAAGATGCAGGGAATGTGAATGGTGATCTGGTGCAACATTTATTAAAGGACACAATACGGCTGCAACTATCTATTGTTATCAACATCAATTATGTGTATAAATTATATACACAATTCATCGTTCATGCTGTTCAAGTGTCAAAAAATTGGGGAAAATGGTCATCAAAGTTTGCCAGGCGGCAGCCTGCTAGAGACGCACCTCGTCGTCTTTTGTCTTTTGTTTATTAAGCCATATAGTTTATATTTTAATTTATATTTGAGTGGTTTTTTTGCATTTCTCTAATTTGTACTGTATTTTTGGAGCTATCTGGCACTATAATTATAACTTATCTTTAAATTTCATGTCCAAGAACCAACGACTCTTCATTAAGCGTCGTCAGTTACAAAGAAAAGCTGCATATCCTCACATTTAGCAACCTGACACCAGCAAATATTGGGTTAAACAACAAGTATCAAAGCAGCTGGCAGCTTTGGTGGCAACTGTTGTATCTAGGACACCTGACAATGACTACTGTGCCAGATCTATTTTTCCCCTTCTCGCATTTCCCAACAAATTCTACAATGTGTCTCATGACGTTGATCAGTTTGAATTGTTGAATTAGAATTTCTATTTTTGACCAAATTTACAAAACACAAAAAGACAAGATAACATGTAACAATATACAGCGCAGGGAAAGACAAAAACCCAGTGGGGTTATTTAAAGTCTCCACCTAAATAATGTTAAAAATGTTGACAATTTTATGGAGAACACCAAATTAACATGAACAAATAATATAAGCGCAAAAGTGCTGACAAACCAATAACACAATATATACAGTATATTCAGAAGGAGAACAGAGTGTTCTTCAAATGTAAACATGGACAAGAAAAAGAGGGAAAACTTTGTTGGTGCTGTGAGGTGGAACTGTGAAACAGAGGAAAGGTCATAGCGTTTCTAAACGTAAGACAGTAGCACCTTCCTGATGACATCATGCAGGTCGTGAAAGACGGCAAGCAACATGTAGTCCGTCATGTTTTTGTCACACTATAATCTTCTAATCTGGCACAGTCACATCGTAATATCGCTTAGTCTGAACCCTGCATCATTGACTCAACGAGTGAGCTTGCAAATATCTGGACCCTGAAACTGGCAGAGGTGTCCAAAATCACTCAAAAGGCACTATATAGGCATTAAATGTAACTCTCACAAGTCAGACAATAAGCAGAACTGGAGAGAGTAAAATAGTGCTCTTTATAGTCAACAGGAAATTACACCAGAGCTTTTCCTGCTGTTACTAAATATCTGCTTTAGCAATAAAAAAAATCTGGTTAAATGTGGGATCAAACCAGACCAGTGTTCTAAAAAACTAAAACAACAAAATGACATCATGCTTACTTTAAGTATCCCCGTCTTGCACTCCACCGTCATCTCCTTGTATCCTTTTTGTTCGAGTTCCCATGCCCACGTTGTGTTGAACTCCTGACATACCTGCACAGACAATGAGAAATTAAATCACTGAAATAATGCATTTGATCAAACATCCTTCACTTTGTTTTTGTACAAGAGAGTTTGTATTGACTGACACATCTACTGGGGTTAAACTTGCAAACTTTTTAACTGCAAGCACCAATACATTTGTCCGAACCTGGTTGTCAATTATGGTTTTACACATGACAACAAAGTGAGAGTATGTCAGAGGTGAACTGTTGAGAGTCTGCCATCTTTGTCGTAGTTCCAACATCAATTTAATAACCTGTACATGCCAACAATGAGAGGAAAGTTGTGGAGACATATCATGAACTGCTACATTAACTGTTACCAAATTTAAGATCCCCCTTCTGACAGACAAAACTTAACATTTAAGGTTGGAATTGATTCTGATATTTCGTCCACGTGGTGAAGAGAATCTTTGACTAATTTCATGAATGCATCCTTAAGTATTACATTAATCTCTTGCAGGCCTGTAACAGACAGTTTAAGAGTCCCATGATGGGGCGTGATGTGATTTCAGAGGCTTTTCTGCTGGTGGTAAAGCAGCACAAATCAATATTTCTCAAATTAAAGAAGGATCAAATGACTGATGTGCAAGATGACGCTCTTATTACCAAACTCTGCAGATCCCTCTCAGCTCTGCAGAGAGCTATAGACCCATATCATTTTGTTTTTTTGGCCAGCAACTCATCTCCTTTTCCTGCACCAACAGGCAATTCTTTGAAGCAAAAAAGCTTCCCTAACACCACCCACTCAACACCTAAAAGTAAGCAAAGTTAGCAACTACCTGCAGAATTGTGGATAACAAATAGTGGATATTTTTCAGAGGAGAAGACTTAAAATTGGACCATTATTCTTCAGGAGGCCATAAAACATAGCTCTAAATAAATGCTGATCCTGTTCTGTTTCTGCTGGATGTGAAAGAAAGTCAAATGTAACGTGTTTATAAGGTGACAATATGTTTGTATGGCTTACTCCAATGTCCCACAAGGGCCGGGAAATAAACATATTTCCAAAATACAAATAAGTGCAACTTTAAGTTTGTTTTTATTGGTTCTTTTTTCACTAAATAGCATTCCGATAGCATTTCTTTCAAAATCTGTATCCATTGTCTATTCATTAATATATATTTTATAACAAAAGAGAAATGTGCAAATAAAAATAAAAGGTCAAAGTTAATAATTTACCCTTATTAGATACTTCTCCCATCTGTCTGCTGACACTGACTTGCCGATCTTCCTCAGCAACTTGACGTGAAGTTCAACCAGCAGCTTTGGAACTGAAGAAAGATCAGAAAAGAAAATGTGGTCACTCCATCTCTCACAAACATTGTAGACATAATAGCTGCAGCATTATGTCTAATACAGCATTAGCAGTCTGAGAATCCGTAGTTGTGGTTATTAAAAATGCCCTCTAATGTTGCTAATGCCTTATTTTAGTCAATACCTCAAGAACATGCAGAGTGTGTGGGGACTGCACTGTTTCCTACTGATGACCAGAACTGACTGCAGATTTCATGATTCTTAAATATTCCCTGTTGTTAAAAGAAGAACATTTCCATCCTTAGACCTGCACGTATAAAAAACGTGGTTGTCAATTGAAATAATCGAGGGCTTTTAATTTGAAATGAGAGGGAAAGTGTTGAGTTTGTATTAATAGTGTTAAAAAGGTATAAATCAGTGTTCAAGACAAATGAAAAATTTGAACGAGGAAAAAAACAGGGAGACTCGGTACTAAAATATGACCAAAAATACTGACTAAAACCGAAGAAATAAGAAATAAAGGTCTCCCTTTGTGTACGCTCGCTTCAAAATAAAAGCCTGTGCAGATGAGGAAAATAATGCCCCCAGCCACTGTATATTTTCTATGATATGCATTAGATTAGCATAGATGCTTAATAAAAGAGAGACTATACAAATTACGCTAGCTTGCCGATAAGCTAGAGAAACTTTTTTTTTCATGAAATACTTTGATAATTCGATAGCAGACGGCTGCAAAGACTAATATTGCTTCAAGCTTGCCACTGAAAATAAAATAAACCTTCGATAAACATAATTAATGCAAAAAGAAAGTGTGTTTAGCAAACGGCTTTTATAAACACATTGAAGGAGCAGCAGATGTCAATGTGAGGCGAGAATATCAAGATACAATCAGGAAGAGTTCGGAAAGAGTAGCGCATGCGCAAATCTACCCAATTAAATGGGAGGAAAAAGTCAAGTATGCTATAATTAGCAGCACAAACGGAAGTAGGACGATTTTGTGTTTATAAACATTAAAGAGAAATTGGATCAAAGTGGGAATACATACTTGTTCATATGTGAAAATAATACAATTGTAGATTCAAGAGCTTATTCTTGCATAGAGGGAGTATCGTTGCATCTTCTACACAGGTAGGACCATGTTTTCATCCGTACAAGGGCTTTTATTTTGAAAGGTGCCACCGGATGGCTTTAAAGTTACGGGTGCCTTGACCTAAGCTATGCGAACCACTCCATGGCAAAATATTTTAACTGTAAATAAAGTGCACAATTACGTGCCCGCCAGAGACAATGACATCTTCCCCCACAGACAATCTAAATCCATGACGTCTTGCATGAATTATCGCCATCTTTACGGCCTCACAAACACTAATATCAACACACATTTCGGTCTGTGTTGTGCTGCGAGTAACGTTACAACGGCAGATAAAGGCTGCTTGGAAAAAATTAACTCCAATTCAAAAGCTAAAAAGTGTGAGAAAACCTCGATTAATTCGGCGCCTTTACACACTAATGATTATGAAATTATGCATAGATGCATTTTCTTCCTCGAACGGTAGCTCTGGGACGCAGTTAACTTATATTTAAGTACACAAGAAGGTTGGAAAACCACACAATAACACACGGCTAGCAAACGTAGCTGCTAGCCTGCTAGCACGGTACCATTATCATTAATGCAACGGTGAAGTATCTCCTCCTCCCGACAGCAGCTGGGTGGTTTTGTGCCCTACCTGAGGATGTGTCCCGCAGGTATCTCTCCAGCTGAGGAAAGGTGAGCTCCGGTAAATCCAGCAACGCTCCGTACCGCTCCAGGAAGGAGCAAATCACAGCGTAATTTGGACACAAACCGGGGGAAGAACTCGCCGTTGCCGCCGAAGCAGCCATCTTTTCCACACTAGTGTCAATCAAGCCGGAATCAAATAAAGTACTTCCGGTGTTAACAAAATAAAGCGTTGAAGGAAATCAGGTTTTAAATCCCCAATTCAAGTCTAAAGAGTCTTTAATTATTTAAACCCCATATGCTTTGTTGGCATTAATGTAATAGAGACAATATTGCAAAAGGTTAAAGAGATAATCACTTTAAAAGAGAGAAAAAGGAGAAAAAAACCCATTTTTTATTGTTTTAACTCATTGCTTTTTTCCTATCTTGTGTTGCTTTGAGTCTGATACAGTTGGTACATATTCCATAGATACTTTCTTTTTTGTAATGTTTGCAAAATAGTAACACTTAAGCACATTTCTGTATTTTTAATATATTAGTATTGGCCAATAGATAAGTAAGCATTAATTAGGGTTTGACTCAGAATGAACAGTATGACCTATCTTGTAACTCAGGGAATATTGTCAAAATTTCACACAAAAATTGTAATCTTTGGGCATCCCCAAACCATTAAATTTGCCAGCAGAGGTCAGTGTTCAGTGTACCCATTTTTATCAGGTCTGAAGTAGATTCTGTGAATACAATTAAGAACTATTTTAAATTTTTGCGGCTTTATCCAAATGTATTCCCAACCTTTAGTTGTTGTTTTTTTTGGGTTTTTTTACAGTTTAACGCATTTGCATCATCAGATGTCTTAATAATAACTAATTCTAATTGGACATAAAATTATATAGACCTGGATCAGATTACGGTTTATGTATTTTGTTTGCTGTAATCAAATTAACAAATAAAAAATGATTGTGACTTATCAAGTACTTCTTCAATATCTGCTTTTTATTGATCTTGTTAATTTTTACTACCCTTTCAATCAGGCAGTATTTTTCTAGCCAATTTGCCAAGAATTTGATTATCACATTTTGATTGCAATCTTTTTAATCTATCCATATTTGTAAATTGGGTGATTGGGGTTTGAAATGAATCAAGTTCTTAAACAGTTTAAGTATAGAGCATGAAAACATTGTCACTGAATTAGAGAACATAATTTAGTGATCAAAAAGAAAAAAATTAACACAATATAAGATAATTATTTAAGAAAAATTTATGGATATTGTTTCATGGTTTTAACAGTATATTTAAATATGACATTGCTTCAGAATTTTTTTTGACATAGACGTCTGTAAGAGAACAGTAAATTTAGTTTTGTTGGCTGGCAAAGACCAAAATAAAACTATTTACATAACAGGGTCGAAATAATGTTTCTTGATTACTCTGTAAGAGAAAAAAAAACGTTTCAAGCTAGAATTATTTCCTGAAATACACAAGACATTTAATATGATTACATATAAAGTTTTCTTCAAGGTAATGTTGGGTTATTTCTCCTGTTTTTATTGCATATTCGGATTAGCAAAACAGAACTCGCTGTAAAAAAAAAGAAAAGAAAAAGAAGAAGAAGCAGGATACCCAGAATGCACCACAACGTTGAAATCGATGGCCCAGAAGCCTTTGCGGTAAAGCTAGCTTGCAGTTAGCTACAGTTATACAGGATCCTCGGCGACTTCACGCTTAGGTTCGACATCGAAAGGTGTCATTTCGGGAGAAGTTGATGGCTGTTCGGCACAACAATAGACGTCTTGACAATAATAGGGAAGATTTAACATGTACGATACCTAATATTATATAAAATGTATTACTCTTCTCATGTAGTCCATACAAATATCATCCTACTATAACGTTACAGTAAAAACCAAACTCGATTTCCTGCCAACATAAAGTACTATTTAAACAATATAAAATCAGAAACCCTTCTTAGTTTTATTTACGAACATTATATTGATCAGATTTAACATCTCGTTAACTTTATAAGTGTACTTTGGAAATTAACCAAGATTTGCGGTTATAAAGTCAATGTAAACAAACGCATCAGCGGTGATCATCAGTTTGATCTCTGGTGAGTGTGATGCGTTCAGTTTCATTAGGATAAATGTGTATTGGTTTTATTTTTTTGATCACTGACTGACCGTCATACTACTGCACTTATTACACACGAAGTCAGTTGATGCTATTTTATTCCATTTGTTATATTTAATATTTAAACTGCTGCTTTTCTTTAGGAGTTTATTGCAAACACATGCGTAAAGTTTTTTTGTTTTTATGTCTGCAGCCACTTAATTAAAATGAACAACTAATAAATGTCTGCTCAAAAGTTTTTTTAGGAGCAGACAAGATAAGTCTAAAGATTGTATGGACGAGCAACTGCAAAAAAGATTTAAGATCATTACTGCAGTTCTTTTGGGCCCATACTCCACAGTAGTAAATAGGGAGATGTGAGATGGAATACATCTGCATGCGATATTAATAGAAGCAATCAGAGGGCGCTCTGATATCACACACTCAGACACAAAATCAAACAGATGCACTACTTTCGGCAGACGGAAACATCAGAAAAAATAAGTCTGGTTTCTTTTATTTAAGCTATCTTTATTTCACATTTATTTGTACACAATAAATACAGTTAAACATCCACTGGTGTGTAAATATGACGCTCTGCAGCCTCTGCAGAGCTTAACATGTGGGCAGTTTGTCACTGAATTTCAGATCCAGACTTAACGTTGAAACCGACCAGTAGCAAGTTAACAACAACTTCTCTATTGGGCAAACAGACTTCTTGGGGTTTTTTTCAATACAACAGGGTAAATGCAAACTTCAAAAATAAGTTTGATGTCATTCAGATCTCAAGGAGATCAACGAGAACACAGCGACATGGCTGACAGATATCTCTTTTCCTCTGATCGAATTGAACTAAGGTTTGGTACATTTTTAAAATCCTAATTCTAAAAAAGAAAACAAAATAACCAAAAAGGAAAAAATACTGTGCTATATTTGTACAGATATCCATCTCCAAGCTCTCTGTAAACTATTTATGGTATTTCAAAAACAATACGATCAAAATGTCATATCTCAATCTCAATCAAAGACACTACAATGACTATTTAAGGCTAAATAACGCAAGAGCCAATAAAAGAAAATGTTTCATACCAATATAGCTGGTAAACAAAACGTCAAACAAGAAAAATTTAACAAACAACGAAGCATCCACAATACTGAAAAGGAATAAGAAGACATCAAAAAGTGCTTCACTATGACAGTATAGATTTTTTTCCTTAAATTGGACAGCTAGCAGCTCAGGATGGTTTCCTCCTTTTCAAAATAAAGGCATGTTAAAACTGCACATTACCTCAGTGTAAACTGTCACAAACTGCAACCTTCTCCTCAACAAACAAAGCACTGCTCTCACCAGCAACGCTCACTGGCAGCATTAATAACGTTTCTAGAGCTTTTTTTTACAACATAAGAGAAGGAAATAAAAGTTAACTATGTATGTACGCTCTACGTTTCTCCCTTTAGGACTGTCTTTGCATGTGGTGCAAAGAAAACTAACATAAGAAGCACGTTTTTTAAACAGTTAATAAAAAGGTAAAGGATCCATTATTTTTTAAACCAGACAACTTTTCTAGGAGATTCTCCCTACTGACATAACTAAAATTGCCACTTTTCCCTTGTTAGTGTAACTGTGCGCAGTTACATGTGTTCGAGGAGAGGACCAGCCTCGTCCATGCTGGCATTTTGATCAAGTGTGGAGACAACCAGACTTTTGGTTTGTGTTGAAGCTACATGTTCACAACATGCTGTGTGATGACCGGCCGAGGGTAACGTTTTTGCATAGAAATAATCCTATAGTGAAAACTCTCGACAGATCAAAGTCACTTTGTGGAGAGAAGAGAGAAGGAGCTGCACAGTAAGTGATATAGTGAGACAAAACTGGGGGATGCCTGGGCAATATGCTTTAATTCTATAATAATATAGTAATATTATATTATTATATTTAAAATTATTATTAATATAGTAATGATATCTGGAATGAAAGGCAAAAGCTTCTCATTATTATGGCTTGGTTTTTCATGATTGTAAGGTTTTTCTCTGTCAGATCGGTGTAGCTGTAGGTGGTTGTTTCAATTAAAGGAATAATTTCACTTTTAGGGAAATATTAATTTTCTTTTTCAGAGTTAAATGAGCAAATTAATATTACTCTCAGATCTACTGAGCAGTTAATGAACTTACAGGCAGTTAGCTAAGCTTAGCAGCTGCAACAACTATTCAACTATTTGATAAGTGAATTAACAGAAGAAAAAAGAATTATCCTGAAATTCGGATAATCTTTTAATGCAAGAATTACAGAAAATGCTGTATTTTGCCTCTTAAATATGGAGATTTCCTTCTTTCCTTTGTTTTATATCTTTTTAAACTGACAATCTTTAACGTTTGGACTGCCAAGACATCATCTTGTGCTTTGAGAAGCTGAAAAGGGCATTTTCCACTGTTTTCTGACATTTTCTAAAGCAAAGGATTAATGATAATGAAGGGTCACTGAGAGGTCAACTGCTTGTCTTAGCCAACAGCAGTGACTTCCTGGAGACTCATCATCAATGTTAAGTTCCCAGAAAGTAAACGAAGATGCTTAACGGATCTATAAACTGTTGATTTTGAGGAAACAGTTAAAGCAAATCACAGCTTTTTTTTTTACATTGTTTGTGTATGTATTAAAGACCTGCCCACATCAGAAAGTGGCGCAGCAAGTTACATTTTTAGAGCATTCACAGGGACGTCGGTAGTTATTGTATCAGCCAGTTGTCATTATATCAATTACTATGAGCGAAACAAAGAACAGAAAAGAATTTCAACACCAGGACTGATATCTGATGATATTAGTATCAGCTAGTCTGTCAGTTATTAATATATTTTGTCCGGACTATTTAACGATTTATGTCCAGGTAGAAGAGTTGGACAACATTGACTAGAGGATGCATAACTTTGCATAAAAGTTATAAAAACAGCCCTATGCATTTGTCAAAATGTAGACCAACGTTTGGTAAGGGAGTGTTAGAAATGAAAAACTGAACATGGGAGGAAATTAAATGAGTAAAGTTTAGAGAAAGGCACAATATTCCTCCACTGCACACTAACCCTGTGAGGTGTCGTGTGAAAAGACAAGAGGACAAAGTCTCGGGCCTCTCCGGGCCTCCAGGCGTCTTCAGGAGGTTTAAGTTTCCTCAGGTTTCCTTTGGGAGTCTGTTAAGAGGCACAGAGCCGCCGAGTCCCAGCTGGTTTGAATAGAGCCCTCGTCTACGTTGCTGCCACCACCAGGGTGCCGCTTTCACACCAATGTGATCTCCACCTCTTCCCTCCGCTTCACCTGCCCACGAGGATGCTGCTTAGGGGGCGGAGGAGCAGCACGGACCTGAAAAGCCCATCAATCAATCAATTGAAATACAGATAAAACTTTATTCGCAGTTATTTTTTGTCAATGAAGCAGCAGAAACACACCAGTGAGGGCTCAAAGAACCGATGCTCTTATTAGTATGACTCAATTAAACATTACATTTGTGTACTCACAGGTCTGATGGTGCCAGAACCACTCTCTGGGTATTTTGGAGGTTGAGGGGAACCTTGAGCTGGAGTGCAGAGGACATAAGTTACCATCACAATTCAGACATTACATGAACTATGCTTCTACTTTAACACAGAAAAAACAGTCTTACTCTTGTGTGGGGCTGGTGGAGGTCTGTGATGTCCGTTGTGATAGGAGGGCGGTCGGCCAATGGGAGAGGCTGTGGCGCTGCAGGGACTGGACTGAGGAGAAGACATGGTGGGCGTCTGAAGCGGGCTGCTGTGGAGAGGCCCCGGCTGGAAGGGACTACGAGGGGATCGGTCGCACTGAGCCAGAGGGGAGGGGGACGCCTTGAAAACAGAAGCCAAAAAACAGGAATGAACTACCAACAAACTTGATCATAAGTTAGCAAGTTCCAAGATACGTATTCACTCTTTTTACATCAGTATTTTCTCATTTTCAGTATAAGAGCATCAACCAACCTGTGCACTGCTGTCTCTCTGTCCGTCTCCATTCTCGCTGGAACTGGTCAGATCCTCCACCAGAACAGCAGGGAAGACGCCAACGATGCCGTTAAACTCTCCCTCCCAGAAGCCGTCGTCCTCGTGGGTCTCTCTGCTCAGAATGCGGATGATGGCTCCTTCTGGAAATGACAGCTCATCTTCCGTTTGTCCTGCATAGTCGTACAGGGCCTTTGCAAACGACACTGAAACAGACAAGAACAGGTTGAGAAATCCCTCCCTACAAAATAGCCGTATATGGATGAAAAAACACAAAAATATTAGAATTCCTCACCACTGGAATCTCCATTCACAGAGCCAGTTGGTAGTTCGGTTTCAGGCTCAGTGGAGTTACTGGAGGAGTGGGATCTGGCGTCCAGCGCGGCCAGAGCCTGCAGCATGCTTAGTAGGCTGTTTGACGAAGGCAGCTGCAAGTACTTCTCTGGGACGTAGCCGACCTGTCCGCTGCGGTTTCTGGCCTGGAAATGCAGAAAATATACAATTATTATCATCATCGTTATGAAAACCATCAAAAAAGTCAGCAAAAAATCTGATGCATTAGTTGAAAAGCTGAAATGATGTACCTTGACCCAGTCCTCCATGTCTCCATCATCAATGACCTCCAATATTTCCTGCTCCTCGATGGTCAGCTCATCCGGCTGAGACGCCTGAAAACAAGGAAACAGATCAGTTTGAAAATGAGGTGAAAAGAAGGCTGAAAAACATGCTAGCAAACAAAAAACTATGTCCTTAACTATATTCACTGAATCCTATAAACAGGAGGAAAAGCATATGTACTAATCTAAGTAAGATTTACACTGAAACATATGCAAGATAATGACAAAATATGTGTAAACAACCATTTAAATTGACAGTTTATACACAAGTTATTAACAAGTATGTGCTGAAATTACAATTCAGGTACTTAAGTCTCAAGAAAGCATTATTATATTGTGCTGGTACCTTGTAAGAGTAGAGGACTTTGCAGGTGAGAGGATAGTTTTTCAAGGTGCTGGAGGGGCTGGAGCTGCTGTCGTCCAACACTTCACCACTGTCCTCCATCTCCTCCTCATCCTCTCGCTCCAGATCTGCTGTTCCCTGCAGAAACATGTCAGACCTTATAGGAAGAGTCACATAATATATAACGCAAATAAAGTAAAATAAAAAAAAATAAAGTTAGAATAAGTCGTGTAGAGAGCCTTACAGAGAGCGAAGGATCGTGGGTATTGAGGTTGTTCCAGCGTTCGTTCTCCAGCTCCTCCATCACCTGGTTCATGGCGCTCTTCAGCCATGTTTCAACAGCGACACCCGCCTGCCGCAGCAAGTCCAGACGGGCCTCAGCCTTCACTTTCACCGTCTGCCATAAAATTAAAAAATTTAAATTAAAAAAAAAAAACATGACACCACGCTAAATTTAAACAAATGAAGACAAGGAAATATATCTGGGCAGGAGCGTTGGAGATGATAGTCCTCAAACTGTTGCTGTAGAAAAAAAAGATGTAATGCAGCATTTTTATTTTTATCTGTTTTGTGTTCATGGTAGATTCTTACAAACAATGCAACTAGTTTGGTTCAATTTAATTAAACCTCTATGATACATTTACCCGTTTGAATTGGTGTTTTCAGGCTGGTGTGAAAGCTGTTAATCGACATTGGTGTGGACTACAAAACTGGACCAAAACCGCCTGAAAAGGAAGTTGTTGGTCTGCTTCCAGCTGGACTCTGATGCGTTATACGTTGATCTTACAGGACAGCAACTTTACAAACATTATGATCTTATATAAATGAGGTTATTTTATTATTATTTTTACATCAAGGACCTCTTAACTGCCACAAATTACACCACAGGCCCCCCATCTGACTAGATTTTGTCCCATTTAACCACTGTTACAGAATATGATGCATAACTGTAGATAAATCAACCCATATTTGCATAGTTCTATTAAAGTAAGCCTTTGAATGCAGCACTTTAATTTGTATTGGATATTTTCACAGTTTACTTTATGTAAGGATCTGAATAGTTGTTTCACCATTGTTTACCAGCAGGTGGAGTACTGGGGCCACTTTTAGTAACATGACCCTGATTGAGAAAACAGAGAAACCCACTTCTTACTCAATAATAGACAGACTACACACACATACCCACACAAACACACTTTACCTCTGCCCTCCTAAGACTCTGCCTGGCCACCTCCATCTTGGTCTCCAGCTCACTGTTGTTCTGTTCCGATGATTCCTGAGTCCCGTATTCCTCCAGGGCCTGAAAACAAAACAATCCAACAATTAAAACATCATCCAAACTGTATTAAAATAAACAAAACACAGAAACTGTTGAACAATAGAGCCATTAATTGAAGACAGTTGATTAAGCTTCACTGGAAACAGAGTGACTCACTTCCTGTTTCATGGGAACAGATTGTTTGATCCTGGAACAAACGTCACTGATGGGGGTTCTGGAATCTCTAATCTCCACTACATGACTTTGAAAATAACTCGGTAAGAGAGGTTCAAGTAAGGTGGCGGTGATGAACGCTTATCTGTTGCTTCATCATCATTTCCTTCACACATGCTGGATGGTTTTATGATCTCTCAGTTTTTGATTATCAAACCACACACATGGGGGTGATTTTATGATCTCCAGGTTTGTGATTATCAGCCTCTTGGCCTACATTATTACTTCACGGTAAGGGCCAAATTCCAGTTCAATAAACAAAGGTATTTGTTGGTCATTAACAGGCCATTGAATATGCCAACCTTACAGTAACAGTTTGACACATCGCATACTAAATGTCTACACAGATGTAGGCTGGAATAGGCTTTCAAAGTGTTCAAGTTGCTCTTAAAAGCCATTACTCGGTCAAACTGAACACATTGACTTAGATTCAGTGTGATTTACACCTCATGAGGATGTCAATATGTTCGCTATTTAATAGGGACGTCCATAAATCTGCAAAGCCCCCAACTTATGGAACTGTCCCGTCAAAAAGGTTATTTTATTCCTGGAGCTCATGTTTCTACCATTAATTTAATGTTCCTGTGTTGTCTTGCCCCTGCTTAAGGAACGTATTAAGTGATAAATGATCAAGTAACTGATTTATGGCCCGACTATTTCCTTGTGGAATTAACGGACAACATAACAGGCTGCTTTGTGCAATATCGTGACTGATCAGAAAGGCAAACTATTTGTTGAGTTTGCCTCCAAGTGTGAAACTGAGCGTGACCACCAGGCGTCAAATTAAGCAGCGAGTAGCACAAAAAACAAACTTGTTATGTGCAATTAGACTAGATGTAGTAAACAAAATAAGGAGAATCCTACAGATAACATTTCATGCTAAATGTGTGAACAGGATATGGTGCCTACAACATGATCTCTTCCTCAGTTCAATTCGGTTCTCACCCTCTGGGTGTGGATGATGCTCTTGTATTCTCGGGCTACGCGGCTCGCCCATTTCCTCGCCTCTTTATCCAGGCTGTGCTCCTCCGCTGTTCCACTTTCTTTTTCGAGCTGCATCACCTACAAATACACAAAAACAGAGAGAGAGATGAGTGAGAGAAGGCAGACCATCATGAGTTTGATATCTTGCACAGTACCTAATATATGAAGTCATATTTGTTCCAGTCAGTCACTGGAGTTGTTGTGAACAAACCTTCACATCAGCCTTAATATCTCTTATGGAAGACATTGGGTAATATCTATTTTGGGGGTTAGGATTTGACCTTAAAGTTTTGACTTTCTGTAAATTACCTCACATAGAAGTACAACTAAACCTTTGTAAACGTTTCCAAAATAAAGTGTTGCTTAATGCTATGACCCACTAGAGAACCTTTAAGCGGACCTTGTGGTTTCCCAAAGGTCAGTTAAGAGAACCACCAGTGTGAGTTATGTTTACAATTTCTGTTACGTTGATGTGGCAACTTCCTCTTTGCATATTACACTGCCATGGTTTATAAATACACACAGGAGACAAGAGGGGAGCTGTAATAGAACATTTGTCCTGTAGGTAGTTAATCATCATCCAAAATGTAAAAAAAAAAAGGAAACATATTCGTCTGACATGACCCAGAAGTCCCAAACCAGCTTCCTCTAAATAATGTAAGAGGAGGTCAAATTAAAATGTGTTTTCCTCACATGCGTTAATTTAATTGTATTGTTTCAGATCTGACTCTTCCCCTCTTTATTAAATAAATGTGAGTTAAGATGTTTCCACATGACAACAGCAGTGTGTGCGTGTATTTGTGTGCGTCTGTGTGGAGGGCGGGGAGGGTCAGTGCACTCTGATGAGGCCCACTCACAAAGCCTCCTTTTCACAGCTGGGCCGTTCACAGGGCCCGGCCTACCTCCTGCCCCTCCCTCCCAGTTCAGCTCTATTCCTTACCGGATCCCTCCGTCTGGTGCAAGTGGTATGGGGCAGGAGGGCGAGGGGGGAGGGAGGGGAGGCAGGGAGGGCTCTCCACCGCTAATGTTTTCTTTAGGAACAGGCTGCTGCTTGTTTGACTTCCAATGAAAACAACGCCAGCGTTTGCAGTTCGAACAAATTGTCCAGTGTTGTCCGGTGGAGCAGAGGACCGGAGCAAAGAAGGACCGGCAGAGTTGGGTAATGGACTAGCATGGCTAAGAGAGAAGTATGTGTGACACTAACAGCAATGCATTACATTCATGTACAGCAGCCTCAAATAAACCACAGACAGATTTGCACACCAGGTTTGTCTTTAGAGGTTGATGATAAAATATTTTTGGACTGAAGGTGACATTTATGCAAGTTTTAAAGAGGGTAAAAATGCAATTAAATGACCTATATGGGTGGAAAACTGTCCAAAATAGATTCCAGTTCATGAGACAGTACCGGCCTCGTGTACAGGTGTGTGAAGACACAATTCGGAGCAGATTAGTGGGTGCATATTTTAAATTCAAGAGCCCAAAGTGTTTGAGCAAGGCAGCTGGTAAAGCAGATTTTCATTTGGAAGTCCAGTTTAAGTTATATATCCATCAATTCAACAATGTGGAAAGATTTGTCAACACTAGAAAGTAATGATAATGATTCAGCTTGAGTATAACAAGCACCAGGTAAACAGAAAGAATTATATTGTGCAGGTTAATTTGTTGTATGTTTAACCAGAAACTGCAACACCTTGTTTGATGTTAGTTTAACCTTTTTGCCACATGACCCAGTGTACTTTTCTTTTCTCGTTTTGTGCCAACACTGTACCCAAGCAGCACTAACGTGGGTATGAACATGGATTGACTCTGTAGGAACCACTTTCATACATTTAATAGCACTGTAATCACTAACAGAGGAGGAAATACTGTATATTTGCCAACCTGTCAAGGTTCACATCCTGGTGTTAAATGATCTCTGTGCTGGGAGAGACGATTGAGTTTAGATATTGGTTAAACATAAAACATGTAGATGTCCGACATATATCTATATACCTATAAGCTACATGTATAATTATTGTATTACAGTATAAGTGACCTAAGTTTGTATGAAATGTGTCTAAAGCATTTATTGCACAAAAATCAAGTGTGTGTAGAGTCAGAGGACTAAGACAAGTGATGGAACAACTGTGCACTGTATGTAGATGTTAGTATTAAAGGCCAGTATAAGGCTCAACAACAAATTAAGGAAGTAGTTGTTTGCTCGGCCGATTGATACATTTTTATTCTAACACTGGAAAGGACATTTAAATGATGAATGACTTTCACAAGATATTGGTTTCTCGTGGTTCAATGTTACAGAGTCAAAACAAGTTACAATCAAGAACCAAACATCATCCAGCAGTAAGAGTGTACTGAGACGAGTGAATAATAATTTTGGTTAACAAATGATTCAATACAATTCAATTTAAAAGTCATCAAATAAAAATGCCTTTTAGCAGTGACTACAGTACATGATTTTATCAGCAAAGCGAGTCCATAGTGGTTCCACCGCAGAGGGGGGGACTTTGTCTCTCTATATTTAAATACATTTAAAAACAATTATGACCCACATTCAGTTTTGGGTGTTACAATAAGTGCATTTGTGCAGTCAGAGGAGGCATAGGTTATAATTCTATGTATGCAAACATGTATATTGTCTATTTTGCTTTTGTTGCCGTTTGTGTCTCATGCAACTTAGAAAACTCAGTCAATGTATGCAAAAACACTTTGGCACACAAAGGTATTATTGAAATGAATCTATGTTTAGATGAAGTCTGGGCATATAAGGAAAGACACATGAAAAGGGAACAGATACACCACTTCTGTGTCGTACCGTTCACATTTGACATTTCAAGAACTAAGTAATAAAAAAATGAGGACGTACCGTGTCTGTGTCGCTGGGCTGGTACATGAAGTCCGGGGCTTGCTGAAACATGAGGTTGCTCTGTACAAACAGCTGCTGGTGAAACTCCTGCACTACCTAGGTACATGTAACAAATAAAATGCATATTTGAGAAATGAATGACTATCTTTAACTTTTAAGATATCTTTATTTAGTTAAATACGTGAATTATTGCTGACCCTCTCCATGCTGTATCTTTAAGCACACCTCTACAACAACTTTAGAAACATGCATAACACATTCTTATAGACTGGCAGTGTATGCATCCTGTTCTTAGGCTTTCCTTATAACAGGGACCAGTACAAATGTGAGCACTCCACTGTGGTGTAATCAGCCATCGCTGTCTTTTTACTGTTGTAGCCACAGAGTTAAAGAATAGGATAATAAAAAACATTACAGAACACGTTATCAAATAAGAGCGCCCTGGGAGTGATAAGTGCCCGATAATCCAATCCCATTACAGCAAAGCAGCATCATTATCATCAAAAAACATGTATTCATTGCTTTGAAACATCTGAGAGCTATTATGCTGCTCCCATTAGACTAGTAGAAGTGGAGCATGTATTTATCTTACCCAGATTTATATATGCTGCTCAGGGAAATAGTTCTTTAATCTATATTTAGACAACAAACATTTTGGGCTTATGGGCTGCTATGTGAGCTCCTTCCTCTCTCATGATTTGTTCATATTCAGAATGGAGAAGAAACAAAATGCCGCTGAGAGGAAAGACGACCTGAAAAAAAACAGACTGAAAGAGGCCAATGACGGCTCAAGAGCGTGTAACCAAGAGGACAGAGGTAACTTAAACCCTCCATTTAATTAGCAGCCGGCAAGGCAGTAGAGGTCAGCTCTTCTCACGTGAAGAAAGACACTGAGTGAAGATAATGTGCGAGAGATGTTCACAACACATCCAAAGGGTCAGTATACTGTATATATAGAACACATCTGCCGAAATACACATCACCAGCTCTCTTTTATGACACCTGGGCCCTACACTGCAAGTGTTTCGCTGAACATGAGAGTGAAATTATAATTAGGAATGCATAAAATGATTTGGCAGTCCCAGTTATGACACCTGTACGGACAAGATTCCCAAATTTCCAAAACTCTGACGCTAACAAATCTGTTATAGGACCTTTATCTCTCTCCCGTTCTTGTTAGCAAAAAGCCCTGTACAAAAACACTTTCAGATACCAGATCTTTATCTCAGGCACAGTGTTGCTTTAGCTGGTTAAAAACCACAGTTTCAGTATCAGATCAGACTCTGTAACAGCAAAAATCCCCAAATTTAAAGAGCTTTGATGGGGACTGGGGCTAAAAAACAAAGCCATCCTTAAGATGAAGTGAAGTAGTGTTTGTGGAGTACATTTGAAGACTTACCCCGTTAGAGCTGTTCAAGAGCTGGTTGAAAGTGTTGTGGACAGCCTGGTACGTTTCCAGCTCAGTCTGACACAGCGACACCAGGTAGTCTTTTACCTGCTCATAGATTCTGCCATCTAACACCTGCAGACAAATTGTGAAAGATTACAGTACGTGTTTACCTCCCATTATACACGCACGTCCGTTCAGAGTGTATGTCCTCACCTTGATGCAGTCCATGAGGTCTGTGTCATAGTAGCGCTGCTGGTGAGCATTGGCGGCTGCTAGCGTGAGAAGGTAGTCGTTTCTGGCGTGTGTAGCTTTGGAGTTGCACTCGCTCCTCTTGGCTTTCAGCTGGAATGTAAAAGTTCACACTGCTGACTGCGGCACAGAAATATTACAAAACAGTTTATTTGGATCTAAAGATCTCATACCTTCACACTTGCCCTCTGAAGACTGGATCTGGACTGGAAAAGACTTAGCTTGGACCTAAACAGGAGAGAAGATGAAAGGAAACGTTTGACATTGTTTGACTTTGTAGCAATCAGAGCGAACAACAGTGTTTATGTGTAACATTTCTTATACTTGTAGCTTTGCATCTGAGCAGCATCTGGATGGGTGAATGACTCATTGAGAAAAAGCCAGCAAGCCAACAGTTCACATGGGGCTAAAAAACAAAGTTATTTTAAAAAGACGCCTAAAAACCCAGAAAAAAAGATAGTTACGGAGGATACTGGAGGACACAGATTTCTCCATTGTGTATACAGCTAATCTGGGCTCTAGTCTGCTTTTTACTCCAAAGTAAATGTCAAAGATTACAGTCAGGGAAAGTAACAGCTGAATGAAAGGTGAGTTAACTACATGAAGCATGCATGCATTCATACATATATATGTAAAAAACCTCCTTTCAAAGTCTGACTCAAACTAAATGTGAGGAAGCTGCGACTTCTATTACTACCATGTTTAAATAAGCAAGTTGTGCTTCCAAAATAACATCTGGGGGAGGGGAGGATCTGATTACTGACATGCTGCATGTTCACACAGATTTACAGTCACCATGCTGCTGCAGTGCATGTTCTCTGATAACCTGTGTAACCTGGTTTCTTACATGCATGCAAACACACCTACTGAAATAAGAGAAATTACAACTTACAACACAACAAGTGAAGTTTGTGAAGTAATCTATCAAAAACAGTTGTGAATCATTTGTTTGCACCTTGGCACCTCAATGACCTTTGATCACTGTGACATTTTACGTTCCAGACATTAAGAACGTTGTGACAAACAGGCCTTGAACTCTGACGATTTATCCCTCCGTGTCTGTGTGTTCACAACAGACCACAAGAACGTAGTATTTGTAGTATTAGAATGAGTGCCAATCCAGCTGTGAAGCTTTTCTAGCAGTAAACCTCCAAAGAGCAGTGCCTCAGCTCTACAACAACTTTTCTAATGTGCAGAAAAATCTCTGTGATGTGGTGAGTCAAAGTGCCAGCTGTTGAAGTTGTGCCAGGACACAGTTTTGACAATGAGAGAGAAAAGATGTCTTCCCCGAGCCTGAATATTAGTTTTTTTGGGCTGCCTCGCAATTTTCATTATAAACTTGTCTGCTGATTATTTTCTGAAAGCCTCCTTTCACTTAAATATTTGTGCTGCTTGTTGTTGTTTCACTTGGATGTGTGAGCTTCACTGTGCAGAGTGATGAATGCGCCGAGTTCGACACTAGAGGACTGTGTTAACATCCATCTGCTAAAGGGGGAAAGTTTCCGTGTGCTCACCTTAAAGCTAGGTATAAGACAAATATAAGCAGGATGTGACATCACAACTAGTTTGGCAACCAATCCTGGCCCAATATGCAACTTAAATAAGTTTCCAAATAGTTGCTGGTTCGTTTACTTTAATAGAATTATTGAATAAAGAAGTGGTTTACATTACACAAAGCTTCACATCTAGTTGCTGTTTTACAGGACAATACTAGTCAATAATAATCAGAGCTGACAGCTTCAAGGTCTTTCTCTTGGGTTGTTTCTACATATTTCTAAATAAAACAATTACCAATCAAATTGCAGTGTTTAACATGCAGCAGTATACATGAATCTCATTTTACTTTGAATCTTATAAAAAAACACCATCACTATAAGGTATCAAAGATAGAAGAGTAATCTGGTTCGTACTTGGCGTCCAGCTCTGCCTTCTCTCGTACAGCCTGCGCCATTGTCTCAGCCTCCTGGTACTTCTTCCTGTTCTTGGTCAGCTCCTTCACCGAATACTGCAGCTCGGCTTGAACCACCGTCAGCTGATCGATACACTGAGGACGGTGAGATGAGAACACACGAAGAAAAACAAGAGAGTGATTTACATTTAGGAAAATGATTATTTACAGCAATGCATTGCCTGAAAAATATTAAAAATGTCACCCAACCATGTCTATTGAAAACATGAGTGAGGTGATTTATGTCATAATGTTGCACACAAGAGCTTTGAAGGCTTCTTTTAAAAAGGTTAGCTCAAACAAGAGCCCCACTATAAGCTGCAGGAGCATAGCCAGCAGAAACCAGAGAGCAGGGCTGGTTACATTTCAGCTAGGTACACACAGCTTTCCTCTAGTACAGTGACTCCAAATCAGTAACTGAGAGAAGTCATTAATGATAAGAGCAGCGGCTGTGACGTCTGCCCTCGTTTAGCTGATTGTTTATTGCAGCTTTTATCATTATTACACTGGTTGCTTACAATAAGTTCAAACGGGAAACGCTTCTAAAGTGAACTGAGGACAACTTCTGACGTACTCCGCTGCTATAAATCATAATCATCATCATTATGGCTCTCAAAATCTGGCTACATCATGTTCCAGTTAAGTGACGGTTCTTTTGCGACCTAGTTGCAGGTCAAATATCAGAAGGAAATGTTTCAGCGATGGTTATATCGTTTTTTCCGGACATTTGTCGTGTTTACATGAGTTAACACATGTCTGCAAATACAGATGTAGCCAAGGATAACTTGTTATTGTACTGGAGAGATAGAAAGCTAGATAGTTCTCTATCTCTGGAGGGAAATTCATGAGTCACAGCAGCAGCACATGAACAAACCACATGGTACAAAAAATAGAACTACAGAATGTCAAACAAAAGTAGATCCCTTATAATAAAAGAAAGCCCATTTTCTTATCTGAACAGAGTAAATAGGGAAGCTTACATACACCACAGGCAGATATGATTTAATAATGGCATATTTTTCTCTCTTTTTTGCACACAATGAGATAAGAGAACTGTCCAGTGAGGGTTGAGGACTGTGGGGAATTTTGAAGAACCATTAAGTAAAAAGATATTGCTAAATTTTGGCACCGGAGAAAGCCTCCACTATTTGCACTGTCCCTTACTAGAAAAATCATGCGTGAAAATGAATGACATCCTTAGTAAAATAGGTGGAGCTGGGCAAATGTTAAATGTTGTGCAAAATAAGAACACAAGTGCCTGAAATCTAAGCAGAGAAAAAATCGTCCAGTCTTACCTTCCTCAGCTGCTGCTCCTTCTGCAGTCTGACCAGCTTGGCTGGATCAGCGACCTGGACTTTATAGTTATCGCAGGCGCTGATTCTGGACTGTGTGACCTGGACCGTGCCCTCTAAGTAGGCCTTCCATACACAATACATGTCCCTAATCCAAACACAGACAAAAACATGACAATAAACTTTTTTGCTGTAATATAGTTTCTTTTAGACAAATGATTAATTTGGAAGTAGGAATGTCTTTTTTCTTAGTGGGACAATGATACTCCCATTAAGATACAATGATCTTAATGGGAGAATGACTGCATCAAAAACAATTCCTTCTTCTTTCTTCCTCACAAATGACGTGGGCTTTACTACACATGACAAACTGCTGATGAAGAGCATTAGAGGACATTGATGATGGGCTGCAACTATTTTTTTCCCAGATTGATTGAATCAATAGTTCATTTCGGCTTAAAAAATGGCAGAAATGAGTGAAAGGCACTAGTTATAATCTAACAACAGCCAAAGCTGACATCCTCAGATGTCTTGTTTTGTCCAGCCAAAACATATGAGGATGTTTAAAAGGTCCTGTCTGACCAAAAAAACATAATGTCCTTGGATTTAAGATGAAAAAAAGGCAAATATTTGGCATTTTTGCTCAAATAATTGGTAGGGATGCACGATATTATCGGCACGTTATCGGTATCGGCCGATATTGGCTTAAACATGAACTATCGGATATCGGCACCGATATAATTAACCGATAAAATAATGGGCTGCTGCATACTTGATTAAATGCCCGACCTTGGCGCAATGTCCCCGGTGTGAAGAAGACCTGGGCGGCGCAACGTGATGACGTCACGTGTGTCTACCTGCAGCATGAGAGAGTTAGTCCGTGTGTCCGTGGTGTGGAAGTTTTTCAAAGTGTCTGAAATAGAGAGCAAAGCTGCTATTTGCAATGACTGCTCAGCTTCGGTGATGCGAGGAGGAGCCAAGGCAAAGTCTTTAAACACTCCAAACTTGATGAACCATCTCAAGACCCGTCACCCTGACCGTTGTATGATCTCTGCAATTAGGTGTGCGGGAAAAAAATATCGGTATCGGTAATCGGCTAAATGAGTTGTTAAATATCGGCATATCGGATATCGGCAAAAAATCCAATATCGTGCATCCCTAATAATTGGATTACATTTTGCAGTTCACACAGGTCAGAAACGTGCTCTTACTTGCATGTGGTTAAAGGTTTTTGCATATAATCGGATCAAAGATTGTGAAAGCTACCCGTTTAAAAACAAGGCATTGGTAACATCTGGCTCCAGATAAGTGGCATAAATTTACACCATATTTTTCAACACACAGATATAAAAACATAAGTGCATCAAGGAGTAGACAACAGACTTAGTTTATCATGTTTGAATCTGCATCTCCTTCATGCATGAGAGAAGTCAGTGGAGTGTTTCCTTAACCAAAAGATAATATTGGTTATACTGTCTGCATCTTTTCACCCCGAAGAATCGTGGTGGGATCACTTGATCTCAATTCTGGGTGGAATAAATGATCAAGCGCATTCAAATGTAAAGCAGAGTAAACTCCTGATCAACACCATGTAGAAAGTTTAGAAAGGTGTTACCTGTGATCTGCTTGTTCTTCTGCCGGAGTGTCGGGCCATTCCCTCTTTAGATGCTGGTTTGCCAGCTTCTGGAGGGCCTGAAGGAGAAGAGAGAGACAAAAACAGGGATGACCTTTCACCTTTGACACCAACACATATTTCCTGTGTCTCATCTTCACACAGGACATGCAAGAAAGACTGTGCCCCCTCCTGACCTCGTCCCATAAAGCACCAGGCAGCCAGAGCGTGTAGACAGAAGCATAGAAAGAGTAAAGTCAGTAAAAAGTACATCTTTTCCTCATTAGTAAAACATATTTCTCCTTCACTGCACTAACGTGAGACACGCCTACTACTTTAAAATCCAAAACGTATTAAAAAGTCTTTTCTGGTTACAGCAAGTTGGGATTCAGCATAAATGGACCCGTTCACCTGTGTGTTTAGAGGTTGGCCCATTTTTGGTTTTTATGCTGACGTAGGCTCATTTTTAGCAGAAAAAGGTAATTTATTTAGACCACGTTCACCCCTGGGGGTATATTAGATTCCTCCACATTTACCAACAGTGAGGTTAACCTTAAAAGAACCAAAATAGCAGGACAGAGTAAACAAATTTTAAAAAGAAGAGTATGGAAGATATGTCTGGTGTTTCTGGATATATGCTTGGTATGTCCAAAAAATGTAGTTCGAAATAAACTGATGGATAGAGAGAGGGGATGGATGGATTTTTAGCATCGAACTGATGTTTAACGTGGTATTTTATCGTAATTGTGTGCTAAAACTCAAAGCTGGTTGGAACAAATTATCACCATAATGGTTTAAATCACAATAAAGACAGTAATAACCTACAAACATGAGTTAATACAGAAAGCTTTGGGGAGAAACTAGAACTGTAAAGTTTAAAAGATGTGGACATTTCCTTAGGCAGGTGGGTTCTGATGAAAAGACACAATGTTGTTGCATTATAGGATCCTTTTTGGAGCTTATCATGTACAAAGAACTCAAAGTCAGGATATCTCCGCTTCTGCTGGATCATTTTGACCATTTAGTACTAAATCGCTGTAGTGCCCCATTTAGATATCGCAGGACTGCAAAAACTCAGTGCTTTTGACTTATTGAAATAATGTTGCAGGGGGTGGGGCAGTAATCAAGTCTAATAATAACTTAGCAATGCATGTTAACTCATTCTGTGGTTTACCGCCTTAACCTGAATGGTTTGAGTCAGTGTATCCATGTAGTAATACTTTATTTTCCTGCTCTGTGTTACTAATCCTCAGCTGCGGCTCAGCAAGGAAACACTGTTAAAGCACGAAGAATGAGATTTGTTCAAAATAGTCTCATTTTAACTTTAGAAAAACACATTTTAAAAAAGACTGAAGACTGTGTTTATCATCCCACAATCAAGTAATGAGAGATACAGTTGAAGGTATTAACAAGAAAAAAGGGAGATTAACCTATATTATGTGGAAGGGGCATATTTTCCTTTAACATACAGTACACAGGACATGTACCAGAGCTCTTGTTAGAAGTCAAGTCTGTTGTGTAACTGAGTTTTAAGTGAAAAGGTAAGTATTGTGCACTTCTCACCAAGTGTCTTTGTTGTGCAAAACACCAGAGATGCTGCATGCAAGAGGTTAAGAAAGACAAAGACAAGATTAAAATATATAGAATATTAATGAGAATGAACAAGAAGAAAATCATGAATTCCATAAAGTGATTGTAAACTACAAGTTACACACTCAAAAAACTATCACATTACTTTTACTTGGGTAACAAACAAAAGTGAACACAGGACAGAGTTGTAAGTATTGATCTCCCTGTGGACAGTCAAGTTAAGACTAGACATAAGAAATATGTGGGGGAAATGTATTCTTACTACTTCTTACTGTAACAAGATGGCTTTCCACTTCATGTTAACCCTGTTTTTACAAGTTGTTTGTGGATTTTGATTTGTGACTTAGGCCCAACAAGTGCCCATCAATGAAATGAGCCCATCTATCCTCTCTCTGTCCACTGTTGAGAGAAGCTCTGAACTCGTTGGTCTTGGTGATCTTGGTGCCAGAGCTTCAAAGCAGCTACAAGTCCAGCCATTGTGGGACTCAGATAGAGAGAGGGAGAGGATCGCCAACTGAGCTAGCCGAGCGGACACGCCTGAATAGTGTGATGGGAACAAGGGAAGGGGAGGAGGAGGAGGGATGCGAGGACGGCAGAGGAAGAGCTGCACAGAGGGACATTTTATCACACTGTGTGATTTGAATAGCAATCAGCTGATGGCTAAAGCAGCTTGCAGGTGTAAGAGACTCAGAAAAAGGCGTGTAAAGAGAAGAGATTGTTAAAAAAAAAAAGAAAAGCAGCGGGTGTGACCAAAGGGAACTAAGTGTTCCAGAGACACTCTGACCCACTTTGATTCAACCATTGGCAGCGGGTGTCTAATTGATCACATAACTAACAGGCAGCACAACCCAGACACACTGAACACCTTTCAAACTAAAGGCACACAATGAAAACCTTTTCTACATTTAGGACTGAGTTAATGATTATTTTTATAATCCATATATCAGACAATTATTTTATCTGTTTACCCATGACTAGTTTGTTTCTGTCCACATACAAGTCCCAGATCCAAATGCATCTTCATAGTTTCTTGATGGATGGTTTGTTTGTTTTTTAGTTGAATACACAGTCTAAAACCAAACATTTACAGTTATTAATAGCTGGTATTAGAAATGTTTCCTGGTTCTACTTGAAAATAATAAATCCAATTATCTAGTGCATGACTGTGTCGCTCAACTGATCTTTAAAATCGATACATTTCAGCTCCATCAATAAACATCACATTTCCCACCTTATATATAAATCGCTGTATTAAGTGCATTACCCATTACCCTGCACATTTTCCTTGATGTAGCCTACTGCATTTAAGGTCTTACAAATAATGTTCAGTTAAATTAGAAATTACTCTGTGTATTAATCAATCAAACCTGCATTAACTTCTGTCTAAGTGGTTTCAGATTTGATCATGCAAGCCTTATGAATCTTAAGTGAAACACACTAAGATACACAAAATACGCAGAAACCCATGAAAGATCACTAAGTATCCTTTCATCAGACTCCAGTAGAAAAGTCACAGCATTTGATGAAGCCTTAGAGGAGAGAAATGTGCTGCAGTAGTCAGTGAAAAAATCTGAATTCTAAAACACCGGTATAACTTGGGCATGCATATCCAGTAAAACACACATGCACCAGGGCACAAAAGCTAGCCTGCAGGCTGACCTTGACTCTCCGCTGGATAACCAGAAGCTTTAACTTGACTATTTGTTTTTACATTCTCACTGCATTTATATAACATCTAAATACATGCATGTAAAATAATCACCATAGGTTACTTCAATTTAAAAAAAAACTTCTTACTAAAAATGTAGAAGGAAAAACACAGCAGCGACCTTTTTACTGTTCCAGTGTTTACACTTGTCCTTGTCAGCTCACAGACCAGCTAATAATTACATTGATGTTTGAGCTGGGAGAAACATGCTCACAGATTTAAATTGACTATGTGGCCAATTAGGTACAAGTCCAGGAGGGTGTGTACCACAGTCAAACTGAGCCCAAAGAATAATTCTTTAAGCTATTGTTGCTGCACAGTTCAATTTTTTTTCGGTACTCTTTAACTCAGAGTTCAGTGTATTACTTTTACTTGTCTTTCCTTATTCTTTGACAACATCAAAATTGTATGCAAGGTGACATAATGACATGGACCCATGGTCTTATATAAATATTGTACAAACAAGTGCCAGAGATTTTCAACCGCAGTAGTCTGAAACGCATTGTTTTTCTTTTTTAGCTTCTCCTGTTTAGAGATCAAGCTCTGTACTTCAATTTCAGAGGTTGACTGGCTGTTAGCATTGTAAGGTTAATGTTGGATCCCATTTGTGTATAATATTTTGCAATGCACTGAAGAAGACCCAGCAAAGAGGGGTGTTTCATAAAGCAGAATTAGCAGTTTAGCCAGGCAGAATGCAGAAAAAGCAGATGGGTTTTTGGTTCCTTAATTTATCTGGATTTTAAAGATTTATACACAATCTAAATTAAACCATCTCATCAATCAGATGTTGTGTTGCGGCTGTCAGTCTTTTGTGTCTGTTACTTTCACTATTGTGCAACTAAAGCAAATGCTTTAGCCCCTCCATACTTCTGGGTTGCACCAACCTGATTTGTCCCTGTTGAAGCTGCTCTGCAAGATGGGCACAAGAGAGTCAGTTCCACTTTGACAGCTTGATGATAGGTAGGTAGATAAGTATAATGTATTTCCATGTTTCATAGAGACCTATTTGGCACACGTTTTGCATATTGTCTCTTCTATGAAAGTTTCTTTCCTTTTCATTTTTAAAAGCCAAAATGTGGCCAGAACAGCTGCCATTGTTTCCTCTTGAAAAACAAATACTGAAACTCTGACACATCTGAAGAGAACAAACAGTTAGCGGGGGAACTTTATTTTCCAAACTCTTGTTTACATTATGAATTTATTTAACTTCTAATACATACACATTGAAGTGTAAAACAAGTGGGGCATGGCCTCAAGAAGACAGGAAAAATGTGAACATAGCCGTTTTGGCGGTGACTTGACATTTGCTCTGGTTGGTTTAATAGTGCAGTATTGTGGATAGCGGACAGTCCTATGCAGAAGCTTAAAAAATGGTAGTCCACAACACATGCATCATGTTACTGTGGTTATGTCCAATTCTTGTATACAGTCTTCGGTTTCAAAGTCGTTAAATAAGCCAGACTTCACATTATCTTCCAGTTGGCTTAATGACACAGATCGATCCTGGTTTGGCTCATTAAAGACTTTGCTTTATCCAGCCCAGCTTTATGAAAACAGCTTTAGGACCAGATGCACATGGGCAAACAGACATTTCAGGATGCTAGTTAGAGCTACAGACGTGCCCCCTCTCTTCACAGTGGTGGTGGACATTCCTCACAGGGCTGCAAAACCTGAACAGAGCCAAAGAGGCAAAGACAGGGTTTTAAGACGGACGATTGACGTCTCTAGGAAGCTGCGGGCAAAAACAACACAGCAAGGAGGAAACGGGCCAGAGGATCACCAGTGGATGTTTTTTTCTCTCTCTGTTGTGGTGTTTGTTTCTGCGGCTGCTTACCATTCATGAGCTTTCTGGCCACATGTGAACAAAGAGCTTTCTTAGGGCCACATCCTCAACCCCACTGTCATATGGTGTCTTTGGAGGACAGTATTGTAAAAACTGGGTGTATTTTTAGCAATGCAAATGACAAGGCAGGGCAGTGATGGTGTTAACAAGCATCAGAAGCACTGTGAGAAACGACAAAGAATTAAGATTTACTTACCATGGCGTAGTCTCTTTCTACAGCTGCCCTCTTTTGGCTAAAACTCCTAAAGAGAAACAAGAGAGTGAATATGAATAAGTTAATCCTAGAATTGCACAAAGGATGAGACAGTAAACAGTATATCTATGCAAAAATGCTGGGATGGTAATCTTCACATTATTTAACTTATTGGTCATAACAAGAATCTTCATGTAAAGGTTAAAGATTTCTCCATGAGACACGGCAGTCGTCCTTCTTTTGGATGTGATAAAATTAAAGAACGAGCCCAAAAACATTGAGATGATAAGCCACTATTTTAAATCTCACTGCCTCCATCGCTGGTATTGTCCATGCTGGCCCCTTTATGTTAATTCTGACCTTGAATTAAAGGTTCTTAAAGTAAGAATCTCAAAGATTTTCATTTAAATAAATGTCTGTTAGTCACTATCTAACGCCAAATGAGGTAACACAATGGCGATTGAGCCTATGGCCCACTGATGAAAGCCTTTGCATTTGCAGTCCAAATATGGACTATCAAGTATCATTGGGAGTTTTGTATTCCAACTCTGATAACTAGATGTCTGTTATCTTCTTTTTTTCATGCATGTTATAGTCGTAGCCATAGTGCACAAAGTGGTTAAAGTTATCTGTACCAACACCTGAAATCCTTATCAAGACCAGAGAGTTTGAGCTATCCACTATTTTGGTCACCTTAAAACCCTTTGTAGCTTTAAGCTACCCAATATCCAACTCTAACTGAAAATATGTCCAGATGTGCAAATACAGGGTGTAGGAAATCCTAATATTTAAAACCTTGGCCTCTGGACCTCATACTGCAACAGCTAAAACACTCAAGTAGTTTGACAGAAGACTATTAAAAGATGTGTTTTCTTGTGATGGTTGAAGAGAAATGTAATATACTGTAGTAATGATGAAGTTTCATAAAATGTTTAGGCAAATGGCGAGTTTGGGGGGGAAAAGGCATATTTGTTTTTTACTGAGCAACAGAAAATGTTCTATTTATGTTATAAATAGCCGACAATGTTAGACTGGTTCCAGAAATGCTGATGCAAATCATAAAATGGGCTGAGAAATGCTAGGCATGTCAGTGCATATTGTTTTTAAACTGGTTTTTACTGTTCGGGGGCTGATTTACAACAACGGGAACAAAGCTAACGATAACTCAAGTTAAATTTATACAAAAGACTAAGAAAAGAAGAGAGGTCAGTGCCCTGGGAAAAATGTGACTGCAGCAAAATCATCATTAAGTCATTAAACATGTCGAGACTTGACTGTCGTGCTCCACCCCGGCTCTAAACAATCTGGCTTACTTCCTGGGAGCTTCCCTCTCTTCCTCTCGCCTGCTCCCTTCCTCTTCTCTGCATTTCTAAGCCTCCCTCTCTTCCAATACCCCCCATTACTCACTTCCTGTCATTTTCCCAAACGGAGCGTTTGCTGACAAGCAGATGCAATTTCCAGTTTGCTGAATCATTTCTCTTCCGAGATCAGGGAGAGTGACCCTCGCAAATTCAATACCAGTCGAGTTTCACATTGTTTCAGAAGGACGAATGTTTCTGAGCCTCCCACGGCGAATGATTTAAGGCAGTCTGAACATCTGGCAGCTCTCTATGACCTTAACTTCCAGCTGTTTGAAGGTTCAGAGCTCTGCCACCAACCACAGACAGGAAGTGGGGAGCCAGTAGGCTGTCAACTCAACCCAACACTGAAGCTGAAAACACAACCACAACCTTTAGCTTTTAAACCTTTACAATGCATCTGTACACAGACCTGAAGCTGTCTCTGAGAGACTAGTGTTTACTTGGCTGGAAAAATATAATACTTTGAATTTTTGATTTAAGTTGCAAATAGCTGTTCCTCAACACCCTGTCGAACAATCCTCAAACCATCATAGACATTTAAACCAGACCAAGAACAAATATCAACCTGTACTCGTAGATACTCAAAATGGCCAGACAGACAGACAGTGTAAAATCAACTGTGTAAGAAAACAATCTGCATCATATTGTAGGTGGATAATACCAACTGTCTGGCTTTTAATTAGACATTTGAAATAAAAGGTTTAACCCTTTATTAAACTGTTCCAAGATGTGTCAACATACAAGCGGAAATTATCAAACTGGCCCAAATTTAAGGAGGATATTTTTTCTGGAAATTCTGTTGGGAGTTGTGTTTTATTCATGGACAAGACATTCACAATTTCCCAGAGTTACCAGTGTAACACTAGCTCCCAAAGAACGTGTTGCATGAATGTATTTTTGTAGCTTTGTGAATGCTCGACTAACAAGTTGTCAAATTTATCTAAATTTGATGGCTTGTGTAACGTTTTCTTCTGCCACAGAGGGATATAAACAAAGACATTAATGATTAATGATTGAAACATTATATTGTTGTGGTAAAAAACCTGAACCACTTGGAAGTGTGTCATCTTTGTGCAGATTAAAAAAATACAGTTAATCTACGGACATCTACCTTGAAGCGGCTATAAGGAATATTTCTTTTGACAACTTCGTACAAAATTATTTGAAGATGTGAAAGGAGTTACTCGTAGAGAAGAATTTAACAGTTAGCGACTAGCTGATTAGCATAGTGAAGCATTTAGCAGCTAAGGTGACATATTTCCGAGACAAGAAATCTTTTCTTAACCTGTGGGGTAATGATCTGTTTTAGCACAGATGGAGCAGAAATGTCTGACAGCTTACTACTTTGCATCTGTTTGTTGTTTTTAACAAGGCACAAGCCTTGCAACTGCAGACAGCTGGTTAGCTGATGTTAGCTACCCCACATGCAAATCAGACAATTTTGGCTTTGAAAGATTATAAAAATAGAATAATCAAAATAAAGTGATATGTACTGCATTCACAATGATACTCCCGTTTGGTCTTGTGTTACAAATCCAATGCAAGGAGTAAGGAAGACTGACAAGACCTTCTGACTGTCAGTGGCAACATTTTTAGCTTCCTGATGTCTTCATGTTACACATATCCTATCGTAAATTCTGTTGTGTAGGATGATTAGCATCTCTGGTAAACTTTAAAAACAGGACTAGATTGAAAGTGTTTTTGTTTCCGCTCTTCTTTAGGTTTATCACATTTTGGGGCGAATAAGGTTTTCTGTAATCCAGCGTGTCTACAGTTTGACCTCTGAAAGCTCACCTCAGGTCTTCCAGGAGGTCACATTCTGCCTGGTGTTTGATGTGTAATCTGCTCATCTGCTCTGCATGAGTGTGTTTCAGCTCCTGGGTGACCCGGACCTGTCAAGAAGAAAAGATTGAATTATTCGGAGAAATCTCAAGAGATACAACTCTTTCTGTTAATCAAACAGAAACACAGAACAGGATTTACCAACTTTGCAGTGTTTGACTAAATACTTCCCACAGGTATACCAAAGACTCAAGAGTCTAAAGTGTTGATTCAGCTGAGTTCACAATGGGTATTGGTAGAAATAAGCTGCATTCATTATCACGCTGGGTTTGTAATTTGCACATAGATAAATTATGGATTATTATCATTATGGATAACTGGGGGTGTTGTCAAGAGGTCAACAGCTTTTTTCCTTTCTTATCTCAATTATGAGTCAGGTTAATGTTAAAAAAAATGCACAAAACAAAATGAAGCGTGATGATTTAATGATTTCATATTTGATAGTGAACTCAATATCTTCTTTTGACAATTGATCAGATAAAACAAGCAATTTGAATAAGTCACCTTACAAACAAAAAGCCATATAAGGATATCAGGGGAAAAAAACAAACAGATTGGTTGATAATGAAATCAACTACTCATTTCAGCCTCAGATTTTATTCCACACCGGTTCTCATAAAACTTTCAAATCTATGATGCTCTGTCAGGTGTAAACATAGCTAAAATATAGATAGCTGCTGCTGGAATCACCTACCAATGTCAGTCGTTACTTTTCTGTCATGTCTGTGTAAGTATGAATTCTCAAACCCAAAGGAACCGGTTGGCTTATTGTTTCCCTCAGGCAAAATCTACAAATATGACATCTCATCACCGCTCATCTAGCTTATAGACTATGGCTGGTGGTATTCTATGTTTAATTTACGTTCATGACATCACGTAAAAAGACTAAAAACCCTCTGTTAGTCCGTCTCTCAGTACTTTCCTACCACGTCTTTTGCACTCAAACCGATGACTATTTGTTTCTACGTACCTACTGTTGTCTCAATCTTAAAAGTTAAGTCATTCCAAAAATAGCTGGATTCTGTAGTTTTTATACATGTCACACAAACAAAGTTAAAGAGTGCATTTGTCTGGGACTATTTTCAGCTATGAATTAATCCACATTTGTTGCTGTTGTGAGCACAGGACGGTGTACGTGTGATTGAGTCAACATAAAATACAGTATGTGCTCATGATAAGGAATGATTATGTCATACCAGAGCAACAGCGTTGCTTATTTATGTGTGGAAATAGTTTTTGGACAACAAAGAATGTCTGTTGCACAGAGGAACACAACATATCACAATGGGTTACGGTGATTATACTTGTTTGGATCAATACATCAGTGGATTTGGTCTATCCATGGAATGTATTGATAATACAGCCGCTCAAAACAAAACTTCTTAAGACAGAGTAAGACAGAGATGAGGTTAGGTTGACAGAGAACTCAGAAGTAATAATTATATTATTGTCATGTATTAATCCCACCCAATTAGTTTTAAGCACTTTTGAAACATCTTACCACGACAAGTGCAATTTTTTTTTATCAATTTAGAGTAATTGGCAATAAATTCAGGCATAGCGTGGAAAGAAGTTTCGCCTCTGTACTTCCTCCGATGCGGGCTCAGAGGCGGAACGACATCGCCCCACCATTACACCTCCGTGCGTTCTACACAGGAGAAGGAACGTAACAGAGGCGTAATAATCCCGCCTTGAACTAGCAGTGTAAAAAGGGCTGTTGCCACAGCTGATGGATTTCAAAGGTGGATGGTTAAAGATGATTTTTAAACACTCAATGAGTCTTTCTATTTATTAGTCAGGGGGAAATTATGATGAAAATGTATTAATTACTTTGATAATTGAAGGAATAATCTGAAACTATAACGTATTGTGTGTTTAAGTAACGTTTCAAGTTAAATTGGCTAATATTCAAACAAGCAATTTAATAATCTAACCTTTGGCTCCGGGGTATTTTTAAAGATTTTTAAATAATTAATCAAACCAGACTTGTAGATGCTAAAATACTTTTAAGTTGCAGCCCTACAATAAAGTGTAAGCACTAAACTACAACTTTAACATGAGGCTTAAAAATAACTCGGCCCTACCTGAGTACTTGTCTTATAAACACAAAATCAAACAGCTTAATGAAACTGGGACAACTTCATTCATTCAAATTAAATAGTATGTCTGAATATATTTTATTCTTTAGTGGCTATTTTTATCTCTTGGTAAATCGAGTTATTTTCAGGGTGTTTCTTCAAGTTAATCCAAAGAGAGTCTCTCTGGACTTCGCATTGACCATGAGGGAAATTAGGAAGTGCAGTGACCTGATCACATTCCTGATAACTGGAAGTGTTGTCAACAGGAAAAGTGAGATCAGACTTTGATAATGCAACCTTACTAAAGTGGATGTTACGCTATACTAGGCTTCTGTATCCACAGCACTTACACTTTAAACACTAAATCTAGTTTTTGAATCAAGAAGCAATAGATAATATCTAGTTATGTTATAATTTTTCAATATGTCATCCAAGTCAGTCAGTCTCTGCTTTAACTTCAAGATATTCTTAGGAAACGCTTAATGTAATTTCACAAAACAATTTCCCCCACAAGTATCAGAACAAACATAGATTTGTGGATCTTTGCCCTCCATGGTTGGCAACCCCAGTTTCTGATTAAGATCAATAAATATATTTGATCAGTCTACATGGATTTCAACCTTTAAAAAACTAAGCAAATCCTGTACTTGTTCGATTGCACTTAGCAGTTAAAATGTACTGGTATATAAATGGTCAATGTTCTGCGCTGCTGAGCCATGTTTTTGAAATATGATCCCGCATGAACATTTTTTCGCACGGAACCAGACTGTGCAAAGATTTTTGTTTTAACGTTTATTTCTGAGACAAACACTTTAAAAACTTCGCTTTACAGCTTCGTATGCCGTTTTAAGTTAAGCTATTATTATCCGTTTTGACGGGAACGTTTGTGTTACTTTTTTGCCCCCCGGACTTCTCTTGAAGGAGAAAAAAATGCACCAAACTACATACAACAATCTACCAATTAACTGTCCCTAAGCTCCAACCATACTTAAATGCGTGAACATGGCTTAATTTGAAACATTTTTGATCAAAGGGGATATACATTTAAAATCGGCATACATAAATAACACAAACTGCATTTTATTTGGATAAGATCTTAACTGTTCTTGTCTTGCTTAACGCAACTGGTTAGACTGTGGATGGAAGTGGGACCAGTGGGAATCAAACTGATATTTACTTGAACTTAAGAGGGCTTTGTATATCACGATGTAACATAACGCCTCGGTTACACAATTTCTTTAAATATGCCAATATGTTTTCAAGGCTTTTTCGTTATGGAAACTATGTTGTGACATTTTGAAGGTCTTTAGTTGGACGGTGTCCCCATTCGAGAGGGAGCGGGCACGTTAACGGGCTATTCTCCCTAAAAATTGCGGCACATGGGACCTTTTTTTCCCCAAGTTTTCGTCCTTCGCTGCTTTTTAAAGAAACAGCCAAGAAAAATAACCTTGTAAACCAACAAACTAGCGCACTTTTACCAATTTAAAATGGTAAGTTTATCGTTTGAGCCAACCGTCCAGCAACAAAGCGTACATTTCCAATCATTAAAAATGCACCACTTCGTCGAGAACGTTTAACGTTAGCTTCAACGGCTACAACGGGAAAACTTACCTTTCTCGGTGGGGGTTGCATCCTTATTCCTTGACATAAAAACTAGACAAAAGACGAAAGTTTATCTGAAAAAAAGTTTGTGCAAATGTTTCGAACAAATGATAACAGAAGAGAGTATTTCAGCCTGGGTCAAGCGGCCATAGCGAGTCCAGTAAATTGTAAGTTGAGTCCCGTTGAAAACACTGTGGCCCCAGGGAACAGAAAACATACGCGTCAATTTAGCTAATGTAAAAGAGGTCACTTCCTGTTAAATTTTCAAAATAAAATACCCGAGTATAGAATGCTGCTTCCGCACACGATTATCAAAATAAAAGTGGATCAAAAACAGATTTATCTACTTTCTTATTCTCACATACACTTTTGCACCATACTTATTACTTTCCTTTAAAACCACTCCACATTAAACCTTCAGTTCCTCTGGACAACAATACATCAGCAGCTCAGTAGGTTACTTCAATAAAATTGAGTCTCCACACAACATCAATAGTGGAATGTGCTCTGATCTTAGAGTACTTTAACTTAAGACTATACCTAGTTGAAAATCATGCATGGTGTACAGGCGATAGGGGAAGTTGGAAATTATTTATGTATTTATTTATATTTATAAATATTCATTTTATTTCTCTTTATTTATTTATATTCTTAATTTTTGGTTGAATTTAATAAAATTATTAAAGAGAAATAAATGAGAGTTAAGTTTTTTTAAAAGCACATATGCCATTGTGTTTGTAGTATGCTAATTTTACAGGCTACAATGAATATTGGCATAGTCAAGCTCCTCATTATAAATCATCTTTGACAGTGAGCCCTCTAGTGGCCATGTCCTCTCGACAAGCCTGATGATGCATGTCTGTTTCACAACTAGTCCCTTTTGTATATTGTCTGTTGATAAACCAGTTGTTGGCTTATACACGCATGACTCACAACCTTGTGAATTCACACGATGCTTTTCCTTTTTTTGCAAAAAGATCCACACCTAAAAACCACAATGTGATGAAGGTTTTCATGCGTAGGTGGACAAAGTGAAACACAGAACGTATTTGTCAGATTTATCGATCATTTATCGATCATTTTGGGTTCATATTTGGGCTTGCAAATACATTTCTAAAATTGCATTTCCATGAATTCTTTTCTCTTTACAACAAAAAGTCGTGCGTTAAGGTTATCACACGAGCCAGGGGTCATGATTATATATATATATTTTACTGTACACTAGTACAGGCAGGCTCAATTAGGTCTTGTTTGTATAGAAAGAGTTTGCTTCCAACCTCATTTAATGTTGTCAATACATTGTTTTGTGTTATGTTTTTTTTTACATGCAAGCTGCTTCAAACCATTGCCCCTAGTGGGATTAAAAAAGTTGTTTGAATTCGATTGAACTAACCATATTGTATTCGCTGAGTGATATAGTGCGACATTGATTTTATCTTGTGACCGTGACCGTCTTGATTTTTGGGGGCTTCTACAGTCTGTTCAATACTCCTTTGATATGATAGGCCCATCAATAAATACAATATACTAAACTGTCATCTTTGGCACCAGTGTAACTTATCTATGAACATATATAACATTGATAATGGCAAAACTGGTCACAAATACAGTGGGTCCTTTACAGAGATTTCTATTCCCTTTTTCATCACACATAGAGCTGTCAGCCTGTCAGTGTTATTTATTTGACATTCATGAACTAATGTGTTGCAAGTACAAACAGGAACTTTGTCACAAACCTATTCCTTACCTTCGCATCTTGTCAAACTGCTTCAACCCAAAAAGATCTGATTTCCCCCTGAAGCCATTTTTAACAAAATGTAAAAACCTGTTGCAAGTTTTGGCTGATAGGTCTACCCGCTTTTCATTGTACGTGTTCCTTTAATTATGCCCAACTTCCTCCCACCCTGCCTGTTATTGTGTTGGCATCCTGGACTGAGTCAAAGACTGATCAAAAAATAACAAGGGTGCAGTGCAGGTAGCAGTTTAACTTCTTTACAGGGGTTTTCAATTTTTTAAAGTAAAATTTTGAATTTATTTTAAACAGGATGTTGTTTAATGTCTCTGCTGATGATATAGCAGTACATACTGTACACTACTAGCCCAGCAGCAGAAGCTTGACATTATTTATTAGCTAACTATACTGTCTACTTATTCATTTTAATAATGACAAACTAATCTTAATCCATTACTTTTTGCTATTTCAAATGACTATTTCAACCAATTCTTGTTTCATGCATTCTCAATCGTAACAGTTGGTGTTAAGATGTAACCGCTGACTAACATGAATTGGAGTTGGTAGAGGATAGCAGCAGGAAATCAATGTTTGCTGTAAGTGCTAGTTGAAATATTAGGCTACATCATTTCTGACATTAAAGCTCCTGTGAGGAACTTTCGGTTTGTGTTGATTTTGGCGCCCCCTGTGGACAAAGCCGTACCTCTTATATCTTTGCTGATTTTGTCCTGTTCATACCTAGTGGTGGTGGTTTTTAACAAAAAATCATATCCTGCTTTCTTTAACAGTCATATGTATCACTCACTTTAAATTTTTGCCCTGGAAAATGTAAACAAAGGCAGGGTGCAGTTAATCGCTTCGTCTGTCACCTACCCCCAGCCAGCAGTTTCAGACATTAAAAATAAATCTATAGAAATAATCAATCTTGTCACTGACGGTCTGGTTTGGTTTTGTAGCTCATATAGAGTCATCAGAATAATTTTCAGTCTGTTTCATAACCAGCAAAAAACTCCTCACAGGACCTCTAACTTTAGCTAACTTGACATTGTTTGCTAATGTCGTTGGCTTATGTCGAAACTAACGTCATTATTTAAATGGTAAATGGTAAATGGACTGTACTTATATAGCGCTTTTCTAGTCTTTGTGACCACTCAAAGCTGCTTTTACACCACATATCACATTCACGCATTCACACACACTCATACATTGATGGCAGAGGCTGCTTTGTAAAGGGCCCAACTGTCAAGTACTTATCACATTCATACCCATTGGTTATCATTGGGGTATCTTGCCCCAGGACATTTCAACATGTAGCCTCGGATTGAACCTCCGACCTTCAGATTGAAAGACGACCAACTCTACCACTGAGCCAACCTTTTCATCCATTTCTATCTACCATTATTAGCTATTTCAGCCATTTATCTTTTAAACTACCTATTTCAGCCGAATCCATACTAGCTACTAGCTGCCTTTCAACTGTTTGTCTACTATTCTTTATTTGTTTCTAGCAATTTTAACCATCATTCATTTAGCTTACTTTTACAACCTAGATTTTAACCAATTGTTCATGCATTCTCAATTGCAACAGTTGGTATTCAGATGTAAGAGTTGACTAACATGAATATTGGAGTTGGTGGAATGTTTGCTGTAAATGCTAATTGAAATATTATATCATTTTCTACTATAACAAATGATAATAAATAAGGCTGGGAGGGACGGCATACGCCAGAATCATATGGGTTGAACATGTTTGTGTATACGAGAGACTGACTTTGTTTATGAATATCCAATCTTCATTTATTTAGTCTACTGGAAAAACATTTTGCAGAGTTTTTTTCTATGTTATTACCCAACACGAAAACTTGGCAAATTGTAGAACAGCTAAAGCAAAAAGTAAATACCATGCTCGCCTTTTTTAAAATGGCATATTTTATTTACTTTATTTTATTTTGCAGTAAATAATATGGAAATGAAAAATTTTACTCTAAGTGGGTTGTACAAAGTCTGATTGGCCAAATGCGGTCACATGAGGAGCCACAGCCTCTCTTCTTAACCCGTGTAAAGCGTGCAGGAATATAATTTAGCGTCCCTGAGTAATTTTCAAAATAAAATGCACCATATTTTAGCGTGAGCCTTCTTTTCTGGTTGGACACAAGCTGCCACATATTGTGTGTGTAGGAGGACGTAAAAATGCTCGTAACAGTTATTTTAAAGTTCAAAATTAATCGTGGAAATGAGGAAAATTTATTTGGGTTTGGTTGATTTAATATTCTATATTTTTTATACATTTATTAAAAATACAACTTATTAGACTTCATTAATAATAGAAAGCTAAAGTGCGTAATGTTACCTGTAGGGGACACAAAATTAATTATGCTATGAAACCTTACTTTTCGCAGGTAAAATCAAGGCTCTATAGATAATTTTAAATTGTACACTTAGAAAATAATCTGCAAATATTTCAATAAGCTGTTCAGCCATTTTCCAATCTTTTTCATTGGAAGATTAGCTGCTGTTTCTGCTTAATATATTTTTATTTAATTATTTTCTCTTTTAGACTGGTTAGAAAAGACACGTGATCTCATTTATCTCACAATTTTCACAAAAATGTCATTAATCTGGAAGCACATAAATGGATAATGAGAATATAAATTAGTAGCAGCTCTAAAAATGCACATAAAAGACAGACTCTTATTTAATGAAGAGCCAACTTGATCATTGTTCATTGTTAAGCCTGTTCGTATTAATAATGGCATTTGGGATAGCCAAACTCTTTTATTTTGAAGGAATACACCTCTCAACCCACATTTCCGGTCATACTCTTCTTCGCTTTGCTTGTATTGACTCAGATTTCAAGTTGACCTCGCTGTCAGGTTGCAGATTTGATTGCACACATTTAAAGATAAGACATGCGAGTTTTTTCACACAGCTGTTGTTTTAGTTTGCACGGGGAATACTACTGTTTACGTAGCCGAGTAGCTAGCTAGCTAGTTAGCTCACAGCAATGTTAACGTCGCGCAGGCTGCATGTGAAGGTGCGGACGGCTCATGGATTACTTACCTCCAGACGGGTGACAGAGCGGCACACATGGCTGTACCGACATATGCCGTTATGTCAAAGCCTGAGTACAGGCACACCTCTCCGAAATGATTTCTTCAAAGGTAGGGAACTTCACCGGTAGTGTCTGAGAAGTGTCGTCAAGCAAGAACACATAAGCAAGCTAAAACGGCTAATGTCACATTCAGAAATTCGCAAATTATAGTATAATTCGTATGTGTGCAAGTATGTATGTCACAGCTGAAGCTTTCTGATGAATTGTTAAAAACCTCTCTATAGTTTTAAAAGTTAAACTTTTAAAGTAATTTATACTATGTTACGATGTCATTTGTTGGAAGAATTAAAGCTTAGTTTTGGCTTTTGTGCCTCAGACCTGGAGGCCCAGCTGGCAGCAATGAGGAAGAAGGCGGAGGACGCCCTTCCAGGGAGCAACTGGAGTCCCTTCGAGCTTACCTCGAACCTTCCACCTGAAAGGGCCGACATTGTGATCGTGGGAGGCGGTGTGATGGGCTGGTCCATCGCCTACTGGCTAAAGCAGAAGGAGATGATGCGAGGAGGGGTGAAAGTTATTGTGGTAGAGAAGGACCCAACGGTGAGGGAGCAAGCCCAATATACAGGCTAATGCTCAGTAGCGTAGTGACAAGTAGGATAATATAATACACAGCAGACTTCTTCTACTATTAACTACTTTCTTCTGCTTGTGCTTTCCCTCCAGTACTCGAAGGCCTCCACCGTGTTGTCTGCCGGGGGGATCAGACAGCAGTTCTCCCTGGCTGAGAACATCCAGCTCTCCCTGGCCTCTGCAGACTTCATGAGAAACATTAATGTAGGTCATGCTAAAGCTACAGGTGTTTGTTTGGAGTCTCTCTCTGCTCACTTTTGTGACTTTTTCCATTTTGTCAGTACAGAATTGATAATTCAGTGTTTAATCTGTTTGTTAATGAGTGCTGTCTAACCGCTTTATCCTCTCAGGAACACCTTGGCGTCTTGAACGAAGACCCTGTGGACCTGCAGTTCAACCAATCAGGATACCTCTTCCTGGCCAGTGAGGACGTGGCTCACATCATGGAGGAGAACTACAGCACCCAGAGGTCTAATTTCATTCAGAAATAAAAGAGTCAAATCAGAAGTTAGAAACCAGACTCTCCTGTGGAAAGTGTCAAATCAACAATCTTATGTTTGACTGTAGGTTCGCTGGAGCCAAAGTTACCCTCCTCTCCCCGACACAACTGAAGGAGAGATTTCCATGGATAAACACTGAAGGTGTAGCGCTCGCTTCATACGGTGAGTGCAGATAACACACAAGTTGATATTTAATCTCTTCGTGGGGCTGCAATAGTTAGCCTCCCTGTATGCTTATGAGAGAGAAGCACTTTTTTGTCTTTTTTTATGTACCTTGTGTTTGTGAATTATGTAGCACCCGTTTTGTAACAGCTTTATGCCCTGAACTTGCAGGGTTGGAGAACGAGGGCTCGTTTGACCCCTGGACTCTGCTAAACGCCTTTAGAAGAAAAGCCATCTCTATGGGAGTCATTCAGTGCTGCGGAGAAGTTACAGGTTTGTCATTTTTTCCTCACACAAAAACATCCTGATGTAATATATTGTCTACTTCACAGCGTTTAAAGTATCACTTGCTTCACCAATAACTTGTAGAACAGAGGGACAACATGTTAACCAACAACGTACTTCAGCAATTGTTAATTGTTCAGCACCAAAACACCAAAACAAATACCTTGTACAGTATGTGTAAACTTATTTGGCAATAACCCTGATTCTGAATCTGAGCATCATACACCTGTCTGGCTGTCTGCATCTGCTGTGGTACATTATGTTGTACTTTAAAACAGCAACAGCTTCACAGCAGTAGTTGAAAGAGTTAAAGACCTTTCTAGTACTCTGTTGAATGAATGATTACAGCAATATGCTTTTACACAGCATCTAATCTGACATGACCATTAAATCAGTTTTAAATAACCTTTTGTTTTGTTTTTTCATTTCCTATGTCTCCACCAGCATTAAAAATGCCAACTGAACAACAAACTAATACATTTGAAATATAAAAAAACAATCAACATCAGATAAACTTTCATAAAGACAGTTTGTACCACACTGAGAGCAGAGCAAGAGCAGACTCAAAAGATGGAAAATGTTTTTGAAACTGATTTAATTTCAGCTTTATCCTTTTTGTTTACACCCTTAATACAAGCAAACCAAATACATACTTCAGTTTGAACGTTTCTATTTCACCCACAGATTTAAAATATACATCAAGTGTGATGGATACAGCTGATGGTGAACGTCTGGAACTCAGGAGGATAAGATCTGTCAAAGTAAGTGGGACTGCAGGGGTGGAAAACTACTTTGTACCTCCACTCCAAACCAATCCAAAGGGAAATATTGTACTTTTTAATCTATCATATGAGGGCTTTGGTCACTAGTTACTTCATAAATTAACATTTTGCGAGTAAAAGTGTAAAATATGTGGGACCATTTACTTCAGTTCTTTGATAGTGATTATTTTGATGATTATTTCAGCATTTATTGATTGATAATAACAATATGATATGGTGTAAATGGGACAAAAACTTCAAAAAAGCGTAAAAATAAACATTAAACATTAAAATTTGACCAAATAAAACACTAGTCATCTTTAATATTCAGGCTGTTTTTGAATAAAGGTACACCTGATCTGTCTTCTGTCTTTGTTTTGGTCAAAAAGACGATTCCAGAAAGCTTTAAAACGGTCCTTAAATGTTGCACTCGTAAAACACAAGAAAGCCGTGGAGTATCGGTTTAGTAAATATAGTTTGTATACTATCAAATATTGGGAACTCCTCTGATGTACTGGCACTATATGAACAGCATAGTGTTGAACATGGTGGGATAATGTGTTGTGTTGAGCAGGTGCAGATGCCTAACAGCCTGGAGTACCAGCCGGTGGAGTGTGCCATTGTCGTGAATGCAGCAGGAGCCTTTTCTGGTAAACTGGCAGAGATGGTGGGAATCGGCTTCGGCCCCAAAGACTCCATCGCTGGAATCCCACTGCCTGTCGAGCCTCGGAAAAGGCAAGTGGCATATTAAGAAAAAAAACACAACTACTGGCAAAATGTCTAGTTTTCTTTGTAAGGAGCTGTTAGTGCCTCATACAGTGCAGCTCATCAGTATGCTGACAGTTTTATTAGGCCTCTGCAGTCTAGTTAATTGGAAAACTGACATTCATTCTACTCTGTATACTTTGATTTCAGCGTACTTCCTGTTATGTTGAACTGTAAAATTTTTAGACCCTTTTTGAAGTACCCAGCAGCAGTAAAATTGGGCTCTGAGTCTTACACTGCTCTTTCAGTATGGATGTTAATTTAGTTTTAAGGTTTGTAAAACTACAGTATAAAAATACCTGAATGAGACTAGAGCTATGGTTTGTATTTTTTTAGTTGTGTACTTAAATTATCCCCAATCCTTCCAGTAATGTTCAAACCCAGAGAAATCTGTGATTTTATTCAATGTTATGGTGCTAAATAGCTCCCAAAACCCCCTCCCCTAACACCTGTCCAAAGTTGCATTACAGAGGGCTGTATCCATTTCTGTAATTTTCTAAAACTGAAGATGGGTGTAGGTACATTTATGTCACCAAAAGTGCATTGAAAAAATACTGTGACGTACAATTGAACAGTAGAAGTTTCATAGAAATCTTTATCTGTTCATGTAATATAAGTGCACATGCGCCGACCTCGCATGCAGCCTGTGACGGTTGCTCTTTTTCATTCCCAAATTTCCTCCCAGGGATAAATAAAGTATTTCTGATTCTGAATTCAGAAAACAATGACAGATCTGTTTCTATTTCTCCTCAAACACATAGCCCGGGCTTATATTACTACTTTTAAAAATAATTTGCTTATGTATAGATATTTTTGATCCCTTGCTTAAGCCAAGGACAAAAATCAGGCAGTAAATATTCCTTCTGAATGTGATCAAGAGGAAGATGGACGGTCACAAGCCATCGAACACAGAGTGGCATAACGTCACCCAAAAGCACTGTGACAGACTGGTGGAGAGCATGCCAAGGTGCATGAAAGCTGTGATTAAAAAACAAGTTATTCCACCAAATATTGATTTCTGAACTCGGGCTCTGAAAAACACCTTTTTGTTTATCTTAAACAGTCGTCATTTTCTGCAAATAAAAGATCTACATGAGAATATTTTATCTGGAAGTAGGAGAAATGTTGTTTACAATAAAACAAATGTTAATTTTACACACACAAACCTTTAAATAGAAGAACCAGAGAAAAACAAATTTTTACATTGTCAGTGCTTTAATGACAAGAAAGTATCTTTACACAGGATTGTACTATGTTAATCTTTTCCAGGTATGTGTACGTGGTCCACTGTCCTGACGGTCCAGGTCTTGACACGCCCTTCCTGATCGACCACTCCGGAGTTTACTTCAGGAGAGAGGGTTTAGGAGGGAACTACATCGCCGGGGCATCGCCAGAGGAGGTACTTTGGAACTAGTTCCTTGATTTATGTTCCTTGATTTATGAGTAACATGAACACTTTTTTACTGAGAATAATGCATGGTTGTCCTCAGGCGGAGGAGCCCGACACTAGTAACCTGGAGGTGGATCATCAGTTCTTTGAGGAAAAGGTTTGGCCCAGCTTGGCCCAACGTGTTCCTGCCTTTGAGAAACTGAAGGTAAGGTTCAGATATGTTGCTATGTAGAATCTTAGGTTTTCTATATCTTTTTCTGGTGATCTTCCTACAAGTGTGATAGTCCATTCCATTAAATATCATGCAGAATAAGGGCCACATCATAGAGAGAAAAAACACCCCACGGTTTGAGAAACTTCTCTTGTCTATAACTTTCTTTTTTAAACGTTGACACAACCTGTCTTTATGCTGCTTTGTCAGACATTTGCAAACATATGGTGTATTTGAAGTCAACACTTCTGAGATCCATGAGAGGAACTGCCCAACGGGGAGCTATCCCAAGTTGTTTGTTTAATTTTCTAGGCAATTGTTAATGAGCAGTGACACAGTTTGTTCAAAATGGCAGGTTGACCAATCAAAGTGCAGATTTGCTGGACAAATAATCGTACATTTCATCACTAATGGTGAAGTGATGTACATAAAGGCTAAAAGCATTCCCAGTACTTCCAGTGGGAACACAAGGAAAAGGGGCGGAGTCTAGGTGTTCTTACTATGAAAAAGTTTCTCCAGTCCAACAATATAACAATTTGTCCATCCAACTTCTTTCAAGATGTTGGCTGCGATACAATTTTGGTTTTTGCTAAACAAAAAGAGGTCAAAGAAGAAAAAAAATCCTGATGAAGCCTTTGTCCTCATCCTCCTTCCTCAGGTGACCAGTGCGTGGGCGGGCTTCTACGACTACAACACCTTCGACCAGAATGGCATCATCGGCATGCACCCGCTCATCAACAACATGTTCTTTGCCACTGGTTTCAGCGGTCACGGCCTGCAGCACTCCCCCGCGGTTGGTCGCGCTGTTGCAGAACTGATCCTGGATGGGAACTTTAAAACGCTGGACTTAAGCGGACTTGGCTTCAGACGGATTCTGAAGCAGGAGCCCATGCTGGAGAGGAACATCGTGTAGAGGAGCTCGACCTCTGACCTTTTACTCTGCTGCCAAAGACAAACGACGACAACTTTGGTCTTATTTTTTTACTTTTTGATTATTTCTATTTTTATTGTGTTATGAAATTAATAACGCTGGTGGAAGAACAACTCTTGTACTGAGAGCTTTTACTTTATGCAACATTATGCCTTTTTTAACTTCAAAGTAAGTGCTTCAAACCCATTTTGCTGCTAGAATTACTTGGAAAGGGAGAGTGGCGTCATTTCTGTTTCCACTCTTCTCTCTTGAAGCCTGCTCTTGCTCTGTGAAACTTGGGTTGCAAGTTTAAAATCGCACGGTTTCTGGCAGAAAGGCCTGAAAGAAATCACCTCCTGTGAGCAGTGTTAGCTCGGTATTCTGGTTACAGACATTAACGGCAGAGAAGAAGAGACTGAAGAGGACGTTAATGATCAAGAAAGAGAGAGAGAGAGATGCCAGAATGGAGCAAATCCACACAGGAGGCTCCCTAAATATGTGATTATCTTCAATTGAAGACCTGGAGACTTACCTGAAGGTGTTGAGACCCACTCCTAGAGCAGCTGTAACTGCACAAGAATGAAAATGTGCTTTGGGTTTAAGATGGGAGAAGGAGGAGGAATAAATACTGGAAAGGAAGAACACCCTCTTCTCTGGAAACCTGTTGGGTGAAGACTACATGAATGGATGATACAGTATAAACTGTAATGAAGCCAAAACTCGTGACTCAGACTTCCACGTGAAGAGTCTAAAATTAGAGTGAAGCATCAGCAGCAACTTCGTCTCCAAATAACTTTATGTGTTTACTGTACATAGAGTGTAAGTGCGTGTGTGTGGTTCTGTATGTGTAACAAACATATAATACAAGAAGAAATATAATTTGTGTCTCATTTTAATTTTCTCTGTATTGTTACTATTATTTTCACCATTGTATCATGACACAATAATAACTGGTTCATTTACACAAATGCAATACAACTTTTATTAAAAATATTTTTGCAGAAAAAGTGGGCTTAAGGTGTTTTAATGTATCAGTTGCTTGTATCAGTTCAATCGTTGAGAGATCAGATTCAGTTTCTTGTACAGTAATATAACAAAAACAAATAAACACAGGCCTTTAAAATCTATAATATACCTTATAGCCCAGGAATTGAAATGGGACTGAATACTTGAAAAAGCTGATGAATATAGCAAAATATTTGACCGCCTGAGTGTATGTGGTTGAATAGTCCTCTTTGAAATTACCTGAAGGTAATTTTGATTTGTGCATTTTACAAGAATTTCAGGATTTCACAAAATCATAAAAAAAAAAGTTACTCTTTATAACTTATGTCATTCATCATTTAAGTTTGAGGTTTTCATGTTTAATTTTTAAGTCTTGATTTCACTTTCCCAACTGAACAATCTGATTTTATCTTGTTTTTTTTGTTAAAGATTCGATCTTAAATATTTCAGTTTCGTGCTCTTGAGTGCCACCCACTGGCAATAACCAGTAATTACAGGAGCACACTTCCTAATTTAATCAGATATCTACGGCTGGTTCTTTGTCATGGTTTGTACTCTTGATTTTCCTCGCCTTCCTTTTGAGACTGTTTGCCTTCATCTGAGCGTGAAATTTGTTTCCTTTTCTTTGGATTTTCACTTATTTTTGAAGTTGTATCCGTAGTCATCGATCTTTTGTTTTTTTGTTCAGCCATAGTAGATTACGGTCACCTGGCAATGCTTACAGAAACCAGAAGTGCAGCCACTTAGCTCCGCGTCGCTAACTAGGCGCCACTTGTAATTTTTTCCGCAAATGTCGTCACAGATAGCCAGTCTATAAAAATACAATATACTGCAAATGCAAAGGCTTTCATCAGTGGGCCATAGGCTCAATCACCATTGTGTTACCTCATTCGCCGACAGATAGTGACTTTACAGACATTTATTCAAATGAAGAATTTGAGATTGTTACTTTAATGTTTGGGGCAGAAAATGACTAATATCGAGCCTTTAAAATTAAGTTTTCTGAATGGTCAAAATTATTTTATTTTTAAATTTGTGAAACAAGAAAATTTGTATTTTTTTTGGTCCTGTTAGGCCTCTTAGAGAGAGGGGACAGTGAATGTAGTTAGAAACAGGAGGAGAATAGGGGACAGCATGCGGCAAAGGGCCGGGGGTGGGAGCTACACCCGGGGCCGCAGCATCGAGGACTGTACTGCCTCTGCCGATTTAATCACTGAGCTAAACCGGCGACCTACAAGAGTAAAGTGTGAGTGAGTAAAGTGAAAGTTTTAACAACAAACACAACAGTGAGCACACACTTTTTATTAATGTTTACACTGTTTGGATTATTCGATTTTTACATGTAGCAGGGATTAAACACCATGTTCTGCTGTCAGCAGGAGAAAGAATGTTAAATGGGTGTTTAGAAGCTGTGCACCAGATGGAGCCATTTCTGTGGGTGATTTTTCTATGAAGTAACAGCACGGAGCATCAGCACATGGTCACACTTAAACTAAACGGAAGTAAAATGATTTGGAAGTAAAGTTTAAGTGGTTATTTTAACTCGGAAACAGATCAGGGCCTGAATCAAAGAAAGTTTGACATTTTAAATTATTTGAATTATATCTGAACTAAAAATGGTGTGGGAGTAGTAATACTTTGATCCAAAAGGGGAATATTTGACATTCTGGTAAAACATGACAAATAAAAGCACCTTACTTGAAGACCCGTACAATATTAATGCTCCTTAAGTCCAGGATTAATTTGTTGCATTCATTTTTCATTTCTCTCTGTTGGCTTAAACTATGATTATTCATGAGGTTTATTTTCCCAAAACTATCTTTGGCATGTTTAGTTAATAAACTGCCTTTAATGCTTTCTCTCATATTCACATGTCCAGCAGACCAAGCTTTGTTCTGCCCCCACGATCAACATGAATCATTTTAGTAAATAAGAAACTAAAGCATTTGCTTTAATGACAGAGAAAGACGACTGTTTCTAAGTTCAGCATTTGAGTATATATATACTTTGTTACTTTCCATCACTAAGAATTGCAAAGCTAATTTTGGCTTCTGCTCTGTTGCAAACCATTTCACCTGTTTTGACACCCTACTGACAACAAACCACAAACACCTCCTACAATCGTCATATAGGCAGAATGAAACCACTCACCACGTTAACTTCCTGTAGCAAATGCACTTCCCCAACAAATACTAAAGATGTAGGCTATGGGTGTACAAGCGAGGCTTGTTGCAAAGCATTGGTAAAACCACATAATGAGATGTACTTGAAGAGGAGAGGTCTTTACTATATATTCGAGGTAAAGAGGAAGTTTAATGAAGACTGTTCACTGATAAAACCTTGATATTTTTAAACAAAATGCAGCATGTTAGTATTGAAGTGGATTATACTGTGTTCCTACTGCATTAGAGACAATAACAAACTTAAATGCATTCATGTATTACAACAAGAAATCATCCCCCTAGATCCCAAATTAAATGCAAATCAGCAAATCAAATCAGAGGTGCTGTTCAGTGTTTTTGTGATCTTTGGAAAGAGCTAGTTTAATTGTTCTGTTTCCTTTCTTTCTAAAACTGGGCTCAAGTTTTATGTCTATGTATGGAAAAGATTAATGTCACCTAACTCTCAGCAAAAAAGTGAGTAAAGGTATTTACCAAAATGTTAAACTTTACTTTAACTACTAAGCTGCTAAGCTAAGTTAGCTGAGTGTTGGCAGCTATAAAAATCTTGCAAAGAAAGGTCATAAGCTTCCACAAATTATTTTTTCTTCTAATGAGTCTGCACATTCTAGTAACTGTAGTATTACTGCAGTACCAAAAAACACACAAGGCAGCATCTCCTTTTGTTATGGTTTTGTGCTAGTTAAGCGCGTCACACTCAGAGAGCCTGTGATGCATGCTCCGACTGAGTGAAGACTCTAATAAGTAACAAGTTGGTGCAGGTTATGAGTCTACGCTCTGCAGCTCATTTATGATTAGTGAATGTAGTGCCGTGTAGTACCTGGTATTGTGTGTTCCATGTTTAGTACTGGAGAATTGAGTTCTGTTATCTATCACCTCTCTGAGCTAACCAGCTATCCCGTGGCTTCTGCTAACTGCTACATGCCGCTAGCCCTCTCCACCGACATTAGCCACGTTACAACTGCTTATGTCAAGTCAGCACGGAAGTTACAGAAACCGCAGTTCCTCAGTTGGCCACTTGAGGCTGGCTCCAAAAGTGAACCAATCCCTGTTGAACCCCATATGAAATATCCCACATTTACAATAGAATTAAACATGTCTACAGGCTCGTACATAAATGGTTTTGGTCACCATTTATGAACCAGTACCAGGTAAATTTCAATATACAAGTCAACCATTTTAATTTTTAATAAGGTTAAAAGTTATGCTAAATGCTGCTAGCTGTCTGCTAGGCATCACCTAAGCTAATTACAGTGACTGAACATGACCTCTTAGGTGCCCCTCCTGCCGTCCTATATACTATAATTACTTAAGGCCCCCCCAAAAACAAGATGTTGACAGCCTAAAAGCCAAAATTGAGGCTTCAAAATAGTACTCTACGAACCAATGGATGATGTAAAAATTGCCATGTTCACTTTTTATTTACAGTCTACGTTTCATGTCCAGCCAATTAGCAGCCAATACAGATGGCTGCTAATTGGCAAGGGCTTAAAGCAGTCATGACAGACTGAAGACCACTGACTGTGTTAGTATAGATACTACATATACTAGCCTAGCCTGTAGTCTTTAAGATTCTTGCAGGGTCTCTGCAGTTGAATCAATAAAGTCTGCATTTTTAACCACCTCCCGTTCCCTTCATTTGCATGCAGTTAACAGGGTCTGTATGCATCGCTGGCGGGCATCTTATCATTTCAAGACCTGTCTCGTATCATAACAGGTCATGGAAATATGCTCCACAAACATTAAAATGTTCCTCCTACAGCCAGAAGAATATAGCAAAGACACTTTGCCCCTGCAGCTCTTCATTCTGATGCAAATGTGAGGCAACCCTGCAGGTTTAAACGAGGGGGGGGGAGGGGACCAGGGGAAACGCAATTGAGGGATTTCTTTGTGAGGCCTGACGCAAATCCCAAATGTTCTCAAGGCTGAAAACAAAAACAGCAAGGGTGCTGCACAGGCCACGTTGTGGCCCCTTCAATAGATGCACCTCCTGCAAAACAAAAGGAGGACTTTTCCAGGACATTCCCCTCCTCGTACTAACCACAATTTACACTTCCAAGATCTTCAGCAATCATGAATCCAACGCTGAAAAAGTCCCTAGTTTTGTTGTCACTCTTGTTGGTGGAGTGATGAAGGGAGTTGCCCTGCCAATCAAAGAGAACTGACGCCCACTGGGAGCCCTGTGGCCGGCTGCTCCGTCTGTATGAAGCCAGTGTACATGGTGGCATGTGGCTGGGATTAGGAAATTTCACTGTGGATTAAAATCTTTCCAACGTCTCCAAGGCCACTCGCTGAAAGAAAGGAGTCTGAAGTTCCAGCGGAGATCCAGTGAGCACTCTGGCCCCATGGTCTCACAGAGCAGGTATGTCCTAACTTTATTTCTACAGAACTGTGGGAGGATGAAAGATTTATTTATATCTTTGAGCGTCTTTTGGTTCTTACATGTGTGTTTAAATCAGATGCTTTTAACCTCTTTAACTGTACAGATTAGTCTAATATCTAACGCATACATTTCTGCTTTTACTGCTGCTATGTGGGAAGTTATTTTAGTGGTTTTTAATTGTAAAGATGTTACTTTCTTTACTTTTCCAATAAGCGTAAAGAAATAAATAACAGGTTTTTATGGCTTGGAAATTCAGTAACTGTATTTTTCCTAGTTTGTCTAAAAAATGGAAGCAAAACTGATAAAAAATGCATGTAATGGGGTTCATTAGAGAGTTAATTGGTTGACAGTTGACAGAGATATAAAATAGGTTGTTAATAGGATTATTACTCATGTGGGGGTTTTTTTGCCCCAAAACTATGTCTGTCAAGTTTGACAACAATACACAAAGGTTTCTTGAATCTTGAGTCCAAGCAGCGGCTGTTATGTAAGAGTGGACTCAGAGTGGACCACGTGGTTCATACCACACTGTCCAAAAAGTAAATTGACTTTGTTGACTTTCAACATGACTGTGCAGTGTAATGTTTGTTTATGATTGTGGGACTTTTGAGGATTTTTTCCCATTTTATAACTTTTTTTAGAAAAGAAATCGAACGTCATTTTACCTTGAATTAAAAATATTTACTTTTTACATTTCAATAGGGTAATTAGTAATTTGAAATGTATAGGCATGTGGCAGAGGTGACAGTTTGGGCAATTGTTTTGGTTTACAGTTAAAGAAAAAATAAGGTGATATTCTGGACACCATGTGTTGGTTCAGCTTGTGGCCGAGCCGTATGAATATGATGTGTGACAATATGAATCTTTATAAACAGGACAAACATATAGTTTATTCACCCAAAAAAAGGGCTGAGTCATACCCTGAATCAGCTTAGTTCAAAGGTTGTAGTAAATGTTAATTAAACAGGAGGAAACAGTACCATTGTTAGGGACTATTTTCAGCTCTAGCTCAGCTTTTAGTGAGTATTTACAGCAGCAGGTGAATGTGGGAAACATACAATGGTGAAGGAATGTGTCACCCAGTGCAGCTGTGCGGCTAATTGATGTGTTTGTAATAGTTTTTGTACAACAAAGGAGCTCAATGGAACAGTGGACAGAGACATATCAGGCTTGGGACTACAGACAAAGCTCTGTAGGTGGGATCAATTAGTTGTTCTTTTCATGGTATTAGGACTCTAAGAAAAACTGAGAATATCACAGATTTATCCTTTACATTGAGAAGACACCTGTCTCTTTAAAGAAAAAGAGTTAGCCTATTATAAAAATAATCAGCATGTTTCTTTAAATTGCCTGTCTAATGCCATTTAGACACTACATAATATCTGTGGGACAATAACCCCAACTCAACGAACAGAACTTTGAGAATGAAAATGGGTATCTGGCATGACAACTGATAATTTCATCTCATTAAGTGCATCATATAATAATTCAACTGTGCAATATGTTGACATACACTGCATACACTGTATGCAATGTATATAACCTTTTTGCATCGTACTCTTATTTTGCATTTAACTTTATTTTTGCGTCTAACTTTATTCTGGCAATTATATTTAAATCACCATAGATCCACTTAAATCTGAAATCTTTTTAATGGGTTTTGTATCAATGTTGTAAATAGACAGTGAACATTGAAGCATTTAATCTCTTGTCTTATTGTATAGAATGCACATATTTGACACTTTTCTTACTTCAATTTTATGCCATACATTTCTCTATGCTTATCTGTGTCAGAGCAACTGTAACGGCCCCTGGGATTTATAAAGTATTTCTGATTCTGATTCTGACTGTATATTTTTATATTATTTGCAGATATCCCAAAATGCCTCTATGAGCTAGCCAATGGATGCGATGCGATGTGATACTCTTTATTGTCCCCCGTAGGGACATTTTTCTTGGACTCAGATGCTGTACACATTAAGCTGTCTCCACAATATTATAATGAATTAAAAAAACAGTAAAATCAAACAATAATCAACAACTATCTATTGTCTGAAGTTCATACTGTAGAAACTTTAAGCTAAATTCAAGACATTGGGAAATATGACTCGTCTTGACTTGACTGAAGTGAGTTCCTGCACTCAAACACATGAATGCTTTGTGTTTATCTTGTGTTTTCTCTCTCCGGCTCCAGGATGTTCCAGCTGCTCCAGGGTCACATCCAGCCGGCTGGACTCCGAAGCCGCAAGAATCGTCTGGTCACCAAAGACGGGCGCTGCAACATTGAGTTCGGCAGCATTGAATACAGTAACCATTTTGCGTACCTGGTGGACTTCTGGACCACCTTTGTCGAGATCCGTTGGCGCTTTGTTCTCCTTCTGTTTGTGGCTGCGTTCACGGGCAGCTGGTTCATTTTCAGCCTGCTGTGGTACTGGATCGCAAAGAGCAACGGGGACTTGATGGGACAGAACCGTACAGATGGACACGTCAAGTGTATAGAAAATGTTCACAGCCTCACAACGGCGTTCCTCTACTCTTTGGAGACCCAGACCACCATTGGGTATGGTGGTAGAGCGTTGACTGGGCACTGTGCTGGCACTGTGGCTCTAATCATGATCCAGTCTTTAATCGGAGTCTTTATCAATTGTTTTATGTGCGGGGTCATCTTGGCCAAGATCTCCTTACCGAAAAGAAGGGGAAAGACTGTCACCTTCAGCGACACAGCTGTGATCTGCCTAAAGAAAGGAAGTCTGTGTGTCCTGATCAGAGTCGCCAACCTTCGAAAGACATTATTAATCGGTAGCCAGATCTATGGCAAGCTGCTTAGGACAACAACGACTCCAGATGGAGAGACCAACATCCTGGACCAGGTGGACATTGACTTTATGGTTGACGCTGGCAAGGATAACTTGTTTTTTGTTTGCCCTTTGACCCTCTACCACGTCATAAACAGATCAAGCCCATTCTTCGAGCTGTCGGCTGACTCTCTGCCGCTGCAGGACTTTGAGTTGGTGGTCTTTCTGGATGGGACGGCAGAGTCCACCAGCTCTGCCTGTCAGGTCCGAACCTCCTACATCCCACAGGAGATTCAGTGGGGATACAGTTTCCTGCCGATCATCTCCCGCACCAATACAGGAAAGTACCGCGTGGATTTCTCAAACTTTTCCAAAAGCATTCAGGTCACCACGCCGCACTGCGTCCAGTGCTTGGAGAAAGATGCAGACCAGAAAAACCACAACAGCCACAACCGAGAAAATCACAATAACCAGGAGAAGCGAGGGGTCGACAACCTGGGGTTCCAGGTGATCGACATTCACGACTCCATGGACATCACTAAAATGTGATTGATTAAGAAAGACTGAAAGTAAAGTGACTCAAACTGTGGGAACTAAAGGCTACGTCCAAGTCTCTGAGATATTATGTCGCCGGTCAATCACAAGGCTGACACATAGAGACAGACAACCTTTCATGCTCCCCACACCTACGGGCAATTTAGAGTCACCAGTCAACCTAACGAGCATGTCTTTAGACTGTGGGAGGAAGCTGGAGTACCCACAGCATGCGCAGGGAGAACATGCAAACTCCCGCTTCTAGCTGTGAGGCAAGAGCGCTAACCCTGATATTATGTTTGTATATTACAAAACTGTGCTCCTAATTCTGTTGTGGAGACAATGTAAGTGCTGCCTGAACTATATTCAAAGTTTTTTCTAGTGAGTACATTCATGCACCATGCTGAAAGGAAGTGGTTGGGGTGGATGGCAGCTGTACAAAGTGCATGATTGTCACACAGGATGTAACACTCCAGCACTTGGTTAAGTTTTGGCAAAGTTCCAAAGTTCATAATTTCTGATTGGACTGTTTAGACTGAGGTCTTAAAAGCAGGCCTGTATTTAATATAGGCTGTTCACACTGTTACTGGAGTCTCATTGGAGCAAAAAATATTAGATTTGGGACATTTGCACTGCTATGTAGCAAAGTGTCTGGGACTTCCTATTAAGTGCAGTTTCATTGTTAATCAGACTAACTAGGAGTGAAATCAGTGAAGAAATATTTCATTGCGTCTTCCAGCAAACATTTGAATTTGAATCTGTCTCCACAGTCGCCTGTTTTGCTTTGAACCACAGAAATATTAAAAGTAGTTAAAGTATGTGGATAAAAATGCAGACATGAGTGCGAGTTAAGCTCCTGCTCAGCAGCTCATTACAATCAAAGCACCTTTGGGACTTGTGACTTTGTGTAGGTAATGTGTGGAAGAGGGAGAGAGAGGGATTGAAGTTTTGACGCATGGAAAATGAAAGGGGTAAAATAGTGGATGGCACAGTGGGTACCTCTTGAGGAGATTAGCGGCCTGAGCCTGTTATAATGAAAAACTGTGCGCTATAAAGACTGCGGGAAGGAAATAAAAAGTAGGACAGGCCTTTTCAGTTCTCTTACTATTCCTACTAAGAAACTAACTGTGTACTGTTTTCTGAGTCGTGTTGAGAAATGATGTTTGCCTTCATAATAAAAGCTGCTAAATATGATGATTTTAATTGTGACCATTCTGCAGTTTGTAGATCCTAATGTGTAACAATGAAACTTGTTCTCAGGGAAATTAATATCTTTAGTCGAATAAACCTGTTTTACCACAATTTATTGACTTATTCTTCATGTTTCTAACTTCAAATTGAGTGTTTCTTAAATAGTGTCGAGTTGACATCCACATGGTTTTCTGCATGTATCTGCTCTTCGTCAGCTAGCATAGTTTTCACATGTCATGCATGCTGGTCACTAATTAACGTCAAAGCGTGGGCACCACCAGCGGCTTATTTGCCAACATGTTACGTCGTTTAATTCCTGAATTGCGAGGGTTCATTTCCTCCTCGGTTTGCATGTGCCGTATTGGCTAAAACTCTGTGTTTAATCGGATGTCACTTCAATAATTTTAAATCTGATTAAGGTTGTAAAGTATTTCAGCAGTTTAAATCAATGAAATTGGCTAACAATGAAGGAATCTGCCGGCAAGGAAGAAAACAAATGAATGAATCTCATTATGTTTTATACATTATCGGATCCCAGAATAGTCATTAAATCAATGTTAAACTGGACTGAAATACTGGTGATTCACCGCGAAACTATTTAAAGCTATTATTTACAAAAAATTTACATTATTACAAAAAACAGCGATCATCTTCTATTTAAAAAATAGGTGGTTTATGATTGCAGATACATACTGTATATTACAGAGATTACAAGTAGCTTATACTGATGCTATGAGGATTCTGCTTAAGCGACCAAGATAGTGTAGTGCGAGTGAAATGTTTGTGACTGCTCGAGTCCATACTTTTCAAGCTGTTTCACAAAATCTTAAGTATACATTTATTTGCTGGCTTGATGCCTCAGAGATTGTTATCATCTTGGTGTTGTAAAACATCAGATGCAGTACTACGCGCTACCACTCCCAGCTCTGCAGACACTGGTACAGATGCCTCCTGATAAGATGTTCATTTTTGTATAGATTTTGTATTTTGAACCATGAACTTAGTTTTTTATAATAATAAATTTGGTTGTTTGCCTGGAAATATTAAATACGCAAGAAAAATATCTCTGACAAAAAGAGTAAAAAGTTAAAAAAACATGCTGTGATGACTCTCCTCTCTTGCTGCCCTTGACATACTTGATATAGCTAATCCACAACATCTCAGAGGTTAATACTGTACCTTTCACCTAACAGCATTAGTTATTATGTGCAATTAACAAAACCATATCTTTTCAGGTGGAAACTGTGCATCAGCAAATTTTATGACTGTGATTTTACCTCCTTATAAAGTGGATTAATACTGGAAGTGTTTCTTTTTTAGATTGAGAAAATACTCCCTAAGACTATTAAACTATTTCTAAACTCCTTTGGATTAGTGAGAAAATGCAGCCCTAAAAAGGCCTTTTTAATGAGCTCATGAAAGGTGGACTTACTAGAGCTACACAACCTTAAACATCTACAGCAGTAATATTCAACATAGAAATTAATGCATAAGAGATAAGAAGCCAAAAACATCATATATAAAACATTGATATGGACCATTTCACTGCAAGAGAACTTTAACTTGTGACATTTCAAGTCCCTCTTGTGGATAGTACTTACATACTTTTACTTCAGTGTGACTTGACGGTTGGATAACTCTTGTAGAGAAGAAACAGCAGGATGGAGAACTTTGTTGTTCTCCACACTTCACAGCAACCACACTTCCTGGTTGTGAACGCACATGTGACTAAACTAACCAATCAGAGGCTACGATGACTGAAGTCTGTGGTCAAGGTGAGGAAAACCACAGAGGTAGATTCATCACATTATTGTCACAGTTTTAAAGATATTGATGACATTTTTTCAACATGTAAATATATATAAAACAACTAAGTATAGAGGCTTTATATCTTTATAGCGATATTAAAGCGTGTTTACATTTCTCGCTAAGATGTATTTATGACCAGAACAGAAACTTGTTTATTCTCAAAACTAAGCAGGAAAAGAGGGCGAAGGTCAAGTTAAACAAGCATTTAAGAGGCTTTAAATGCAAACACACTGCATACATTGTTCACGACTGTACATTGCAGCTACTGTATGAGCAGTGTAGGAATGTCACTCCAGTACTGTACTTTGAAATCGTAATAGAACCTGTGACATTTGGACTGACCACTAGAGGGCATCAGAGAGCTGCTATGATTTTATAAACAATTAATGCTACAATATAAATGTTTTTTTTCCTTCCAAACTGTCCTAGTTCTGCCAGCCGACTCTCTTTCATATGCTCACTGATCTTTGAAAAATGTTCAGCGAAAAACTCCGAACTCTTGATGTTCACACTTTTCCCCAAACGCCCTGCAGTGAAACAAAACCGAACCTGATAACAGTCACCTTCTGCTTCATGTTGCAGTGACGGACCTTTAATATGGCAGCAGTGTGTCCCTAACAGGGAGGCAGGCTTTAAGAAACGGCTCCACTATTTTCTGTCAGTGAGGCAGATTCCTTCATCCCATTTGGATTTATGGAGGCGAGCTAACTGGGCTTCATCTGCATAACAATGAAAAGAAAGCTGTTGAGAGGGATTGGCACAGCGAGTTTGAAGCAGCTGAGGAGGAAAATGAAAAAAAAAAGAAAGGAAGGAAGATGGAGATGAGAAGGCTGAGTGAAAAGTACAGAAATTCAAGTTAATCTGATGGAGCCAAGTGCTGGACCGATAACAGTCACACTTTATCCCCCATGTGATGAAGATATTGAAAACATACAGTGAGGGAAGAACTACTGAAATCTTGTACGTATCTAAAAGTAGCAACACTAATGTGTAGGAATACAGTTAGTTAGTAAAGGTCATATGTTAAAATTACGTAAAAGTACAACAATATAAGCATCAAAATATATTTAAACTAGCAAAAGCATTTCAGAGTAATGTATAAGTAAGCAATATCACACGAGAGGGAGTGCTGTTCTGCTGAATATCTGTGCTGTGAATCAGTCAAAAGCACAAGGTCACAGGCCGTGTGCCGAAGATACTCACAGCCGAGGTGATATTCAGTACAACAGCACGGCCTCAAGTGTGATATATCACTTTTATTGAACAATTCTACAAGCGGAATATGGTAGTAAACAATGATAGGAAACAGACAATTGTTATTTGTTTATTTAATCATTAATTCAGCTCCGCCTACACAACCGTATTTTAGCTGTGCTGATATTCAGTATAACAGCACAACTCCAAGTGTGATATCGCTTTTATTCAACACTTCTACAAGCGGCATAAAGTAGTAAACAGTATTAAGCAACAAAAGATAACTTTTTATTTAATTATTAATTTAGCTTTGCCTACACAACTTTATGACAACTGTGCTGATATTCAGTACAACAGCACGGCCTTGAGTGCGATATTGCTTTTATACAACAGTTCTACAAACAGAATATAGTTATAAAAGGTAATTTGCAGCTCCAGATAATTATTCTGTAGTTTTATTCAGCTCTGCCTGCACAACTAGTTCCACAATTTGACTCGACCTGGACGTTTAGCTACTTTGTGTGTCTACATGTTTCAACAGACCAGTTATTTTGTATTGTGAACATTTATCTGTATGTTTCCATTATTATACAACCAGTACAATAAGACTGAGTTGCTTTGGTGGCCTGTGTGATTAATAGATCGAGACAAAGGCCGTTTGCTGTAACATTTATTAACAGTATTCAGAACACCAGTTAAAAGTCACAGTGCTGTTATACTTTATATCAGCACTCATGGAATACCTCTTGTCCAATCAAATTATGTGGTTAACTAACATGCATATCATCATTGCAGGATAATTCACAGAACGTTCAAAGTATTACCTAAAAAATGTATCGAACTACTTCACATTAACTTTTGAAAAACAGAAGGACACTTTCAGTCAGAGTGGTAAATGTATTTTATTGATAACTCCTGGATCCACATGAAGCGAATGGAAATCTCTTCACATGTAAACACGTTGTTTAAGGTCACTTGAATGTTTCTGAGAGATGGCAGGACACACACTGTAGCGAGAAGAGATGATATCCCTCTGAAAGTCTTCTTCAATAATATGTCAACATGATCAATTTAGTTTGCTTAAAGCTGAGCATGCAGAAGAACTTTCCCAGCAGCCTTCGTTTACCCACCAACAATGATGAATACGGTCCAAGGGAATACATCAATGGCAGAATATTTTTCAAGAAATTTCCATCACCTCCTCGATATCAATCACGTCTAACACATCAGAGGCCTCACAGATAAACAGGGTTTATTCTCTGAAATATGTATGAGCTCTTTCCAGATGATTTTGGATTAAAGTAGACACTCTTGAATTAAGAAACTGCTCCCAACCCATTGATTACGAGACCATTAAAAGGACACACCAAGATTTTGGGGCATATATTTGGCAATAATTAGATTAGATGCAAGAAAGCAAACAATAAGTCTTTCACACCTTCCAACCTTTAAATCAATAGACACTGATGGAGTAAAGCAGAAAATAGTAGAACACATTGAGAATTTTCACTTAGGATTCTTTAAAGGCCTGCTTGCTGCAGGGTAACACAGCTAACCACTGAGCACCTGTGCGGTCTTTTAATTAACTTTTGAATGATTAATTAATTAGTGTAATGATCTACTGCTAATTGAAGACCTTATTTACTGGAGTGTAATTACTGCAGTGCCTTCATTTTTAGATGCTCTTTTTGCCTGCACACAAGCAGACACCAATAAAACTGAAAGGAGGTCCTGCCTGTTCAAAGTGAGTTCATGATTCTTCTTGTGTACATTTTTCATTTAGATTTGACTGCATATAATTACGGCTTAGTTTGCAAATGTGAACCTTATGTACAGTATGCTAACTTTAATATAATGTACATTATGCTAACATAAAAGTACAATTTGTCAACCCTTTGATACATTGCTTTGGATTTTATCTGTAATGTACATGTAATTTATGGTATGCTAATGTAAACTCAGTATGCAGTATGCTTAAGTAAACCTAATCTCTATTTACGTGGATTTAGGGACGTGGATTTCCGGGATGGCCAATGTTCTGGTTTCTGTTTGTACTACGCTCGTAGTCCGAGTAATATTGACCAATCACGCATCAGCAGGCTGCGGAGTATGCAGGAAAAAACTGTCCGTGTAGAGAGCAAAAGCAGGCGGAACGTAATGCGCAGTAATGACATCCCGGCTCCCATCAGCGTGATCTGACGATAATTTAGCTTCTTATTAATCTCTATAAACAGACATCTGCATGCTAACAGCTAACACTCTGTTCTAGATTCAACCTGAGATAGATTCTTTTGACACAGCTTCATTTTTACTTTTAATAATCTGCATCATGATATTGAAATTTCGGCAAACCTAAGACCCGTTAATTAAAGTCAGTCACAAGAACAACGGGTTCTTTTTCTGTAAACAATGCAGCTCGTGGAAAAGGAAGTCGTTTATCGCTACATGCATGTTCACCGTTGTGCCCAGAGGCTATATCGTCGTCACACTATAGCCAACGGGATCCGAGATTTAAGTAAACCTAAAGTACAGTATGCTAACGTAAACTTAATGTATTCTTACTTACATGTCTACTTATGTAAACAATGTACAGTATGATTATGTTAAAGAAATTTACATTTTGCAAAAGTACATCTAATTTTCATTAAGCTGATGTAAACTTAATTATGTATGCTAACGTAAACAATGTACAGTACAGTACAGTACGTTAATATATAGCTTATGTACATTATTATGTTAATGTTCTTTGAATTTACAGCTAGCGTGTTTGCAAATAGCTGCGTCTATATAAAGTCAGCAGATAAAGAGCAATATTAGCATTTATTCCACACATTTAAATTCAGTATTCACTCTCACTTTAGCTTTAGTTCAGTCTGCACCCACTCCTGAAAAGTTATTTATTAGTTTGTAGATGTTTAAATTTGTTAAACAGCTAGTCACAAACTGCCAACCACTGGGTTAAAAAAAGCATTTTAGCTGAGACAACCGCTGCCGTCTGAAACAAGATTGAGAGAAGTGACTGAGTAAATGTTTTGTAAAAGTAAAAAATAAAAAAAGTGCTGTGTGTAAAACAAACGAGCAAAACAAAAGCTAGACATTTCTGTGGCCCTATTAATTAGATGGGTTTTTTGGAGTTTTTTTTTACAATTAAATGTTAATAAAAAGCAAACTAACAGTGGGTGCCACTTCTTGTCCACCATACTTGCACCTCGCTTGAAACAGGGAAAACACAAGCAAGCAAAGGAAAGGACCATTATTTCAAAATTGTATTTAAGTAAAGTAAGCTAGCAGCTAGCAGATATTTTGACAGGCAATAATCCTGAAGAAGAAATGGTCAAAGTTTGCAATCGTCATTTCTGGTCAGGGCACAAAGGGATGATTTACCCACTACACAAGTGAGTACATAGTGTTCTCAGCGTACTAACGGACATATCTGTAATGAGTCACACTGTGATAGCCTACAGCCATGCTAGCTGCTCTCACTACAATGCAACTATAAGCTAAATGCTAATACATGTAAATGTTTAGCAAGTACAATATTTCTCTTGTTTACCATCTTAATTTTGCATGCATAACTTTTGAGAATAACATAAATTACAACTTAGAAGTCTACTTGGAAATTAATTAGCTAAGCAGGTATTCATAGTCATAAAACTCTAGAAATCCATCCAATTGCTAATTAATGGAGCTTTAAAGGCTAAGACATCCCATGTGACGTTAAAAATAGACACGAGATTCAAGTTAGCAAAGCAGCTGTTTCTGTGTTGATGGCTATTCTCGAGTGTAACCGTGCTAAATCCCAGCTGTATAACTGTGATGAAAGGAGTTTATCTTTAGTGGAAGCTTTCTTCTGACAGAAAATGATGCACGGCGCGTTTTACGCTGTTGTTCTTGAAATGATGTCTCCACTGAACAGTTTCATCAGTAAATCAGATGTTCAGACAGAGTCTCAGTAGACCAGCTGGTCAGCTGCCAGGGAAAATATTCATCACATTTATGGTTTAGCAGCTTCTCAAACCACACAGAGAGGAGCTGAAAGTGGCCTAATGTACTCGATATAAATATTTCAGGGTGATTTTTCCTGAGAAGCTTCATAAAGAGCGGTTTCAAAATGCCCTGTAGGAAAGGCCCAGGGCTGCGTGTAATTCACTTTGTCACATTATGTTCTTAAATTATCAATCAAACATAATTTTCCCCTGAAATTTCATGACTTATTGAGCCCATATCTGTAATATATTCTTCTGAATTAAGCATTTTAATAGGTTTTTGCCCACTTTAGAAGACAGATTAGACTACCATGCTAAGAGTCACCTCTCTGTCAGTTAATGGACAGACTTGTGACTGGTCATGGTTTTCTCTCCCAGCTGGACCAGTGATATATTCCACTGACCTTCCAGTCACACCCCTGTCGTCATTAAGATTAGTGCTTTAATTCTTCTGCCTGTTAAACACTTATTGCTTCAGTAAATCTGTGCTAATGCAACGTCAAGTCCCTAGAGTTACGTTTATAGTTTGTGAGCAGGTTTACTAGCAACAGATTTCTTCCTATCCGTACCTCTACCCCAAAGACAGTTAAATAGCTTTTTGTTCAATAAAGAGCTAATTTCTCCTCTGATTTAAACCGGCATTACCTTTTCACTTTGGACCGTTTTTTGCGAACACAAGCTTTGGACACTATTTTGAAACATTTATCATGTATAATGTCAATGTGGTGAAAATGCTAGGAACTTGTTTATTTACAAATCCTGTTTTTAGCAACATTTATTATGATTATAGCTTTTTTCATGGCCACCAAATAAATGTCCAATATTCATTCTTTGTGCTCTGTTTTTGGTCTCCATGAGTTAGTTTATCTGAGCTTTTGCTGGAAAAGGTCGTCCAAGCCTGACCTGAAAGAGTTGATGTCTGTAAAAGCAAACAAAGACCTTAAAGAGGGGGTATGATGCTGGTTCACATTTTCAGATATATATGTAATTGTACAATGTTGGATGTCCAGACTAAACGTGGGTGAAGGTTCAAATCTGAAGGTAAAAAGCATGTTGGAGTGATCCCCATGCTTCTCAGCTCAGTCTGCAAGCTGCTGTGAACGCCAGGTTTCACACAGTTTTTTTTTTCCACACGCTGCACTTTGTGACATTTCAACAGGCTTCGGAGAGCTGGCCAATCAGAAGAAAGCGGGCTTTTAGGGGCGGGGTTTCTTAAAGGGACGGAGCTGACTGAGTTGCTCCATGCAGAGGCTGTATGAGGGCCTGCACAGAGCACCAGTGTGAGAAAAATGAGTTTTACTGTTTAACTGTAAGTTATGCTAAGCTACTCCACAGGTATCACAGAGTGAAATATGAAGCTTGAAATGAGCATATTACCCCCCCTTTAAACAAGATTCTTATTTTTGATATAAACTGCTGCCTATGAAGTTTGACATTTAAACCAGTAAAGATGATGATTAGGGTTCCAAAAAAATGAGCCACAAGCTGTTGTCATGTTTTATACACATGACTTTGCTCATGTTTTAGCTTAGCACATGTGTTTGTTTTGCTAACGTCCTTGCCTGGCATGCTGCAGTGGATAAAACACATGTCAGCATTGACCCTAGTTGACTCTAAGCTACGGTTCTCTACAGATTTTTTCCATCTTTGGTACTTCCTGTGATGCTCCTTTCAGTAGTGTAAGCTTTTAAGTCTCTTAATATCTTAAAATATGTTATTTATTACAGTTTCTTCACTAAAATACCCAAGGGAAATGTAATATTTGGATTTATCTGAAGCAAAGAGTTGAAGTTAAGATATCCGATGGGTTATATATAGATGTAGAAGTTCCTCTAACATGGCTTCATTTGTGCATTTTATAAAAACTGTGAAAGTATAAAATATGAAAGCTTGTTGCCGAACGGCAATGAGCTGAACAAGTAATCAAGACACCTGTGAGGTTTTTGTTGGAACTGATATGAGCTTATAACAGCCTCAATAATAAAGGTACGGTCCACAATCAGTACTTCTCTTTAACAGAAATAGGGTATGTTTTTGTGTTGATGGTCTCTTGGGCCCTCAAATTTTGTAACCACTTCACAGTTTTAAAGCTGAATTTACTTTGTTTACTTTATTTTCTTCATCTTTCCGGATGTCTATTCTGGTGCCTCTGTTCAGCTCTCAGGTATATTTCTCTTCTCCTGTGTATTTCTAACCTACTTAACTTATTGTGAAGCACTTTTCAGTGTTAGTTTGGATGTTGACAGTTTGTATCCACACTGAAGTTGCTGTTTTGTTACCCTGATCATTTGATTCTTACAGACTGAACGTCTCTGTGACAGAAACTACTTGACTGTGTCTCAAAGCTTCATTGTGGCCGTTTGGTTTAAAGAGACTGGAAAATATAAAAGCTGTGTTTTTGGATCATTTAGCCGAGTGATTCTGGCTCGGAAAGTATCCGTCACAGCAGATTATGGTCACCCAGCAAGCAGCCCTCTCTGGAGATTTTATGATACACGAACAGGCTCGAGTGACGAAATGTCTTCAAAATCACAGCGTTGATGTTTTCGGTTCGAGACGTTTGCAACATTTTTCTCGTTCTAAACATCTGGATACAAGCAACATTTTCACAGACACACAGAGCTCTTTGTGTGTTTCCTTTTTGCCATGTTGTGCTTTAGCATGAATTAATGATAGGAGCTGTGTGCATAACAAGCGTTTAAATCACAAACTGTGACTTATTGTGGAAGCTGGCAGGCTCTTTCTCATGCAAATCATTTACACTGCAAAAAGTGAAACCTAAGTGAGATGAAAATCTAAAATGAAGGCAATAAATGTTTTCAGTCGCACAAATTAGTCTTCATAGCAGGCAGTTTTCATGTTAGAAGATTCGGCTTATTTCTTCACTGACATGATTTTATTTCTGGTTCTGGGTTATTTAACTTGAAACTACAATTGCCAGAATTATAAAGCTGTTTGATCAACACAGAAGTACAAAACTGCAAGGTCAAAGTCTGAATGTCTTATTTCAAACATCTAATCCTTTTCATCTCTATAAATGTTAAAGTCAGATCATGCACAAATGGAATCCACAGTTTAATTCTTAACTCATGTGCACTTCATTGAAGTCCTGAAGATGGTATTTTGTTTGGCTGGTTAATATGTTGGAGATTTATTTCTTACGCTAAGGGTGCCAATCTCTTTTATACCACAAGTAAATTTATCTTAGTGAAGCAGAACTGATTTAAAGATATATTTCTTGAATGTGTAACTTTATATTTTGAGAATGGCCCAAGAATTTGCTCAATTTCAGCACATTTTTTCAGATTCTTAAAGATCCCTCCAGTGAAAATCAAGTGTTTAACCTTGTAAACATCTCCATGTGGTGTTGTTCATGTGCTACAAGACATATCAGGGACAACATCAGCAGTCATCTCCATGGCTGGGCCTGTCTGCTTTTAAACTGCAGTGTACCAAGGACAGGCTGAACAACACGTTTTCAGATTGGCAGGTTTGAGACGTCACAAACCTAAGAAGCCAATCCCGTTAATGGACGGGGTGTTGCTATGGATATCATTATGTGTAACCTATGGCAACCACTTCAGCGATGCGTGAGCAAGCAGTAACCGCCATCATCATTTTTGCAAACTCACTACTCACAACTAACGTTAACGTTACTACTACTAATTACTAGCTAGCTAAGTTGCCACTAAATGATGGCAGAGACGTGTTTTGTTTTCGCGACGGAGGGGGTGGTTGGGAGTTTGCATAGAGGGCGGGGTCTGTGTAGATTCAGGTTTTTTTTATGAGGGAGAAGGTGGAGTTTTACAAGGTAATTAAACGTATTTTGCAGAAAAACATATCAGACACAATTTATTATTTCAAGCAGAGCATTTTATGTCTTAAAACATGACTGGAGCTGCTCTTTAAATCTTTGCATTGTACAAAAAACAAAGTAAATGTACTTGTGTTTAGTCTAGAAGCACTAGTTGGAAGATGTTTTAGGTTCTTTGATCCTCGTTATTTTTTTACAAATCCTGGCAGTTTAGATTTTCTTGTTTGTTGGAAGATAATTTGGCTTCTTCTAAGTAATATTTCCCCCATTTGATTGCTTTTTCCCTGCTGCTGACTTTTGCCGTGTAAGAGGATTTTAACAATTTATAACAGTTGATATGAAACTACCGCAGATTAGTTGACAGTTAAGACAGTTAAACAGAGAAAACCCGCCACTCATAACATGACCAAAAGGAAGAGTAAGTCAGTGATGCGTTCAAAGGCAGGGGCGTGTTAAAGCTTGTTCTAATGTAGCAGTTGGCTGGTTTGTTTTTCCCCTCCGTGTGTAATCAGGTCAGAGATCAGAATTACGAACAAGTTGACATTTTCTCCCTTCAACTGTGTGTTTTTAGTCCGAGGGGGTTTGACAGCCACGTGCGTCCAGTCACACATACTGTACTGCAGCTGCTGAGCTGATGCAGCTCTGCTCAGAGACACAGGGATGGAAATGACTTGACTTGGATATTATTAGCTCATCTTCACTCAGTGCGGCGCTGATCGGCTTTGACATCGCTCAGAATCATCTGGTTTGAGCGCCCGCAGCCGCAGCTCCTTCATCCCTGATGCTGCGATGCAAATCATCACAAACGCTTGATGCAGTTTGGCTCAGAGAGTGGACGCAGTTTATTTAAATTTAAACTCCAAAGCATCATTCATTCATCTGTTTCATGACTCTGTTTTTTTCCTCCAAAGGCTGCTGGGATAAATCCTTGAATAGAAACGGACACACAATATAAAAGACGAGACAAAAAGAACCACAGTCGCACAAACAAGCACTTTACATTTTGAGAATATTTCAACACATAACCACATAAGCTTCCAATCTTACATGAATCATCTGGCCTGAATAAAATCCCACAGAATTTGTAGAGGGTGCATTCTTCAGACAACACTGTTACAAAAAAATCACTCTCATGACTCGAGCAAAAACTCGTACAACCTTCAGTCGGTCAAACATCACTGAAACAGAAGAATATGGAGGTGATCTGGTGTCACATTATGGTTCGAGTCTCTCTCTGGCATGCACCTGCAAAAGGGGGCGGCAACACCAGATCCATGAGTCTGGATTCACCATCACCCTCTATCCATCTGTGCTTTAGGTTAGGAAGCGACGCTGCATTCTGTTTCTTTACGACCCTGAGTGGACACTGAACTGTATGTTTGGTTGAAGCCAGTGCCCAGTTACACCCTTCATGTTAATGTTTCCTTTACATCAGATTTGTTACAGTAATAGTTTGACATTTTGGGAAATATCTCTTGAGCTTTCTTTCTGAGAGTCAGGTCAGAAAACTGAGACCACTCTCGTGTCTGTGCTCTAAATATGAAGCTAAGGGCAGGAGGCGTTTAGATTAGCTTAGCATAAAGACTGGAAACAGGAGGAAACAGCTAGCCTGAAGAAAAAGCCTGAGAATTTCCTGTTTGCGTCACCAGCTGTTCCCGCCCTTAACCTTGTGTCACCAAACGCGGCTCCTGTCCCCTCGCAACAGATACCTGGCGGGCTAACTAGCTATCATAATTTAACCTCGTGAAACTTAACCTATTTGCGTTTAAAGATAATTTGTTTAAAGGCCCCTTTCGTTATCTTTAACATTTGTATCGCTAGCTATTCGATTGAGTTGAAACCACATTTAAAGTGTATTGCTCGGCCGTTTAAAGAGTCTGCCATCTCGTTTGAATTTGGCGCACAATGAATCTCAGGGCCGGGATGGATGTGCTTGATGGATCCTTTGTGGGCCGGAAAAAGGAGGACGCATTTGAAGGAGCCTTCAAAATGGGACAGCCTTCGAAGCACCGCTGTGATGCAATCGGCCTTCAAATACGTCCTCCGAATACGTCCTCCGAAGGATGCAGCCGCTGAATTGGGACACAGCTCGGGAAGTCACTACACACGGCCGAGAAATAGTCCTGCATGTAAGCTCCTGTTATAACCACAGTGCGTTTTTTTGTACTGATCAAACAAACATGCAATACATCATGTTAGATATTGTGCTTTAGAGGCGCTGGAAGGTGAATTTGACGTTTGGACAGATGTTGGCTAGCTTTGTCCCTCTGCTTCCAGTTGTTGTGCTAAGTAAAGCTAAGCTAACCGTCTCCTGGTTCCAGCTCCACACTTACCTTACAGACACAAGAGCGCTATCAACCTACTCAACTAAATCTTGTGAAGAAAGCCATAAGTGAATTTCCCTAAATGTTTCACAACTATTACTTGGGAAGAAATATCTCACAGATATGTGAAGCAAGTCAAAATATGGAGTGACTTCTCTGATCGTAATAACAAATCAAACTGTTTTCTGATGTGTGCATATTTAAAAGGCATGGTGTCCTTTTATTTAAAAACAGATTGTTAGTAAAACTCTGTGGGAAAAGGCAATAAAATAAAAGCAATTATACAAAAAGATATCCAGCCTGGAGAGAAAAATATCCTTGGCACAGAATGAATTTAGTTCATGAATAAAAACAAGCTTCATTGTTAAGGATTTAACAATTTCTGTGTACCAGAGCATGTTGGCCAAAATTCCATAAAAAGACACAGACTAACCCTTTAAAGGAACCCTCAAGGCCTCAGAACGCATGAACTAATCTTACTGTTTTAGAATTTCCTGCTTTCTTTACAATGTAAATCTTTACATCTTCATGTAACTGGGCACTGGCCTGCAAAAGGCATTTTCATGTATACTTTGTCAAGCTGTAGTAAGCATGCACTTATGAGTTATCAATGAGCAAAATGTTTGTTCAAGAGCAGAACCAAAGAAATCAACAATCCACACAGTTCCCCTTTGAATGCTGAGGGTGGATAATGAGAAAAAAGGAGTGAAATGAGAAGGGAAACCTCCTAAACCGCATTTTATTCGACTGTGGGCTTGCAGAGCGCCGGCATTCTCATAGAGATTAAATTCCCCTCACTCTGCATCTCGGTTCTGGGGTTGGTGGGAAATAAAAACACTGGCTGCTTTGAAAGGAGAAGCAGCTCTTCATTTAGCACGGTAAACAAGAAGCTTTGAAGTCAGCCATTTAAAATAGGATTTACATGAATAAATAAATCGTTTGAGCTTCAATACTGTTCATGAAATCGCACAAGAAGGCAGACGGCTCGGGGGATAATCGTCTGTGAAGCCGACACACGTGACACTGCAAGTAATATTGAGACGTTATAAGTCTGGGAATCCACAATCAATACCATCAGCTCTGTTTGGTTTGTTTAGACTTTGCTCTGAAGCATTTATAAACTTAGTATGAATGTTTGATATGATGAGATGAAAAAACCAATGAGAGTTCATATTAAACACTTTATTGATGCCTTCTTTCATTTCATCTGCATGGCTCTTGGCATCTCACAAAGCTTCTCTCTGATGTACGAATGGACAATGACATCTGTTTTTTTGCAGCTGAAGATGTGCTTCACCAACCTGTGCTTCACATACCTCCATTTAAACACAATAAAAATAAAATAAAACTTGCATGTCCTCCTTCGGGATGGAGTTCAATTGCATTTTATCCAACGCAAAAACAGCATTAAATCCACTGAACAAATCAAGTAATTAAAGGCCAAAATAAGTAAAAGTCACAGATGTTTAGTCACCTTTTGTTGGCTGAGATGGCCAAAACACAAGTTTTTAATGGCAGCTTGTAGCTACAGTCTGAAAATGAGACGAGCAGCAGTTTTGACGCTACAGAATGCAGCTGATCAAATCTGCAACCAGCGTTGGCAACAGAAGCTGCAAATGTATAGATGAGTGGAAGAAGACAAGCTGCAATTACTGCAGTGGCACCTCACTTGTTGGATTTTGTTTATCAAGATTCTTTACTAAGAAATCTGTCGAGGATATCCTGCAGAAGCTTTTACATGTTGACAATATCATCTAGGGCTGGGCGATATGGCCAAAATCCTCTATCACGATATATCTCGATTACGATATGTATCACGATATATCATGTCTTCTGGTAATTTAACAAATGATTAGTACATATAAAATAACCACATGGTAAAGCCTATTTTTGGATGATCCTGTGTGAATTAAATACTTGACAAATAAAAAGTACTGAGTTTCCGTTTTCCCTTGGGCTGAGCCTGGGTCCTTTTCTGCACGTTAATAAACAGAGCCTCCCTCTGTGGTTCGCTGCAGGTTCACTGAAATATCATTGAATTAGCACCTCTATGACAGCTTAGAAAAAGGCCTGTACATTACAGGCAACATAAAGCAAATCTTATGGCTGAGCTGGTGTATTGGATTACATGAGATTTGTACCTAATGAAGTGGCCGGTGGGTGTATATTGTCATATTGCCCAGCCCTATTGTCATCAAATGCCGTTTGAATAAAGTTAAAATCTTAACGATGCTTTCCCTGGTTTCACTACACATCTCATCTGCTGTCACAACCTTCTTCTCCATAAAATCTATTTCACTCTCTCAAATGTCCTCATGATTGCAGCCTATAAAGGACGGACCATGAAACAATACACTGCCTACACAGGACTTACAGTGAGTCACAAACAGCCTCTCATATCTCTTGTTGCTCCGTGCTACACATCCAGACAGGAATTCCACTTTAACAGCATCAAGTGTTTCTGATTTCTAAATTTAGTGATGCATTTCATCTGATTAAAAAGCAATAAAATCATGGTGTTTTAGATTAAGATTTGCCTTTAGTACTTCTCCACAAATCACTTCCACAAGCAGCGAAAGTCAAAAGCGGTGCATTAATGTTTTATTTATAGCTCGCATATTAACACAGAGTACCTTTATCTGATAGAGGCGGCGACTGTCGTCCTGGATTAACCTGAACACCTCAGCCTCCATGGTCAGTGTCACCACAGTAATGGCAGTGGCAGTAAATCAGCCAAGATTTCGTTTACATTTTCGTCATTATTAATGAAAAAGAAAGAGGTGAGATAAAGGTGTGTTTAGAGATTTGTTAGCTTCAAAGCTATCTGAGCCCACCCCTGGTCCTCCCCATCTCTCTTTACCTGCTGCCTTATCTCATACTTCTCTGCTCTGCTTACATTTGTGTGTCATGGATGGAGAACAGAAACGGACGTCTGCAGCGCTGCCTGTCTCTGGATCAGTCTTTGCTTACATGATTGTGACAGCCACTGTATGGTTCCACGTCTTGGAAGCCCTCTCACACCGGCTTTTCATCTTCCTCCCCCTCCTCCTCCTCCAGCTTATCGGTACGGCGGCTCCGGCTGCTGAGGGTTCGGCCTGTAAAGCTGCTGCACTCTCACCGGCCGCCCGTTAGCCGGCCAGCCGCCTGGTAACTGTCCGATGACCCTGAGGCCGACAGGCTGGCCGTGTCCTGGGAGCTGGGTGCTCGGGCTGAGGATGTGGGTCTGTCCATGTTGTGGTTCGGGTGGGGGGGTACTACTCTGAAAGCCTGGAGCTGAGGCAGGCGGAGAAACGGGGTAATGCGGTAGAAGGATGGCTGGCGTGAGGCCGTAGCGTACCTGGAACACCCTAAGTGGTCCCTGCGCTACAAATCCGTTGTGCCGCTGAGGCTCCTGCGGTTGCTCCGAGTCCTTCCTCACCTCAGGGACTTTGCTCTCTTCCGCCCTTTTGCTTTTGCACGGCTGCCTCTTGGCCTGAGCGACCTCCTGCATCTTCTCCGCTTGAGCCCGGCGGATGTGATACGTCTTCCTGGAGCTTTGGAAGGAGTCCAGAAAATCATCCAGGCTTACGTTTCCCTCCATGAACTTCTCCAGCAGCTCCTGTGAAGCAGGGCAGACAAATAAACCGGCATCAACAGGCAGGACGACACACAAAGGGAGGTCCCACGGCGGGGAGTCCTGCAAACAAACTCCTCTAAGTATAAAGAGGATTTAATAAGCTGGGGGATGTTTACCCATGAACTTTGGCATAGTTTGTGGGCTGCAATATCTCACTGTAACTACATTTTACACAGCTAACAATGGGCCATGTGCTGCAACTGTTACATTTGGCAACGCTTGAAAGGCCTTAGATCTGTGTCTGTATGTGTTCCCAGGACGTGAGAGCCGAGTGTGAGCCTCGTCTGGTTTAGGACAAAACTTACATTGATGAAGTAATCTCTACATGAACCACAGCGGTTGTTGAAAAGATGATACAGATATTTTTGAGCTTTACAGGCCTGAGACTTAAAAAGGAGGGCTTTAGTCAAGTTTTGGTCATTTAATCGCATTCTCCTTGTTCTCACAGGGAAACATTGGGACGTTTGTAGCCAAAATATATGCTTAATGTGTGTTTACGTGCACTTAAGTCGCCACGATACTGTTGGCTTTCTGCAATAATCTGATTTCTTTGATGCAATGTTTCCATAATCAGGGTAAACGATTAGGGAAACACGGTTAACACGGCTACATTTCTGCTGCTGGAACATGATTTCATGGTCATGTAGATGCATAAAAAGGTTTCTAACGAGGGAGAAAAGCACAACAAAATATGACTAAACTATATTTCACCTTTAAAAACAAGACTTCATTAAGTACCTTGACAAACAAAGCAAGAGAGGACACTCAGAGGGCAATACAACAACAAAAACCCAAACAACACAGCCAGACAAAACAAGATAATATCAAGGTACATTCAATTTAAATCTAAAGCAAGAACACAAAAGACGTAAGAATCAAGCAGAGAGAAAATAGGACAGGGAGAGAATCGCTGTTAGATTTGTGTGGTGGCATCAAAAGAAAGATGCTAAGTTAGACACTGAATGTTAATTCTCCCTCTGTGCTCGTGACTGGTCACCCCTGTCATCTTATTGGTGGGATTCTGGTTTATTACGTCTCCTCCCACTAAGTCTTCCCCCACTGTGGCTCGAGAGCTTCTCCATCTGGCGTGGACGGTGTTAAATAACCCCAGGTCGCAGTGAATTAAATTGGCCTAACTGCCAATATACAACAGCTGTTACATGTAAAGCTCATTTAATTTTTATCTGGAGTGTGCAAACAGAAAGTGTTATATTCATACATTGCAACACAGCACAGAAAAATATTTCCTTTGCTCAGTCTTTAGTCAAATTCAGGATCCAAGAAGATGCTCTTCTTCGTATTTGTCGCTGCCTGATTTTGTCAATTTCACTATTACTATATTTACTTTTGAGGATGAGAATAAATGGCTGATTAAACTGGATGCAAAAGATTACCCAATTATCAGACAGGAAACGCAGAAATTAAATGCCAAATATTTTGATAACACCTTAATCGTTCCATAATTAATCACATTTTGAGCTAAATGTCAAATATTATCTAGTTTGAGCTTCTTTAATGTGAGTTATTGCTGATTTTGTTTGTCGCCAAATATGTTTGGGTTTTTGGAAGGAGACAAAATCTCAATGTCAGCTTTTGCATTTTTCTCAACGTACAAATATTTTAGAAGCAAAACAATCATTCTAGAAAATAATCTATAGATGAGTTGATGATAAAAACTATTTAAAGTGCTAATCTCAAAGGTCTCAGTTTCGTTCTCTTTGGCAGCACCTATGGCGATAAACAGAAATTGGGGGAGCACACTTCCCAGATATCCAGACAGTGTTGCATGTGTGACGTCCACGGTTGGCTCCGGTTGTAACTCTTGATTTTCCTCGCTGACGGTCGCTTTCCTTTTTAGACTGTTTGCTTCATCTGAGCGTCGAGTTTGTTTGTTTTTCTTTGGATTTTCACTTCTTGTTGAAGTTGTATCTGTAGTCGTCCATCTTTTCTTTGTTTGTTCAGCCATAGTAGATTACTGTTTACTCGCAACACTTGCAGAGACTGGAAAAGCAGCCGCTTAGCTCCGCCTACCCTCTCTGGCAGACCAACCACTGCTGGGTGATGGAAATCGCGTCACTAACTGGGTGCCGCTTTTTCCGCGGAATTCACACCAGACACTCAGTCTGTAATTCTGCAAATGCAAAGGCTTTCATCAGTGGGCCATCGGCTCAATCACCATTGTGTTACCTCATTCGGCGATAGATAGAGACTTAACAGACATTTACTTCAATGAAAATCTTCGGGATTATTACTTTTTTTCCATCCATTTATGTACATCCAAAATGTACCCACTATTACTTGTTTTGTATTTCACCTTCTCATTTTTTACCTAAAAAATGTACTGAAAGTAACTTGATCTTTGACACATATTAGAAACAAAAAATACTGGTTTCCTTTAATCAGGTTAAGAAAAACAGAGAAGCCTTTGAATGGAGAAAGATCTCTGCTGGGGAATCCTTCATCATAAAGCCATTTATGCAAATTTTAAAGGGTTTCTTGTTCTTGTTTGCACGATTAAGACCACCACAGGGGAATACACCACTTTGGCAGCAGTGCAATTCCTAACAACATCAGCTCAGACCATTTGGCTGCAGTCCGACAGCTTTAACATATAATGAGCAGATCCTTTGAGGAGCTGTGAACTCAAGTAAAAACCTCAAACCAGTCCGCTGTGTGTGCACTCGCTTCAGCACAAAACAAGCTTAGTTTGGAGGCTGAGGGGTCGTTCAAACCAGAGCAAACCCTCCTGGGAGTGTTTTTTACAAGCACTCAGGACAAAAGCAAGTTGACGTTTTGTTTCCTGTGACATCAGACTTCTATTTTCATGTTGGTACCTGACGAGGAATTTTCAAAATAGGGAAGGGTGTATGACTTTAGGCGACAGAGGAAGAGGCTGCTGGCCGGAGTCTTCAAAGGCCGACACACAAAAGGAAAGACACACTCTTCCACATTTTATGGTCTGTGCCACGGCTGTGAATACATCTACATTCAATGTTTTTGAAACTGCTCTATTTGATGTGGAACTATCACAAAAATCAAGAGAGCGTTTTATTACTGAGGCAGTGACCCTCTGAGGGTTTAATCTCAAACCAGTGAGATCAGAGGAGATAGTCACAGAACAGGAGGCATAAAAGAGATAAGGTTCATATTGATTCAGGTCTGCTAAAGCACAGTACACCTACACTCACAGGAGTGCAATTTTAAAGACTATTTCATCAGTAAATTCAAAATATGTGGCAGCATGAATTAGTAAGTATGTCAATCTTTAATATGCTGTCATTGGAAACTAGGTTACTTTCATTTCTACCTTGTATTTAAAGAAAAATAACAGTCGTGTTCCTTCTGATGAATTCGACTCATTAACAAATGTACTGAGGTGTTTCTCAGTATTGCTTCAGGGAGGCTGTTCAGCATGTGCCTGCTGTTGCTTAATCAATCAGCGGACAGCCAGTTTAATGACTGAGTCATGGGGGTATTGATCGGAGCCGGTGTGAGGTGGGGGAGGTGCGCTGGGAGGATCAATGCGAGCCTGAAGCAGCAGTGTGGGTTTCATGTGTGAATAAGACTCATTTACCATCTTACTGAGACAGAAATAAGATCCGGGATTTTATAAGAACTGAGTGTTAATGCATCATGTTAACTGAAGAGATTGTTACTATTATTTTATCTAATAACAGATAATGTTTTATCCTAATATATCAGGTTTTTTGGGGAGGTTTTGGATGAAGGACAAACATTTTAATTTGCCATCTTTTGGTATTTTTCACTCTTATATTTATTGATATAGTTTGTTTTGATGAGTAAATAAAAATGCTATTAATTTTGGTTTTAGACTTTTTGAGAAGAAGCATATTTATGTGGTTATCGCTGAGATATCAACAAAACGAAATACAAATATCTTACTACAATTCTTCTTCTCTAAAGCTTTTTTCACTGTTTACCTGCAATCTATTCTTACTAATGCAGGAGTAATATATACGTTTATATATATTTACACAGTTAAAATCTGGAATATGCCAAATGACACATGATACATGAGCTTTCATGTGATTTGTTTTTTAAAGTCCAACTGGAGCCACATAAATCATCAATTTGGAGCCCATGCACTCCATATGTAGGAGTGATTTTCAAGATTAATTGTGAATATGTTTTAATTTTATTGATTTAATATTAATTCAACATTTATCTGATGAAAGAAAAGTTCTGTGGAGAAACATCAGAAATTCTTCTTAGGTGGCCAAGCCTAAAGACCTTACAGAAGTTTGATTGACAGCTGAGCCGGCAGGGTCATGTGACAGGGTGTAAACAACTGCTGGATGAACTGATGGAGAGACAAGCATTTAGCATCAGAACTGACCAGTGTTGGCACCTGCTGGGAGTTTTAAAGCCTTATTATTTATAATCCTGAGGATATTTTTCATGGCCAGTTTTTGGCATTTAGTCTGTAATAGACCTTAAACGCCTCTCCACTCACGAGTGAAGATCAAATATGAAAGGATAACACTCTTCACATGAGCTATTGTCCGTTAACATGGAAGTTCGTCTTTCACCACATGCTACAGCAATTATCACAACATAATGCAGCATGAAAGAACATCTGCAATTTAACTTTCTATGTGGTGGTTAACACTGTCTGTGGGAGAGTCTGCCATGCTCCAATGTACGTGCAAAAGGGATTCACAGGAAATGATGCATGCACACACTGGAGGAAATTTGGAAAACTAAAGCGGGCTCATGACTTAATCCAGAGGAGCTGAAACAGGCGGGTCCAGGGTGATTTGAATGAGAAGAAACTTGTTTGTCTCTGTACAAGTTAAAAAGGATAGGAAAGACATTTATAAAGTGGTACTTTGATCATGCAGTGAAAACAAATGCACGACCTGGTTTTCTATTTCAGCTGTAATTTGAAATGTTGCCGCTCAAAGTGATTTCCTTTAACAAGGGTCTCTGTGACTTGTATTAATATAGTAATGTTTGTTGTGTTACTACCATAACTACAGGTCTCAACTGAAGGTAATGACTTAAAGCCTCTGTAGATTTGAAATAGTAAAAATGCATGTGTAATAAATTAAGTTAGGAGTCACATAAATAAACTGTTAGAAAACCTAGTAAGAAAAGCAGCTTATTTAGTTGTTCAGACCCATGGTTCTCAAGTGGTGGGTCGGGACCCAAAGGTGGGTTGCAGAGCTGTTTTTAGTAGGTTGCAGATGTGTGCTTGGAAAAAAAAGTTGTGGCTAAAAGTTTATGCTGCGCTTTTATTTTGAAGGACATGGGTTTCCTATGAAGTGTGTGCAGTAGTAGTTTAGTTTATCAACACTTCATGTATCCACTGATTGGATAATCCCAGCTACAGTTACATTCTTGAAACTTAATGAGCTCTACAGCAGTTGCATTTATGTTGCACTTTTTTGTTTATTTCTGTGGGAAAAAGCCTGCTAATTAAATGAATTGTAGAGGGAATGTTTTCCTCGCACTGCTACCTGCTGGTCAGGAAGCGGTCTCAGGTCCAAACTGCACCATTTTTTATTAAATAAATTTGAGTGGTTGAGAAATCCGGGTCGCAATTTGTCATTAAGGAGGTGGTGATGGGTCCTGAGGCTAGACCAGTTGAGAACCACTGGTTTTAGATAATTTCTCAGGACTGTGTGGGCGGCGCCGCACTCGTATTCGATCGATATTTAAGCTTAACAATGACCAATTTTAAAGTCAATATCAGAAAGGCTCACAGAAACTTAAATGACAATATCTTAAACCAATCGAAACTTGCTTGTTCAACAAGCCGAGGAGCAACACAAAACATGTCCATGCTTAAAGACAGGAGGGAGGCATCAGGTAGAAAGTTTTGGGTCAACGTCTCTGTCTGTTTTTGTTATATACTTGTTTCTTTTACTTCTTCTTACAAATGGTGCAGGGTAATTTATCTTGTTGGGTATCTTTCAACATGCAGCATTACTAAGCGCGACGATGACACCCTGTTTGAAAACACAGCCTGAAAAATCCACCTATAATCCACCGTGAGCTGACAGAGCAGGCAGAGACAAGACAGTATTAAGATTGTTGTTATCTCAGTCCAATAATCTCTTTAGCGCACGCAGAATAAGGTCCACTGAACCGCTATTCATCATTATTTAGACAGACTCATGAAATATGGGTTGTGTGTGCTGCCTGAGTCGTGTGCACACGCTTGTCGTGTCAGTACATGCATGTCAAAGAGTCAGTGTGTAGTTTAGTAAAGGGAGTGAGCACGTGCAGGTAAACATGAGAATATATACACACAGCTTTTGTACTGCAGGAATGCTGCAGTCCTCTTTCACAGAGTATTTGTCAGACAGCATTGAATGCTTCAAGGCCGGCAGATAATTAATTTAGTATTGGTGTAGTCATGTTTTTATTCTGCTCTCCTCTCGAGTGAAAAACAGAAAACTGTTCAACGTGAGGTTTATGGATTATCCTGAGTAACAAGGGTTGTGTTTCGCCAGAAAGTACATTGTTTTGAGCTCTTCAAAGGTCATTTTTAAAGACCGCGAGAGCAACAAACAAAACACAATTTGCCTCTTCTGCATGGTGGTAGGGGCAGACATCACAGGCCTCTACAAATAAAAGCAGACCTAAAGTATCTGCATGACAGATAGCACTGTGAGTAAATGGGAGAATATGTCGCTTGGCTTTTGAAGTAAATCAAACATTTGCCATTTCCTTTAATCATGAACCAGCATAAATCTGGTTTATATTCAATGTGAAATTGAATCGATTAATACTGAATTTCAAAACAACGAATTTCAATCACTGCAACCTCATTGCCCCAAGTTGTTTTATATATGGCCAAGAATAAGATACAACAGGCTACTTGTTTTCAGATTGAATGAGCTCTATAAACATTTATGCACGAGACATTCAAACCACTAATTAAAGTTAGCAAGTATTACGTCTTTCTGCTGCTCAAGAAGACCAACAAAGTAAAGAGATCTGTCAACAATAAACCTTCTAGTGGAAGCTTATTATGTCCTTCTTATGTTGTAGCCAGCTAGCAGTTAAGAGCAGACAAAAAGCAGTAGCTATAGCTTAATAAATATTAAATACCAGTCATTAAAATCCATTAAATTCATGTTTAATCATCTTAATTAAGATATCAAGACATTTAGGACTGGGTGTGCAGATTGTCCTATCAGTCTGTGAAATCATAACAATAGCTAACTTTACTTCTGCTGACATTAAGCTAACCAAGGCTAGCATAACACTAGCTAACACAACACTATAGCTCTGCATCCGTAAGGAAAGATGTCGAGCTGTAAGCAGAACCAATTTGCATGATACCTGTTTAATTCAGCTTTAATGGTCAGATATGACTTAAATATAATCTTGTATGTGTGTTTAAGATATTTATCATTATGTCACAGCAATGTAGCTAACATTGCTATATGTGAGCTACAGTAAGTGTTTTTTCTACATCCAGATAAACGATCCTGTTCTGCAAAGTCTGCCTAAAGCAAAATACTGAACTAATTGACACACATTTTTCATCCATATGATTTTATAAGTTCCTTTATTTTGTGTTATGGAGAAATTAAATTAGTTGTTGTAAGCATAGCTCTTCTATTATTGTTGTGTATTATATTATTCTAAATATTTGTCTGATGTTATTAGCCGCAGTGCATTCCTGGATTTTTAAAAATCTGGTTCAACCATGTAGAGCACTTTGTAGCTGTTTCAAAACGTGCTGCAAAAATAATTGTATAATTACTATTATTTTAATCCAAAATGTCTATCGTTTGAATATGAATTTATAACACTCACTGGGTGTACAGTAGAGTTTATTTTCACCTTAATGAGATGAAGCAGCGCCTACAAGGATGAGATTTGGTTTGTTGATTTATGCAGCGACACAGGAGCCCTTAGTCACCCACAATATGCTAATATCCTTCTCAAACGCGCCCACGGTTTCACTTTGTATCTTCCCACAGTTTTTTTTGTTAGTCAGAAAAATTAACTTTTTTTTCATTTAAACAAAAACATAGACTCCTCTTCAATATTTAGTTATGCAGGGTCACTTATCTAACTAAGACTGTTTCATCCCCAAGAGGAATCAGTTGGAAAGTAAGGAGAAATGTGTTCCTTAAAACTGTAAAATCCGACTGCAGGATGGGCGGAAAACAAATACAGTATATAAAGAGATTTTTGCAGAGCCATTTCACCATGGTGGAAGTGGGTTTAGTTGCTCTCAGATTTTGGCAGATTGCTCACTGTATGTATATTTCTCGTGCCTTTGGAGATCAGATTGCACAGAAGTGGGTGGGCTGTCAGATACACTGCAGCCTGCTTTTCAAGAATCACCCACAAATATGCTGTCAAAGTGATGCAAGACTGTGAGCAAGAACAAGCAGAAAGAGTTCAATTTCATGAGCATTTTGTTCCTTTTTTCTCTCTTTTACCTCTGAATGCTCCTCAGCACGTGCCACCTCTTCTTGCAGGAGATTCTGCGCTGTCTGCAGGCTGTGCTTCTGGCCGTGAGCTTCTGCAAAGACAAAGAAACATCACTGATGCATGCAGACATTTGGAAAAAAAGGGAAGAAAGCTGTAACCAAGAAACCACAGATTACGGAATTATTTTCCAAATCACAAAAAGCCTTCGGGGTATGTGCTGACGAGGAGATGGTGGTGGACGGTTGTTGGCTAGTAAAAAGGGGAAACAGGGGCAGTAAATATTCAGCTTTGAGCTATTTTGAGAAGCGGGTCTTAGTTTGGTTTGACCACGAAACTGAGATCGTTTTCTGTTTCTCATTTTCACCAACCACTCATATTACTTTCTCAGATGCACCACTCAGATTTAATGCAGCTAATAAATCTATAAAACTTCAACAAATACATGTTTTTATTATTTTTTCTCTTTAACGTCGTGCCTCATCAATAATGCCTGGGTACTCACAGTGTTCATGTGTGCACACAGATACCATATTTGAATTATTTATGTTAATGTCAATACTATAAAAAATGTAGGGAGCCTTAACAAAAAGATTGAGGCAGCTGTCTTCAAAACCGTATCAAATATGATCTGCCACAGATAAATCAAACATGATCATATCAGCATTACATCAGGAGGAGGAAGCGGTGACATGACGACCCAGTATTATTTTGTCATGTGACACATTCGGTCAGCAAAGTGTGAGGAGACATTGATAGAAACTGAATGCTCCTTATTTGTCTTGAAAGGTTATACCAGTTTATTACGACCTGGGTCTCTCTTTCAATCAGTTATGATATATTTTTTTAAATAAGTAAGATTTATACATGCATTGTACTATGGCTTTAAGGTGGCTTTTTTTATTTATTTTGCTTATTAAAACTTAAAGTCATAATCTTGAGGATCTCAGTTCCGTTCTCTTTGGCAGCACCTATGAAGATAAACGGTAATTGTCGGCGCACACTTCCCACATATCCAGACATGTGTGACGTCCATGGTTGGCTCCCTTTGTTACGTTAGTAACTCTTGATTTTCCTCGCTGACGGTCGCTTTCCTTTTTAGACTGTTTGCCTTCATCTGAGCGTCAATTTGTTTCTTTTTCTTTGGATTTTCACTTATTTTTGAAGTTGTATCTGTAGTTATCGATCTTTTCTCTGTTTGTTCAGCCATAGTAGATTACTGTTTACTCGCAACACTTGCAGAGACCAGAATAGCAGCCCCTTTATGTTGCATTAGCTCCGCCTACCCTCTCTGGCAGACCAACCACTGCTGGCTGATGGAAAACGCGTCACTAACTAGGCGCCGCTTGTGATTTTTTCCAAGAAAGTTGCCATAGACACCCAGTCCATAATAATGCAAATGCAAAGGCTTTCATCAGTGGGTCATAGGCTCAATCACCATTATGTTATCTATTCAGTGATAGATAGTGACTTAACAAACATTTATTTACATGAAAATCTTCCAGATTATTACTGTCTCATTGGCATCAAGTCGAAAAAATTTTAGGTAAATGTTGAAATTACCAAGGTAATTTTGAGATTTGGGATGGCCACAACAAATATAGTCAAACAGGGCAAGAAGCACAGACAGTCATAATCAGACATGTAACACGTCAACAGTTAACGTGTTAAAAATGTGTCCGCCAGTATCAACTACAATAATGCCACGTTGATGCAATGTGGGGTGTAAGTGATGGCAAAAATTCCCATGTTCATGATGCTGAAGTCTTCAGACAACTCAAGCTGGTGGAATATTTGCAGAGTTTGTCCCACAAGGGGAAAAAAACTCTCTGAATTGCCTTGAACAACAAACACAACAAATGTTACTCATTTAAGGATATTTCCTGAGGACATGACTTCAATTAAATAAGAACAACTTTTTTGCTGACAATGGAAATTTTAAAAAGATCAAAGACTTGTGATTGTGGCACTGACCCCAAACTGTATTTGTTCATGTTGTTTTCCATCCTTTATCTTCCCTCACTTCCTGTCATCTCTCCACAGCTAATAAAACTAATAAAGCAGAGATTTTCAAATTGTGTTCGAGGGGTCAATGGGGGATCATAAAGGGAGAAAGAAAGGTAAAGGCGAGAGATGCACGTGTTCAAGGAAGTTAGTTATAATAACTGGTCCTGTTGATTTGACGACATATCAACATTCAAGGTTCCCTAAATTGCTGCAATTTTAAAATCTAAAATCTCACTCCTTCTTGGAGCCATAACCCAGTGGAATCTGAAAAAACTGACATGATAAAGATATTTTTAGATTCAGTGTTGGATCTATAAATCCTCTTAGCAAGTCACAGACAAAGAGATACTTCTTAAAAGCTCTGAGAATCAAAATCAACACATGTTTTAGGTTCTCTTCAGTATCCTAATCCAGAGATAGACATCTGTACAAATGAGTATACTGCAAACAGGAACTGCTAATAGCCAATTCTGCATACTTTTATAGTGCCAGTTTGCCCCAATGCAGACGAAAACAAGACAAAAACACAGCTAAAATTGTAGCCCAACACTAAAGACAAATGATGACCTACAGACACAAGCAGAAACACAGCCTGCCTTATAAATATGTATAAATGCAGGATTCTCACGCACATACACGCAGCATGTGTTCCCCTCCTGGGGTTCATGGTTGGTCATCATTATGTACAGGCCTGACCCAGCTGACTGAAAAGTGTGTCTTGTCCCTCCGAGAGACGCTGTGACAACCACGCTAACCCCCCCGAGTCGGACCGGGTTGAGCAGAGACTGGGGGGCAAATAAAGGTCACAGTAATGACTCTAATAACTCTGAGCCCTGAGGGAGATCTCAACCCCCCATCAGGACGCATAGACAGGAAAAGGACAACGTGTGCAGACAGTTGCATTTACAGGGACAATGTTCCTTTTAAATGTTTGGCAGTCAAATAATTCAGCCGGATCTTTACAGGCGATAAACTCCCTTTAAAAAGAAGAAGGTTTCTGAGCAGGAAACATTCAACAGACCTCTTCTTTGACACTAATCTGTGTGATGCCGTCAGCTCAGTATTAATAATTCATCCCTAAACGTTACATTTGAGTGTTTTGGCCATATTCGACTCTTCTGTAGTAAAAAGCATGCATGCATTAAGTGATGGCCTTGTTTATGACCCCTAACTGCAGATGTTGAGGGGATGGGGGTGTAATAGGAGGTGACAGCCAGGCAAACAAACACTCCTATAGCAGCTGTGTGTGACCTACATTTGGGGAGGTGCAGGGCAACTGGGGATGGGGGAGTGGACCTGGAGGCCATAGCCTCATAGTGCAGCTTAGTGAAAGTCAATGGTGTCGGTGATGAGGTAACTCAATGTGTCTGGGAGCAGACATGACACGATGAGGAGGATAGTCACGCTCCTGCTACTGTAAAATGAAAACACCGCTCGAACACTGTGTATGCTGCACGAGACATTTTCCTGTTTCTCCAACAAGCCCTCAACAAAGCTGCTCTTGGATGCATGCTTCAAACCAGCAATAATGTAAACATGATTAAAATGCTGAGACTGCAATGATTTGTAGATTAATAGATGGATAAACAGAAAAATAATCATCATGGAATCCTGTGGACATTCATGTTGTCAGGCAACATCTGTGTATTGATGATAAAGCACTGTAACTGTTACAGCTGGATTAAATTACTTTGGCTGACTGCAGACACTCATGATTGTGAAGTGAACAGCAAAGACATATTTTCATTCCTGTCTGTCTCGAACACGTCATCAAGGAATGCTGCTAATCACTTGTGTAAAAACTAAGTTAATGTCTCCTGCACTTCTGCTAGAAGGTCATAGTGTGTCCAAAGTGTGTCCACCCAAGCACCAGATTTGGTTTTTCATAGGCAAGCCAAGAAAACAAACACTTTCCAAGAACTTGAATGTTGCTGTCCTCAAAACAATCCCCACTTCCTGCATTGATGATGTATTTTCCTGTTATTTTCCTGACTGCTGGAGTTGCCCCCACTGGACTTCTTTTTAGAAACCGTATCTCGCATATTAACCTGGCAGCTACAATGAGAAGGATTGTCTAATATCAGCAACTCTATTATAATTTTGAGTCATTATTGTTATCAAAATGCTAATACTTCTTCAACATTATAATTTGCTGCTTTTTTGGATTTATGTTAATACAAGTTAAATATCTTAAGCAATTTAATAACATCCCCTTTGATCCTTCTGAATAGTCCTCTTTCACTCTTTTTTGTAAAAGAAATGTATAAATTAATAAAGAAAATAATTGTTAGCTGGGCTTTTAAATATGGAGTTGAGGGACCACTTATTTTTTTTGTTATATTATTTCATCATTTATATGGACGAGACAACTCACTGAGGGATTTCTCCACTGGGGACTGTGATATCTGCAGCTAATTTCATGCAAAAATGGAGCTACCTTGCCAAGCAGCAGAGTGCTCTGTGGGGACATCTCTGACTGGATGGAGACTTTCAGTTAAAAGGAAAATTTCACGCGATCGCAAAAACTATTCTGAATGATCCTCTGAGAACAGACAGATGAACAGAGGGATGGACAGATGGACAAACTGACATCGCATCCCTTTGGCTCAAGCTGTTAAAGGGTCAGTTCACAAAGCTTAGGATAAACATATTTTTCCATTTACCCCGAGTGGCATCTATCCAGGCGGATACTTTTACTCTTGGTTTTTATTTGTCTCGTATATATATATTTATTTGTTTTGAGATATCTGCCTCTGACATTTCTGTGTGCAAACAGTTTAAAAGGAACAAGTCTGTAAAGAATCTGCTGACAGAGTGCTTTGAGGATTACCAGCAATTATAATGACTAGACTGCTACTGAGAGTACGACAAATTAAATCCCATTTATCTCCGTTGCACTGGGGGGAGGTGACAAATAAATAAATAAGTTGGGTGTGAACAACAGTGTATTTTAATGTGACATTACTAAATAAAAACTACCTATACTGAATATTTGTTATGTAAAATTGCTGTAAAAGGTTTAGCATACTGACTAGTCCTGGAAAAGATTGGTTAATTTATGTACATTTATTAAATTAATCAATGAGATGATCAACTAAAAAATAGCTGCTACTTTTTGTTTTCAGTGAGTTTTATTGTAAATTTTAGTTGTTGAAAGCAATACGTGGTTCTTTTCCTTTCTTTCTCATCAGATGTGCACTGTGTCACAATCCAGACTAGACACACCAAATCAAGCATGTTTTAACAATCATGCTGTTGGGCTGCAACAGTTCTGGCAGCATTAAAATCTGAAGAGCTTGTTCCCAAAACAAAATAAACGATCGTCAGGCACCACTTCTCCTTCAAACCTTGACTGTCAAAACGTCCGCTCATGTTTAAGAGTCAGCACTAAAATCCTCTGCAGTGATCTGAATCTAAACCTACATGTTCGTGTACACTGATGTGACAGTTACTGTCACTGTGCGGGCTGAGAAGCAGCCTCTTGGCAAACAGCTGATGTCAACATGTTAATGGACCTGGCTGAGGCTACCGGAGAGCTGCCGTAAACACTGAGATAGAGGACACGAGTAATCCAGAGGGGCTGCGGGAGCTCTTCTACTCCTTCAAATCACTCGTGTTTCAGCTGATATTTGGTCCAACCATGATGCTGTTTTCTAAAAAATACTATCAACATTAAGGGTTAGTTTTATGTGACAATGCTGAGGTTAACTCTAGGACTTTGTATCCTTAAATTCAAGACGCACACCCACCTTAGGTAAGGATTCATCAGTAGAGCAGATGTGTGAAAGCAAACAGGGATTAAACTTCTTTCTCTAACTCAGTTTTATTTCATTTTTCATTTTCACCACAACAACTTCTGTCACTTTTCACGTGTCAAAGTGAGTAAAACACCATGAAGGCCATGAATGCCTTCCAGGAGAGACTGTGAAAGGGTGCGCTGTTATCAAAATTTGTCTGATTCATCACGCTGAGACAACTACACGAGACATGGGGTCACATTTTACTCACGCAAACGCGACGACAGGCATAGGTGTTGGGTCACGTGGGCTCAGTGGACGTCCCCGTGAGCAACTGCTATTTTGGTTAATGTAGGTGAAAGGGGATATAGAGCAGAGGGTGTCAGGGAAAGAGGCTACAATATTGAGGCACTGGTCCCGGAGCCACCAAGTCCAGATGGATCAAATGTAAATTGCAAATATAAAAACAAACCAAAAAGAGGCAATTTAACAAAATGTATACAGCCTGTCTTAACTAGTAGTCTTTAATAAATTAATATTAGCAAATTAAATATATTTTTATATTTCGATTAAAGTGTCAAGTTCTTAATAAACATACAGTGTACTGTACAGTCACTTTTTTATTTGACTGTAGCCACAGCAGGCCACCTTAAATGGGCCCTGGAAAGCCTCCACCAGACTACATAAAATGCGCCATCTGGTAGAGGCCAGGGAGCTCGCTTAACTACGCTTCCTCAATCTAGGACGTCCGCCTTCAATGTAATGTCTCATTCAAAAGTGTCAGGTTTGAAATGTAGACTGCAGATCTGAAGAATGTTTAGACGATCCACTGGTATATTCGCATTCCTATTTCGGATTCTGTACCGCTTTGAGCCATCGCCTGCAGCGAAAACAGTAGTTTTTCACTCCAGCATCTCTCGCTGGGCCGTTTCTTTCAGAGGGAGGGGCGCAATGCACGCTGGGTGTTGTAGGAATGTAGAATGGCCGAAACCACGAGTTTGTACAACTTTCTCACATCACTGGTCTCATTGCCCTGAAGCAGCTGTGCAAATCACAGCAGGGTGTGACAACAACAGCTCAACAAATGAAGAATTGTCTTTTAAGATTTTTTTGGCCTTTGGCTTTATATACAGGACAGCTGAAGATAGACAGGAAATGTTGGGAGCAGAGAGCGGGGGATGACATGCACCAAATGATCAGCAGACCGGGAGTCGAACCTGCGATCAGTGCGACGAGGACTGTAGCCTCTGTACATGGGGCGCCTGCTCTGCCAACTGAGCTAAACAGCGCCCCAAATGAAGAATTGTCTTCTGGAGGAAATCATTTTGATATCTGGAAGGTGGAGATTCATCAGAGGGGTGGAAAGGCAGATGGTTTCTGTTTTAAAAATTTAGTAGCATGACAAAATAAAGAAACAAATACAATAGTTTGTTATGCTTGTTTATCTAATCCTATGCTTTATCAGCCATGCTATTTCATGCAGTAAATAGAGACACAACCCAATGTGCTGTACTCTGAATCTACCAAGCCCAGCAGGGGGAAAACAATCAGCATCACAATATTCAACCAAGGGCTACAACACTAACAAAATATCTGAAGCTAGCCAGCTTTCTTACATTTACAAATACTTCATCAAATAAATATTCTTAGCTTAGCTTGAACCTCTCCTCTCTTTGTGTGACCAAATTAGCAACAGTAGCTTGTGTAATAATCGCCACACAGCCACAGCTCTATGAATTTTACATTCCCTATGTTAACAAAGATCCTATCTGGCATGAAGAGAGTGTTTAACATTTGCCGCACATGTAATATTAGGCACACTGAGAGTCAGGATGCCATTGTTCCTATTTCTTCCTGCTGATGCCTCACATCTTTCTGCCTGTCCCGATGTTTGTCTTCTTAAAGGCTCCGTTTTTCGGTTCACTAGCCTACAAAAACTTTGTTCTGTGTTCTTCACCCTTTGGTAGTGCGTCCCACCACACAGCAGCTTAAGGCTTTCTCTGTTGTGCGCTAGCAGATGGAAGTGACAAGGCAGCACCTTCACACAAAACAGAGTCAACAATGGAGAGTGAAGGAATTGTTTTCCCCCTCCGGCTGTGGGTGGAACTTAATTGTGCTGTGTCTCTATGGTTACATCATCTCATAACTGATGTGATACAACAGTATTTGCACTGTAATGCTTTTCAAGAATTAAACACAGCCTAGATGAGCTCCAGAAGTCTTGCCATCTCACGCATAAACAGCATGACACTGAGTTATAACAGAGCAGTGTGATGTGTGGAGAGGTATGCGTGTTTATTTTAAAGCAGCTTGGTGTTATTTACACGTGATTTAATGAAGATAAACAAGGTGGACAGCGTGTGCGATGGAACTAAGCTCTGATGCAACACTTCAGAGGCTGCAGATTTATTTTAACATGTGTGTCGTGATGCCTTTGGATGGCTGCAGAGATTTAATGAAGCGGAAGATAAACTTTCATAATGTATAAAGCAGCTGTGGAGATACTACAAGAATCATAACAGTTTACACATCAGTGCACCGGCGTTCCTCCTTCATCCACGTTAACATTATTTCTTTATGCTGTTTTTCACATATCTCTTCTTGGAAGTTGGATGTAATTTACATTTTATGCTTCACTACATTATTGCTGCACATTCAGTCATATAGTGTTTTCCATACAGCGTGGAAATCGATCAAAGAAAGTGAAGCTTCAAATGGTACCCATTTATCAAAGAGACAATTTTTAAATGAGGGAGACGCTTCTGCAAGTTTGTGTAGAAATGTATAAAGGTCTTCTAAAATGCATATAAGGAAGTGTGGTGATTTACCGCACATGTCAAATGAATAGAAGAGTCAGTGGAAATAACAGCACATCGTGGCTTTTCTTCCAGCATCCTCTCTCGCCTTAAAGCTCAACAGATTTCCACGTTACACGCCTGACATGTCGGTATCTTTGTCTCTGGTCAGAGCCTGCAAGATATCAATGCATCCGATTGATGGGGCGCCAGCTGGAAACAACACAAACATGGAGACGCAATGGGTCGAGGATAATGAAATGAATACAATTCTTTCACCACAACAAGCTGCTAACTCTGCTGCGATGAATGGCCATGAGAAATCAAGTGAAGAAATGCAGTTCAACATGCCGGGCAAGCGATCTGCAGCTGATTATACACAAATAGGTCATGGTATTACAGATGGGGCCTTGAAGGGCATGGATGTATCCCAGGCTTGAAAATTAGCCAACCAATCAGGAGTGAATAACGACCCCGCAGCTCTCCAGCCTAATGTTTGTCCTCTTTCACACAACGCAGCAAGGCAACCTGAGAGGAGTCCTTTTATATCCAACACAAGTGTGATAACAGCTTCACAGCTTCTGCACACTGAGATAACACTTTGCTATTTAAAGTTTGTTCAGGAATCCCTGCTGAATTATGCCACGCTCAGCTGGGAGGAATAATATTTGCTATCAAAATGTTAGAAAAAAGCCACATTTTCTATCAATTGTTCCTCGTAAGTGCTCACCACTGTGATGTCTCCTGTCAATCATCTTTTTACATTATGTTGTTGGAGTTTTTGAGTGTTGATGATCTTTTCTCAGCCTGTTCAGTCACGGTCAACGCAGCTCACAGGATTAATGTTGGCTTTAAGGCAGCTGTGTTATGCCAGAGTCTGTGTTTCTACAACTGGAAGAGCTCATCTGTCAGCTTTACATTAAATCTATTTGAAGAATTTTTCCTGCTTTCCTCCCATTTTGAATAGCCAAGTTCCTGTGCACTTTTATCCATGCCTCTACTAATGTAATGTTGCTTATGGGGAGGCTGGGTAGGAGTTTCAAACTATGTGCAGGTGCCCTGACAACCAGCAGGAATGGCATTAGTGCAGCAGCACAGGCTTAATGATTGTCGCAATATTTAAATTGTGATCTGAAAGAGCAGAATGTTCCAGTTGCAAGTGCCAGGATTTTAATTACATTTGACGTGATTAGTAGAGTCCTAACAAGCGGTAGCAAGTGACAGTTAAAGCTAAGAACTCAGGATTTCATTATAATTTGTTGTGCTTGGTAAAGAAACCTACAGACAGAGTAGACTAACTCAGTACTTTCTAGCCTTACAAATTTGGCCCAGCAGGTTCACTCAGCTGTAGCTAATCGACATGTTTTATGTGAGATGTGAGCCTAGATGCCAAGCTTTGTCTGTTGCCTGGTTAATTAGTTGTCAGTGTGCTGGTGCTTAACGAATTACACTCAGCCAAAGATGGTTTTGTTGAAGATGAAGCACTAGTCTGAAAGATTTTAGATGTTTGATTAAGTAAGGAGTGGGCTGTGTCATTCTTAGACAGAATTAGTGTTTTAACTATGTAAGCAAGCTATGTGATACCCCCCTCTGTCTTGCAGAGGGGTAAGCTAGCAGGTATATTGTCCTGTTTTCAAACCTAAATGCTGCACCCTGGGCTTACCTCTGCCCAAACTGATTGTGATTAGATTAAAGAAATGCTAAACAACCCAGAGTGCTTTTTCCTCTTAGTGTTGATGTGTTTAGCCGGGCCTTTTACAAACTTTATTTTACAAACTAAGAGCAAACTATGATATTACAAAGATATGAAGAAATTACACATAATCCAGACTGTTACCACTCAGCTGTAGCTGCTGAATGCAGGAAGGACAAATAGAAAAAAAACTGTGTAAATGTGCTAATATAATAATACCACTGGTCCATCATCAGAGCACGATATATTTATTATAACATATATCCGTATCAAGCGGATCCATGGAGCAAATAAAAAATAGGCTATAAAACCACAATCCACAAGTCCAACATGTACAAGGCTTCATTGTTTTTAACAGTCTCTGTTGTACATGTATATGTCAGTAAAGCACGATGAATATGTTTTTATACAATCATCTGCTCCAGAGCAGATAAGGTGATCAGCATAAGTTACTGTGGTGATCTTCCCTGGTAAGAAGAACCTTTGTAGTACTGAAAACTCGGAGTTGACCCTGAAGTTACCTTGATAACAGTAAATCCTGCTTCGTAGTACACCCCGCTGCTCTGCTACAGAGCAGTGATGAGTTAGGTTTAGCTATCAGACTACCATAAGTGAGACTGCTACTGACTAATATGACTGTACTGCTGTTGTAATATCTTAATAGATATGACCTAAATGGATAATTAATGCATAATGTCTCACCAACAAGCAACTGCAGTATTTTCATCTGATTCAGATGAAAGAGAAAAACCAGATAAAGATGTTGGTTGGTTCTATGTTGCCCCCAAATACACGCCTGCAGTTTGATTTTAATTGCGTCTTCTACTATGAATTACAGTCACTACATTGCTCTAAAAAATGCCAGTTAGATATTTCCCTCACATCTTCCATCCCTAACAGTAACAACAGGGAGAAACCTCTCTGCCTCTGCAAAAAAAAAAAGTAGGTTTTAAGGCACAAGTAAGCTGAGAATGCCTCAACTGAGAATGTAGCCTACAGGGTTTCTGAGGTAGACCTGATCTTTACCCCAGTGCTTTGTCTGACACCTTAACCTACAAACTGCTACAAACCGTGAGTAACACCTTCAGCATCTTAACACTCTGAGTCCCTGAAAAATGTATCAGACGCTGAGCTTACTCACAGATTCAAAACGCGAATGTGACCTGACAGCAAAATACACCTCATAAATGTCTAAACCTACAACACGATTCGTATCAGACGCTGAGAAACACGAGGAAACATTCAGATCTTTTACATCCTCAAAACCCACAAGAGGCTAGTTTACTTTCAGTCAAAGAGTACAATTCTTTTATTCAACTGTGAATGTGGAAACTCCCAAACAGAAAGCATAAAAAAGGTTACGAGACACCATATGCACTTTGTTCTCCACCAACAGTCAGCTGTGTTCCCAGAGGAAGTGAATATAAAAACCTCGTCTCAGAGTTCACATTCGCTCAGATCTGCTACAGTAACAACAAACAAGCCCATAATCCCATTTTGATGACCACACCCAGCATCACAAATGCAAGAGTATGAAAAGAAGACTTAACATGTAGAGTCCTGCAGCAGGCTGACCTCGACTTCTCCCAAACTCGTGGGTGTGTGGAGAATTTACTGTGTGGTTGATGGGAAGAGGATCAACTCGATATTTTTTAATATATTTGTTGTTACAAAAATGTAATTTCTGCATTTCACGCTCTTTAGATGTAAAACATGGATTGGCACATGGATTACAGGACATGAAAGGAGAATTATAATACACAAAAGGTGCAGTCTAGCCGTTGTCAGTAGACTGCAACATTCACACAGCTGTAAGCTTTCAGTGGCATCAAATGATCCGCCACAGTCGACATACAAAGGTTTGACTAAACTGATGCCAGGAGTCAAATATCAGGCAGCTCACATAGATGATAAATGCTGGTGCCGAAACAAAGCTGTCAGAATCAAGCTTTATTTCACGTTTTCAGCAACGGTAACCGATTGATATCTCATTAAACTGACGTGAGATTCAACATCTTATTTCTTCAACAATGGGGTTCTGTCTGTGGTTCTTTGTCGCAGTGGGAAAGAGCTTTATTACAGTGATTAATATCATCCGCTCGCATTGTTTAACAACTCCCGGGAGGCAGTCTACCTTGATAACAGCAAGCAGATTTGCATCTAAATTCTGAGTAACTTAGTAAACAGTGGGTCCTTGATTTCAAACAGAGGCAGATAAAAGCCTCTCATTTTCTGGCTGGATGAAACAGCAACCCTCACAAACAAATCCTTTTAATGGTAGATAACCAGCTAATGTAGCTAACGTTAGCAGGAGTATTTTCAACCAATTTATTGAGCCAGAGTTTTGATTATTTCCAGCCAAGTTATTTTCAAACGAGTCAAAATAGTGTATAACATGACAGAGTGTATGTTGTCTGAAGGTTCTCCAGGGTTCTCCAGGTTCTCCAGGTTATGGTAATTCTAAGCTTAATCCAAAGGGCAATTGGACTTGGTTGCCTCTTGTGGGTTTTAAGGATGTAATAGATCTGAATGTTTCCTCGTGTTTCTCAGCGTCTGATACAAACATCGTGTCAAAGGTTTAGACATTTATGAGGTGTATTTTGCTGTCAGGTCACATTCACTTTTTGAATCTGTGAGTAAGCTCAGCGTCTGATACATTTTTCAGGGATTCAGAGTGTTAAGATGCTGAAGGTGTTAGTCAGTTTGTAGCGGTTAGGTTAAGGTGTCCAGTTGCCTTCTGGATTAAGCGTAGAATCAGCATGTATGTTCAGTTGCTAGTGAAGGTCGCAAGCTTTTGACATGCTAACGTTTACAGCTAATGCTGGAGCAGACAAGAGGAGAAATAAAACTAGCAGATCTAAACTACTGTGTATGACTTACAGCAGCTTCATACAAACCACTTGAACAAGCAGAGAAATGCAAAGTTAGGCTACTGGTTTTGGTTGTTTAGCTATGACTGGACAATTCCTTTCTAGGGTAGGCTTAAGTGATTGCTCAATTTACCTCAACCTGCCTCAGCTCAGCCACTTCTGCCTCAGTAGTGATTTCAGTAAAGTGCCCCAGGATGCTTTTCAACACCCACTGGGGAAGCAAAAGTGCCCTCATGGTGATATAAATACAGCAAACTCGAAACTTGTTACGTGAACGCTGAAATATCTGTAATTTAAAACAGCTTACTGTATGTTCTTTCTAAAGTGTGCAAATGTAAAAAGCAAAATGCAGGAAGAAGCTCTTCCTCTTTGAGACATGGTAAATGACACGATATCTGACTGTGTGCTGATGTTTTAAATAGCAACATAGATGTGCTGAAAATATCTCAAAGTGACCTGATGCTGTCAACATTTTGCCTCTTATCCATTTAAATTAAAAAAACTCTCAAGATGTAATAAACACATATAAAATATTGCTTATCAGTTTCTGTCTCAGGATGAATTTTCCTTCACACTATCCTGTCTCTTGGATCTTGACAGAACCTGAAGTAGGTTTTGTCACCAACATAAGCAAGTGTTTGGCAAGTTAACTTTGTACAAGCCTGAAAATGCCTCAACTGTCCTCTCTGGTTGAACGTTTCAGTACTGTTGCTCATGTAGCCGCACCCAGCATCACTGTTATGAGTGCTCAGAAGTATGCTTTGTACCACTTGTAACTACACCCAACAACAATGATGTCAAGTGGTGCTGGATTAAACGTTTATATCACTGCCGCAGGGTGAGAAATTAAACCACTGGAGGTCAGCAAAAAACTGATTTTCAGGACTTGTTTAGTTCTCTAAAAATAAAGTTGTCTGCACAAAGTTTACCCTCAGCATGCTTCCCTGTTTACCCTACAATATCCTCCCTTGCAACTAAAACAATTGAGTGGAGTGACTTGGTGAGAATCTCGCTCCTCACTCACAGAGCAGCTCCTTCCCTTCGCTCCACCGCTGACATGAAATCGTTTAGTATTGCCCACTGCTCGAATCAAGGAAAAAAAAACATGATTTCTAAATGTGTTAAACATGAGTTTTAAAAGAATCATGTAAAGTGTTGTTGAGTTTGCAGCTGCCAACTTTAGATAGAAACTTGTGTGTGCATGCTGGGTCAAACATACTTCAAACTGATGTAGCGTGTAGTATAAGAGTCAAATTAAATGAGGATGGAGCTGCAACAAAAGGCAATGCTAAAAAAAAAAATCAGTCCTGCGCTTCATCATGAGTCCTTCCGCTCGCTCTGCCGACTCGCTTTGGCCCCCTTCCACTCACATGCTCTGTTTGCAAAACAATATCTCATTGTCCACAGCAACAGAAGCAGTATTTCAGCATTTTTAAGGTTACATTTCTGCAATTAAAAGCCTTGGTTAAGGTTAGAGAAAGAAAATGGTCTTGGTTCTGAGTCTGAGAGCATGCAAACCACCAAAAACCTTCTATTGCTTAACCACACTAAGGCTAAGGCATAAGTGCAACAGAGCGTTTGATGTAGTTTCCCTCATGATCCTGCAGAGGGGAAAACTGACAGCCTTAAAAACACCTGGGACTCATTGTGTGAGCGTGGTCACTAAATATAATCCTGGCATGAATTACCCGGATGTGGGATTTGGCAAAACAAAAGAATAGCATGAACTGCATAGACAGGTGGGCTTTAAAAGAAAAGGGTCACCTGTGTGTGAAGGTGTGTTTGAAAGGGTTCATCTTTTATCTCAAACTCGTAAAAGTCAGTGCCAGTGATTTGAAACTGGGAGCAGAAGGAAGCACTGGGAAACAAACAGATGCCAATAATAGTTGTGAGAAAGTTGAATTTACAAAACACTCAAGGTTTCTGGTCCACCTGGGGACCACGACCACAACACACTCTGCCAGCTTTCTCTGGTCCAGAGAGCAGCAGGATGTATTAAACAATACAGCTGTCCGCCTCGATCCACGCCACAGTTTGTCTCTGCTATGATCACTCTGCTAAAGAAAAACCCTCCTCATTCATCTCTCTCACCCCGTTCCCTTGTTGCAGCAAATGAGAGTCAGATGTTTTGCAGAGGAAGGACGGACCCCCACCCATCCTGCTTCGCTGGGGAGGTGGGATCGCATCTGTGTAATGCGCACACATTGAGAGGAAGTTTAACATTCCTCCCAACTTCCATCACTGGCCGGCAGCTGAGGTTGTAGCACAAATCTGGCATTGCAGTTTCATTAGGGTGAACCGAGCACTTGGCCTGCTCACTAAAAGCCTCCACACAGGAGTTATAAATAAGCAGCGGTTGACATTACCTCTGGAAATTAATGCAGCGGGATTTATTTTATCACCTGCTCTTGGCATGGCTCTGACACAGGAGGAATTTCTAAAGCCTGCCCATGAGGCTTAAAATTTAGGGGCTTGAGGCTTAAAAAGACATCCTCTGGTGCTGCCCCGTCATAAGCATGACTTGCCTAAACAAAGACAAGGCCCCTTTCACCCCCGAAAATTCCTTGACAACTGCTGCAAGCTTCCTGCTGGCATTTGATATGCTCCATTTCGTTCCCATGACCAAACTGCAGTCATGCCGAGGCTTTCGCTGAGCGGTTGAAGGCTCGTCTCGCTGACACTCTGACGCCTTTTTCTCTACTCTGATGTGAAACTTCCCTCACTCTCAGAAGCCGCGAGACAGTCACAGCGAGTCAAAAGAGATTCATTCTGCTTTCTATGTCTCAAAGCGAGCGGTAAACGCTGCAGATCTTGCTGCAATTACAAGGTGAGACAAAGAGGAGCCACCGTGGGATATCACGTATAATTAGTTCTAACCTTAAGTGGTTAGGAAGCAACCTTTTGTTCTGCGATTGCTTCTTTTGGTTTGTTTTGCTTAAATCTACATAAATCTTCATGACGGCTCTGTGGATGTTTTAGTGAATGAAGCCTACAACAAACTTTAGCTGTTTAAGGTCATATACAAAGCTGTCCATCAGAAAAATGGCAGCAGTGTCGACCTTTTCAGGGCCTCACTTCCACTTAGCAAGTCCATATTTACCATCTAGTCCTGGAATCTGAACCCGCGACCTTGTCATCACAACCACACTCCTCCTGACTTATGACTCGACGGTGATTGTCCCCTGGCGTCCAATGTGAAATAAGAAACAGCCCCCCCCTTCCTCCACCCTGTCCGTCAGACTCATTGTCTCTCAATGTAGGGGTAGACTCACCAAGCTGACTCTGTTTTTCCCAGCATGTGGTTGCCAGGTTGGAGAGTTCCCGGTATTTCTCTGCCAGTTGGAGTTTGCCGTTACAGAGACGGGGTCGTCGGGCGAGGCTCTCCTCGGCTAGGCTCCGGTTGGAGGTCAGCAGCATCTCCCTCTCCACCTGAAGGTCCTGAAACTGAACATAAGTTCAAAGTAAACACATGTTGTATAGTTGTTGACTGCTGTGATTCTGAGGCACTTGTTTATGGTACTTGGACTTGGCCAAGGATTAGTTTACTTTACTTTACTATACGTATCACATACACTTGTTAGGAAAGAGCAAACTCAAACCAAACACAAGAGTGAAATCTCGAAGGACAATGAGATGGATGACATGCATGCCAACAAGGAACGTTTTTCTATCTCTCAACAGGCTCAATATAAACGCCTTTGGTGCTAACATATATTAATAATAACGTTATGCCTTTAGCGGACCCGGCGCCACATCTCTTCTCCTGAAACCTTTATAGTCCTTTCAGAATGTCCAAATCAGTCTGGTGATGCCAGAAGACGAGGAAAAGCTCAGCGCTACCTCCTCCACACACGCTTGCTTCTCCTCAGGGAGATTCCTGCTCGAGCACTGCAGGCCAAAAACTCCACCTCAAGACCAACCCCAAACTCTCCATCATGCGCACTCACTCTCTCTAATACACGCAGAAACACAAGCACTAACACACTCACGGAAAAAAAAAGCTAGATTTATTTTAATCCTTAAACATAACTACCTGTGCCACCGACATTCATGACCACAGATATTAACACAACTGACATAAATGTCCAGTGTCCTTTACGCACGCAATAGCCTTGAAATTTTCAACCATATGTGTTGATAATTGTAAAATACAGACTTTCCTTATCCCATGCAAATGCTCCGCACGAAACACAGTGAGGGGGCCATTTCTAAATCACATGAGGTCCCCAGGTAAGACTAGTCCTGTGCGAATAAGGCTTCAGTCTATCATGTGTGTGGTACACCTGGTTGTATGCTGTTGCCTTAACAGAATGGACACAGGACATTAAACATTCCCACAATATACATCAACATAAGGAGGAGACTTTTATTTTGAAGGGTTTACGTGGACTCTTTCTTCATAATTTTTCGTACTTTCTAATGTATTGTTTATATAATTAAAAGGAATCAAATATCATTTATGTAGAATTTGATTACTTTTCCACTGAAGGTAATGTTCGCTGCTTTAAGAGGACACAATGGGCTTGTATTATTGTTCAAACTGGATGCTTTCCTATTTTGGCATTTTTCTCACTGTGAACTTGTGAACTTGAGTATTTTTCTCTGTACTAGAGTTTGCAGAAAATTAATATTCATCTATTTTGAAATTGAGGTCATCCTTCAAAAAACATCTCCAAACCGTCTGTGGTCCCTGACTTTTAATGTGACTATTTATTTAGTATCATTGTAAGGGGTATCATTGTATTGTATTGTATTGTATCATTGTATGTGGGTTTCAAGTGTTGATCGGACAAAGAAAGACATTAAAAAAACGTCAACTTTAGTCATATAATATATGTGACATGAAGCTACTTTGACAAGTGTCTTACGATGTCTCCTTTAAAGTTTTGGAGCTAAAGTTTCCTTTACTTTCATGCAATCTCTTAATTAGAAGACAGTTTATCAAACGTGTGGTAAGGCTGCTGTGTAGCTGTCAACACTACAGTGTACTTTAGGGACCATGTTGATTTTCATGACTTTCTGTTCATGCAAGACAGACCCTGTGAATGCTCTGTTGTCTTCACTTGTAGAAAAGTTGTGTTGGTGCCTCGCAAATAAACTGTTGAAATAAAGTCCCAGTGGTTCTTGTGTTGGACAGCTACATAAGTCTATGTTGCCCTGAATGAACCCAGAGTTTGGAGGGGATATCTGGGCTCAGCTGAGAGAGCTTTCAGTGTATTTGAAAGCCACAGGGAGCGGCATGATACAATCGCTTTATCTTCTACTGCTAATGGAGGCTGCACAAGACACTGAATCACCTGAAGGTGAGGTGTCCTGCTCAGGGGCACCTCGACAGCACCTGCTGATGGAGGGAAGGGGCTCTATCAGTCACCTGTCTCCATCAAATCCAGATCTAGGAACAGCACTGGTGTCCTATCAGTCACGGGCCTGCTTCTAAAACAACCATCACCATCCATAAGTCAAACTACACTTTGACTTCTACAGAGCCCAAACAGACAAACAGCGTGGAATAAAAGCTGTGATAAGGGCACAAGTCTCAGGCACAATATTTCAAACCCACATGGCCACCTTGTCAGACAATATACAAGTGTTTTGCTTTTGGTATCATTACAGAGTGACCGGTGATAAGACAATGTAATGGCTATTGAAAAATGATACCCTTTCAATTTTCAATGAAAAATATTTATTGTTGCAGGAATGGTGGGACGGTGGAAAAACCGAAGGACAAAGTATTTTGGGCGAAGAAAACGGAGCTCCCTTGATGGAGGTGGCAAAGAAGGCCAAAACAGAGAGTTATAAAAACCAAAAGTGAACCTTGGATGGGAATTCACTCGATGATGAGCGCTCTAGATCCAAGTTCACACTCGGTTGCCATTTTTTAGGTTAGTAAGTAACAATTTTACAACTTAACTTTATATTTCTTGGGTTCAAATTGGTATTGTGGTGTCTTGCTTTGGTAGTTGCTAGGCTTTGTGGAAAACTGAAAGTGGTGTTGTGTAAGTGTATTTGGACCAGCAGCGCCAATATTAATACTAATTTGAAAGGCTTGGACATACAAGATGAAAATGTGTCTTTTTCCAATTTAAAGTAGTCTGTAAGAGATACACTTTCATTTTCAAAGGAGACACCAATCATTATAAACACTCAACTGCTTCATACGATTTAATGACTTAAAAAGTAGGTTATTCTTTGAAACAGAATTATTTATGTCTGAAAAACAGCAATCATTTTTTTTAAAAGTCAAAGCCTTTTGGGACAAAAAGCAGCTGTTTTCAAGTTTAAGTAGGATGCCTTTAAAAAAATGGATTTGACAGTGAGTGTTCAAAGCCAGAAAAAATCCAACGCAAACAATCCTTGAGTCTTTTAGATGGATTACTGGTCTTTAATAATCACTCTGTTTATGCATAATTCAACTCAATGGCTACCAATTCCTATTGACAATGTGTGCCTTCACAACTTTTGTCCTATATCATGAATTGATTTCAATGGCTTGGCTGGCTTTCTTTTGCCTTCACTCAGGCTTGTATTGTTGTTTCCAACATTATAACATGCTGCTGTGATCACTCACCTGCTGAGCTGAATGTGCGTGAAATGTTTTTTAATTAAGTGCTATTTGAAGGTACATGTACTTAACCAGTTTATAGCAATTAAATACCAGCTAATTCTTTTATCGCTGTAGTAAACCAAATTGCAGCTTGGTAGTTACAGTGAAACTGTCACTCACAGGAGGCAGATGGACAGGCGCTCCATCTGAGAAATTCTAGTACAGAGCCAAGAGTCGTCAAACTGGGCAATGGTTGGCCTCAAATAGCTGGAAGCGGTGGTTTATAAGGTCTATTCAGACACTGTGCCTTGGGAAGGCGGTTAATTTAATCGAGTTGTGTGTGCCTCCAGATGATGTTATGAACCAGTTTTCCATCATAGTTTTAATGGCCAATATTTGCAGGTCTTGCCTTACTAACAGTAAGAAACACAAATACTACTGAGGTCAAATTCGTAAGAGAAACACTATCCAAAATTTTGCTTTGCTTTGGTCTGAACACACCATAAGAAAGTATGTATGGTAAAAGGTCATAATTCTGCATGTTTATGGTTTCAGCGAGGATGTTTAATGCAGTTGTCATGCTGCGGGGGGTTGAGAGACTGTGGTGGGGTTTGTGTAGAGGGGGAAGGGTGGGAAATCACTGTCACAGACCAAAGGAAAACCATGAATTATTAAAATAAAAGCCACTCCCTTTAAGTCCTGCCGAACAAGACTATCACAGCACTGTTGTAAGGAAACGGTCGGTGTCTGAGACACTGACACAATGCCACTTTGTGAGATTCACACTGCAAAAAATCTGAATGCTCTCTGACTCTTATATCCGTCCCTACTTTCCTGTGACTCTGCCCAGCCGGATACTTTTCTTGCTCGATTGCTTTCTTTCAACAGACACTCACTTCAAGCCTGAAGGCCGAATCATTCAGTCCGGTGTTGTACGCCGCATCTGTCTCACATTTTACGGGTCATCAAAAGGATGTAAGAGTCCCGAGTTCAGAGGAATGTTCAGAATGTGCCTTGTAGTAAAAAGAAGGTTTGTGTGAGTGCAGAAAGAGATACCACAGAACTGCTATTCATTGTGAAAAAATGTCCTGCGAGAATAAAGATAACACAGCTCCATTCAGACTTAACAGCCCAATCATACGCCCCGCTTTCTTTAAACAGGAATCATAGTGGACAATCCATTTCCTGCTTAGATTAGTCCGCCCCGTTTATCAAACAATTGCTGCAGACTTCAGGGAGGGAGTGTTTTTTGTGATTTGATATATGGACTGTAAAACTGCCCTGACAGTGTTTACCCTCCCAGACAAATGACACTCGGGGAGCACTTAAGAGTCAGAAATTCTGCTCTGTATAAAACAAGGAGCAGCACTGTTGTTTTCTGTGGTTCAACATGTCTGACCACTTGAAATGCAGTAAATAGGTGTTGCTCTTTTATCTTAAATGAGGCCCAAGCTTAATTAGGCTTTTGCAGTCCAAAGCCACCAATTTAAGATTCAGTCTGTGATGAAATTGATGGGGTGCAAAGTCTCTTTTCTGAGCAATACAATTCTTCATGTAACACCAGGCCTGTATGCAACTGAGAGAAAACAAGAGATATGAACTGCGAGTGTCCTTTGGAAAGCGAGCTTCATAACTCTTTTTGGACCATTTGAAGTAAGTGTACGCTGAAATGACTGAAATATTTTCTAAAAATAATGGATCATGTGTAATATAAAAGCTGTGTCTCTTAGGGCCCATAATTCCTTTTAGCTTGACAGAGCTTTATAGCTTGATTCCATATGTTGTTGATTTCCAAACCTGTTCCAGATTTGGTTCATTATGGCCGCTTTCCCACTGGTCAAAAAACCTGCTAACATGCGGCTTTTTTGCTTAATGGGAAAGGTTCCAATCGGCATGCAGACCCGGGTCAAATGACTCTGCAGTAGACCGGGGTAATTATCGCCTCGGCTCCGATCGGCATTGACGGGAACACAAAACCCGGTTTGACGCGCTAATCTCCTACCCCTTTCCGGCGTGATGCTATGCTCCGTCAGTAACTACTGCGACTCCTTGTCATCTCAGCTACAAATTCCACCCGTCTTCGTCATAGCAGCGCTCGAACATCGTTCCAAATTCGTCTGCGCCGAGTTTGATACGTAGACTGAATGAGGAATAGATACTATAAAGACCAAAAGCAGGACACTTCACTGGCAATGGGAACCGAGACAATTGGCATCTATACGCAGGTCTTCCCGGGTCTGAAAAACCTGCGTCTGCGCGCTAAGTTCGGTGGGAAAAGGGTATAGCTCATAAAACATTTTTACATTTGACCTCCGTAAAAGTCCTGAGACTCAAGTCAAGACATTGTTCAAACAAAACCTTTCACACATGTAGCACAAAGTGTTCTCAACTACCGGAAATATTCACTTTGGTTTAGATGAAAGGTGGCACCTGGGTACAGCAAGACACATCCGTCTGATGTTTTTGCGCTGATATCACTACAACATGTACATGGACATATCTGAAATTTCAATGAAAGAGTGAAAAGCAAAATAGAGGCGTGCAGTATAGACGTAAAACGTAAACGTCATCAACTTGCCCACTCGCTCGTTGTGGATGCTCTGAACAATACCATTCTGTGTGCACACATTGGCTCACTCAGACAATATACAGATTCAGGCATCAGTGTTCACCCATGCAGACCCTCTGGGTAATGTCTGGACATGTTGAGGAGTGCAGTGCTTGTGTGAAAAGGGGCTACAGTGAGGTTTCAGGATGCAGTACGCAGCTGTTTACAGCATAGAAACAAAATTTGGCCCCAGCAATTTTCTTCTGGATCAGCCTGATAGCACCATCAGGAATTACAGCGCACATACACATAGTTAACTCCAACATGTGCTGTGACAGCAATTCAACTCTATAACCTGATCGCAACAACACAGTAACTGAGACAAACATTCAACTGCATCTCAACAGCATTCAGGATCTACAGTAACCTAAAGAACACTGGCCAAGAGCACCACAACAAACTATTACAAGTAAATTCACCTGCATCTCATCAACACAGGACTTACCGCACAGGTAAATAAATAAATAAACCAATATGATAGCTCCACGCTGCATTAACACTACTACATGCATCACCTATTGGGAGGTCCTTGGCAGCGGCTTCCTCTTGACTTAGCCTGATGCTGTTTATCAATCCAGAGTCAAATTACCCTTTCATCCTCCTTTTCATTTGATGCCAGCAGATTGATGTTTCACTATTTTAGCTAGCAGGGTTTGGCGTGGCATGATAATGGTTCTGCAGCTGCAGAGCATCTAAGGCTACAAAGGTCTCCTATTTTTCCGTCACTGTAGATTTGAGCTCGGTGTAAGGTTTGTTCTTAATGAGAAGATGAAAAAAGTGCACCAATGATTATGCTTATGAATCTGTATGAATTAACCACAGTGGTTTACATAACATCCATCATTAACATGAGATTAATGAAGCGTAGTGCTCCCAGAGCTCATATGGAGATGAGAGATGGGAAACCAGTCGGCCATGATGAAAATACAGTACATGTTTTTATATATACACCATCAAGAGAAAATCAGACTACTTTATAGGATTAATGTCCTCTGGAAACACATGGTCTGTATTATTAGTTAATGACAGATAAATGCTAAAAAACACCCCCAAGCTGTCTGGATTGTGGATTTGCGTAATCTGCTCTGCTCCCAGAGGGGGAATTGTATGACCTCTTGGTGAGATTCAACCACTTTAGCTCCATCATCCCATTTTGTTCAGAGAGCCAGGTTTCAAATGTCACATCCTTTCGCCCACAACAGGTCAAAATAAGTATGATGTATTCTTTGTTTCTAAGCAAAATTACAAAACATTCCGCTTTTTTTTGGCACATTAATAAAATCAAGGAGGAAGAGTGTAGCAGAAAGCTGCAATATGATCCAGCCCTGGGGTTCTCAAAGTGGGGGTCCAATAACAAAAACAGTTGAATTTTTTGAATATTAAACTCCTTGGGTGTTAGCACAATCACAATGAGAACATGACTATCCCACCCTGGTTATGTTTCACTGCACACACTGTTGTTATCACTCCACCCGTGGCTGTGAGGGCAATGCAATTCTATAGCCTGCTGAATCCTGACTGAGAGTCTTTTCTGTTTGAACACCCCCCAAGGCAAACCTCATCAAAATGGGGCCCATGAAAAAGTTTGGGAAGTACTGGACCACCTTGTTTCTGTGCGTGTGCGTGTGAGAGAGTTATAGAGAGTGTGATGTGGTATTGCTTTACGTCAGAAAGGTCACACTGTAGCCCCGAAACGTGCCTGTGTGTCTTGAAGAATGAGGCACGTGGAATTCCCTTTAAAAATCCAAACTTATTATTTTGCCATGTTTACACGCCAAGCTACAATCATGACAGAATGCTCATAATGATATGTCTGATCGTTATAGACGACTGCTAAATTCGGCATAAATACACTACATTTAGGCGCAACTTACTGCAGTGAAAGTACACTTTTATACCGAATGAACTCTGCTCTCCAAGGGGGACAGGACTGAGGATGACCAGCTGTAAAAGTTGTATTTTAATTCAAATAAGTGTTGCTATATATGCTAAAATAACGCCGAATTAATGAGAATGTAATGATAACTGTAATCTTTCCAACAGTAGTCTTCTACATCTGTGTAGGACCTCTGACGGATGAAGAAATACTACATTTCAAGGTTTTAAAAAGGAGGTTCGGCGTGAGGACTGAAGCCACATAACGGCGCGTTTGGGGTCTCAACACCTCAAGATGATGTTTCTGCGCGATAGGAACGCTTCTGAGATAAAATAATTACTTGAACAGTATATTTCTTTGTGTTTTGTCTTGGCTTCAGCAACTAATTATTCAACGCAGATATTAGGAGACCGGGGTTTACGGACACACATTGGAAATCCGACCACTCGCCACGCAGACAATCGATGAGCCATGTAAAGCGGATTTGCGTTACACATTAAATGTGAATGACAATAAAACCCCAAAACGTTAATTTTCAGATACGAAAAAAAATACAGCGGGAAAACGACGAAACCACATCGTTAAAGACAACAGAAGAGGTTTAACAAAGCGTTAATATGGCGAAAATTCCTTACGGCACTTTGGTTTCCTTGGGGAAACAGAGGATACCTACCTTCTCATTGAGCCGAATGATTTGGTCCATTTTGTCGTCGTTTTGTAAAAGCTCGCTCAGCTCACTGGCGCTTAAAGCCCTGTAACCGTCCGGACAAGTGTTCGGCTCCATCATGTTGGACATTTTATTCCTTCAAATTGCGGCTGAAGACGGTTTGGAGACATACAAAGTCCGCACAGCGGTTACATCTCGCTCACATCGGAATGCGATGCGATCAGCTCCGCATGCAGCGTCAACGCACACACACCAACCGTCAACCGTAACACTTCCTGCCAACACCTTCAAAATAAAACAAACTTCCCTTCTCTGTTCGAAACAGTATTTGATAAGGTGGAAAGTTACCATGTACATGTACGCAAATACTGCACTTGATCACTATTTTAAGATCATTAAGTGACGTAAGGGAATACCAAGTAGCACCAAGTAGCTGGTCATGAAACAAACTGAAATTTATTCTGATTAGTCTATATGAGCTACAAAAGTAAACCAGACCATCAGCGACAAGATTGATTATTTCTATATAGTTATTTTAAATGCCTGAAACTGCTGACTGGGTTGGGTGTCAGATGAAGCGATTAACTGCATGGTGCCTTTGTTTACATTTTCCAGGGCAAAATTTAAAGGGAGTGATACATGTGACTGTTAAAGAAAGCAGGATACGATGTTTTGTCAAAAACCACCACTTAAGCATGTAGAGGACAAAATCCTCAAAGAGATAAGTACTGCTTTGTCCACAGGGGGCACCAAAATCAACACAAAGTGAAAGTTCCTCACAGGATCTTTAACATAAAGACATTAAAATTAATTAATAAAATTATAAAAAGAGGGTCTGTGAGGCATTCAGTTACTAATATGTTGGCCAAGTTGTAGCATAAACTTCGTCAAATCTTCAAAGGCTCATTACCCCATATCAGATTTGTCACAACAGGAAACAAGTATTTTTTTAATGATAGAAAAAGATCTATACCCCAATATTATTTTTCTGACAGTACTTTTGGTCTGTTTCAAGCACCTTCAACAATTAAGTACTCACAAGCCAATCATTAATAAGTAATGGTCACGACCAGCTGTGGAGGAAGTATTCAGATCCTTTACTTGAGAAAAATAGCATACCAAGACCACAATATAAAAAAGCTCTATTACAAATAAAGTTGTTGCATCAATAATGTTACTTAAATAAATGTAAATAAATAGAAATGTGAAAATTTGTCAAAACTTAATTGCCTGGGTTTTGTTTTTGTTTTTACTTTGAATTATATTAATTTTTTTTCAGTTGTTTTATTCAGTTTTAATTTTACTTGCAACATTATTAAAAATGAGAGCATGCCAAGCTGCCGGATAAATGCCATGGAGTAAAAAGCACAATACAACTCTCTTAAAGGTGCACTGACATGGTTTAACTTCATGTGTTTTGGCAGTTTTGAGCCCAAATTTCTGAAAGACTTTCACCTACTTCTTATGCCTTTTTTGGCCTTCATTGAAGAGTACCATGAGTTCACTAAACCCAAAACAGCTTTTTGGCAGTCCAAGAATCCAAACCCACTTTTATCCATTAAACCTGTCAGGACAAAGTTAGGCTGTGACTGATTACTGACAAGATATTATTATGTGGTTTGTGTGTGGGATTATTAGATGTATGTAGGTCAGCAAACTATCGGGCTCAGGGCATTTTTCATAAACAAAGTGCAAAGGATTTTTTTGGAGTTTTTTTGCACAGTCTGCAGTCTAATATCTGGACTCAGCATGGTTGGCCTGAGGCATAAACAAGACTAAGCTGACTGAAAGGCTGCTCAGGGCCCTGCTGCCACCAGGGGGACACCAAGACAACCAGTGTGGAAAAAAGATGTAGGTTACTAAGGCAAATTTAATCTTGGGGGATCACATTCTGCTCAGGGCCTCCGGAAATGTTATGGAAACACAGATTTATTTTAAGAAGGAAAATGGGGGGCTAACTGAGCAGTTTACTCAAGAACTGTACTCAAGTATTATTTGAGAGATACAAATATTGTACTTTGTACTATTTATTTGTAATTTAAGATGATTTTTTATCAATTTTTCTGAGAGTAAAATGCTCATTACTACCCATGCATCATTATTAACAATCAAATAATGTCATTTTTACAATCAATGAGTCACAACAGCCATTCATTCAGCCATGTCAGTTTGACACTGTAGTATTGGTACTTTTACTTTTTGCAGTCAGGAAACGAGCTCAGGTTTGGTTTCTTACTGTACAGTCTGCAGCAGGAGACTCGCATCACCACTTCTGCAGACTGTTGCTGCAGTTTGTTGCCAAAGTGTGGTAAGATACATAAACTCCGGTTTCACTGGACAAGGCGCTTGCTCTATTTTGTGGATTGGGAAAAATGTGTCGGTTAGAGCAGACCCAGTGGACTTTAACACAAAGGCTACATTCAGACTGCAGGCAAACGTTGGCAAAATCTGATATTTTTACTCACATTGGCAGTGGCAGATATGGTTAGAAGTAAACTTTGACATACTTAAATTTAGGAGGAAGCCATTCACATTACAATCTTTCCCCTTCTGACTCATGTATGACAAAAGGTCACAATTAAAAATGGGTCTCTTTGTCATGCGTGGCTGGACAGACTGGGGAGGAGGGCTGGCTCTGTAGTGGGCACAGAGCTGGACTCACTGGTGACCGTGGCGGAGAGAAGGACCCTGGATAAACTATTATCCATCCTGGACAACGCCCACCACCCTCTGCACAGCACCAGACAGACTCAGGAACTCTGTCGTCCCCCTGGACATAAGACTGTACATCTCTCTTGATGATGGCAAGTGGGAAGCAATCAACACACAGACTAAAAAGTGAATTTACACCAGGACTTAAAGCATTATGACTCACATTTTAATGGTTATAAATCCTTATGCACATTTTCACTGTACTGTGTTTGCACTAATGCTACACATCATGTTTATATTTGCACTACCTCCATACGGCCTCTTCTCAATGTTCCAGTGTATAGTTGTAATTTTAATAGCCTTTATTTTAATTTTATTTTGTCTGTAATTTTATTATTTTCCTACGGGCTTAAGGGGTGTGTCTGACAGATGTGTGATGTCATATGTCTTGTAAGCTACTGAATGCCTAAATTCCCCAGATTGTGATTTTATTTTGTGTATGTGTACAGCCAAACTAAAAAAATCTACATATGGCTCAGCGGTTAAATCAGCAACCATGTACAGAGGTATGGATAGGTCATGGATAATTTCTGTGTGACTAGGACTAGCTTCATACTCTGAGATTCATCTGAGGGCAGGCCCAAATCTGACAGTGCAGTTTCCTCTCTTATGATCTGTGCAATAACCAGAGATACCCATACCCCCTTTGCATAATTTAAAAGCTTTAATATCTTACAGCACAAGCAATTCTGATAAGTAAACTCACAGGGCCTAAAGGATCTTGAGTACTGCTACAAAATTCTAAATCATTTTAACCAACTTAAGAGAACAAGAGGCTAAAGAAACAGGACAAGCCTCAGGGGGAAATTACATCCAATAAGAGAGCATACATTATTCATTGTTAACTAAAGATTATATTAAAATGTTGTTTTGAGCACTGACATATTGCCCTGGCTTTATGTTTTTTAAAAGAAAGAAATAAGCTATTTTTCTTAAAAATACCACTTTTGTTGACAATGGCTCGGTCCAAGCATGCACAATGAGAGGACCCTGTAACTACCAGTTACACATGTGCTTTTCCTGCTATGACAAACCAAAATGTCGGCTTTTTAAAAGTGGTACAGAGTCAATCAGAAACCCACATGAGGAGATAACACCATTCTCCAAACATGAGTCGGGCTGAATGTCATCAGATACAAAGCAGACCACAGGAGGCGGTTTGGTTGAAGGAGAAGCTCTCGGGGGCGTTCATTATGCAAAATCAAGGCTAATTCTATGCTAATGCAATCTATATGCTAACTCAAAGTACATCTTTGTAAAAACAAATGTAGATAATCAGTCTGTAAGCTGACATTTTAAATTGCACAATGTGTTCTTTCCTCACTGGATTTATCTTACAGGATATGTAAATAGAGATTATTACCAAACTTCCACCACCAGGTAGAAAAAGAACAATTTCTTTACAGTTTTTTTTGCAAGCGGTGACAGACATTTCACAAAACCATGTTCAAATCTTAGCTGTACTACTCTCTGTTGAATGTGCAGGCAGGTAACGAGAGTTTGGGTGTTGGAAGCGCTCTGGTTTCAGTTGCAGTCCGAGTCATATCGTCCAACCGCATTTAAACTACAATAGGCTTTATGCAGGAAACTAGTCTGTGTGGAGAGCAACTGAGGCAGAACACATCAGCCGTATTGCCATCCAGGAACCCATCTGTGTTTATCTGATGACAATTTAACTTTTTTAAAATCTCTATAAATAGATAAAAGTGCAGCTAACAAACCGCTCACAGAGATTGTATCTCAGCTCCAACTACATTCTTTCTTCTCAAGTTGCTCGTCAGCTGGATGTCCCTTATCGCTAACTGCCAGTGTTGTGACCAAGTAATCTTTGCTCAAATCCCAAGTAAGTCTCAAGGTATTAGTGGTCTGTCTAGTAATTATATTATTGGCCAATTTATATAACCTGTTCAAAAAGTATGACAATGAATTGTATCTGTATTATCTTGGCACAGACACAGCCATGATGATGGTCTGCTCTGAGACCTTATTGAGTAGTAACGAGTACGACTGATGAGGCTTTGATGTTGCGTGTTGCCATAGCGAGGAGGAACTTGACAACATTGAATTGTATCATTTTATATTTAACAGCGAACATTTAAACTTATGAACACATGCAACCCATCCGAGTCATCCTGCCTCAAGTCCAAGTCGAGTCTCAAGTCATCTATTTTTTGTCAAGTCAAGTCGCAAGTCATGAAAACAGTGACTCGAGTCGACTCGAGTCCAAGTCTCCAAGTCTCAAGTACACATCTCTGCTAACCGCTAGCTACAATGGAAGTAAAATAAAATTCACAAACAGTTAAGAAAGTCCAAAATGTTTTTAAGAATCATCTCCCTCCTGTTCCCTCGCAGTCTTATCCCACATCGTCGTAGTCCTCTTCATCCTGGGTTTCCGCACCTCCGATGTCATCGTAGTCCTCTGTGGAGCTGTCGTCTGCAGCTGGATCTGGATCCTGGTATGTTTGAGGAGGAGGAGGGACCATTTCCTCCTCCAACTTCAGATAATCAGACGGTTCGTCCAGGCTCTGCTCATAATCATGCGTGCTCTGCTCGTAGTCTGCCGTGCTCTGCTCGTAGTTTGGTGTGCTCTCCTCGCAGTCGGGTACCTCAGCCAGATTTTCATAACTTTGGGCGTCTGGCATGCTCTGCACATAGTCTGGCTTGCTCTGCTCGTAGTCTGCCGTGCTCTGCTCGTAGTCTACCGTGCTCTGCTCGTATTCGGGTACCTCAGCCAGATTTTCATAACTTTGGGCGTCTTGCATGCTCTGCACATAGCCTGGCTTGCTCTGCTCGTAGTCTGGTGTGCACTGCACATAGTCCGGTATGCTCTGCACGTAGTCCGGCGTGCTCTGCTCACAGTCTGCCGTGCACTCCTCATAGTCTGCCACGCTCTGCTCGGGGTCGGGTACCTCAGCCAGATTTTCATAGCTTTGGGTGTCTGAAAACATGTCATATTCAATATTCGATTTATATCACATTATAGATTTGCACGGACGTATAAATTAAATAGATAGTGTTTTGGTGGTAGATTTGATCAATAGTAGATGGTGTGACAGCAGTTTGTTTTATTGTGTGAATACTTGTTGAGCATGAGAACGTATGTACGCTATTGTATTTGATTTCATGAGAAAATGCTTTATGTTTATACGTGTGTTACCTAAAATGCTAGCTATTCTCCTAGGACCCCAAAGGACTGTAGTCTATTTAAGCTATTTAATTTTTATAGTGTCTGTAGATATTAGGCCTGTCTCTCATCTCTGCAGCAGTCGTTAGCTTTGATTAGCTTAGCACAAAGACAGAAGAGTGTGGTAAAACAGCTAACCTGGCTATGTCCAAGGAGGTTCAAGGTTTAGAGGAATATGAGATCGCTAATGTTAAAAGGCTAATGGTGTATATTGTGATAGTTTAAAAATGTAGCTATTTTACAGAATCTGTCTCTTACTTTTGAAGAGTAACTGAATAAAGGGTTTTTATTTTGTTGGTGTGGTTTTAGCCGATGAGTGAGTGCCCAGCTACAAATGTTTTGTTCTAAGAACGTTCTGCGAATGTTATGTGTGATGTTCTGGTAATGTTTTGAGCAGGAAGATTTTATCTGGTTCCCAGAATGTTCCTTTTAATAGCAGGAGAACGTTCTCTGAAAACATTTTCAGAACGTTGCAGTGAGAATGTTCAAATCACATTTCAGGAATATTTTATAAATCGCTTTCTGATAGTTCAGGCCGGACTAACATCCTGAAAAGATCCTCAGAATGCTGCAGTAAGCGTGTTCTACCTTTCTTTTTATGTAAATTGAGCAAATGTTTTATAAAAAGCCATTCTGGCACCCCAGGCCTCAATAACATCCTGAAAATATCTTCAGAATGTTGCAGTTAAAACGTTTTGTTTAAGTTTTGACAACAAGAACTTTATTTGAAATCATAAACATCCTTCAGACGTTCTTTGAATATTAGATTAAAATGCTTTCTTTCAAATGTAATTAGAACTTGTAGGTAATGTTAAGCCCAGTTCAGATCAATGATTCGCAACGCAACAAAACAGATTAGAATGTCGCAGAGAAAATTGCAGCGGTGTGAACTGGTTAGTTACAGAGTGTATGAAGCCGTTGCCTGGAGTTGCAAAAGATTTGACTTGTCAAATCTCCGAATGCAGTTTAAGAACAGAATGATGTAGCTATTTCACTTCAACCAATCAGGAAACAGCATAAATTGGCGTAAGCACTCAGTCTCTGGCGCTGCAGTAGCCTAAGACGGCTCCAGATCCTCTCTTTCCAGACGTCTATTAATCAGTGTCACAACTAACATTGCGAGCATGTCACTGTCATCCATTTCTTTTTATAGAACAGAAATCCAGCTAGTTAATACATGTAACCTAGGCCTAATATTAACGTTATAGTATTAACACAGAAGTAGTGGGGTATGTCGTTGCTATGGAGACGGTCAGCTGTGTCTGTGTGCTTTGCGTTGCGTTGATGGGAAAGTCCCAGTTATATAACGTTTACAATCACATGTCAAGGGATTCTTTTGGCAGTTGCATCGAGTCTCATTGCAAATCATTGATCTGAACTGGGCTTTAGCCAATGTTATGGGAACGTTCCCTGCTAGCTGGGGAACAATAGCTAT